>NW_028245502.1:600000-1117785 GCF_964263255.1 Lissotriton vulgaris | reverse complement strand
AACACTGATGATCCACCTACAAATGTGAACTGACGTTCAAAAATAAAACATTTGAAAACGGACCATTTTCCACATTTCTGAAGCAGGACGTAATGGGGGGGTGTTATCTCTTTTGTCGAAAATCAGCCGTTTTTGCTCGAACATTAAATGCCTCCAAATGGTATTTAATTAACTTCCAGCGCCCCTGGAAGCATGAAAATCACTTTAAACATGCTAATTCTAAGCTCTAACACTGATGATCCACCTACAAATGTGAACTGACGTTCAAAAATAAAACATTTGAAAACGGACCATTTTCCACATTTCTGAAGCAGGACGTAATGGGGGGGTGTTATCTCTTTTGTCGAAAATCAGCCGTTTTTGCTCGAACATTAAATGCCTCCAAATGGTATTTAATTAACTTCCCGAGCCCCTGGAAGCATGAAAATCACTTTAAACATGCTAATTTTAGCTCTAACACTGATGATCCACCTACAAATGTGAACTGACGTTCAAAAATAAAACATTTGAAAACGGACCATTTTCCACATTTCTGAAGCAGGACGTAATGGGGGGGTGTTATCTCTTTTGTCGAAAATCAGCCGTTTTTGCTCGAACATTAAATGCCTCCAAATGGTATTTAATTAACTTCCCGAGCCCCTGGAAGCATGAAAATCACTTTAAACATGCTAATTTTAGCTCTAACACTGATGATCCACCTACAAATGTGAACTGACGTTCAAAAATAAAACATTTGAAAACGGACCATTTTCCACATTTCTGAAGCAGGACGTAATGGGGGGGTGTTATCTCTTTTGTCGAAAATCAGCCGTTTTTGCTCGAACATTAAATGCCTCCAAATGGTATTTATTTCACTTCCCGAGCCCCTGGAAGCATGAAAATCACTTTAAACATGCTAATTTTAGCTCTAACACTGATGATCCACCTACAAATGTGAACTGACGTTCAAAAATAAAACATTTGAAAACGGACCATTTTCCACATTTCTGAAGCAGGACGTAATGGGGGGGTGTTATCTCTTTTGTCGAAAATCAGCCGTTTTTGCTCGAACATTAAATGCCTCCAAATGGTATTTAATTAACTTCCAGCGCCCCTGGAAGCATGAAAATCACTTTAAACATGCTAATTTTAGCTCTAACACTGATGATCCACCTACAAATGTGAACTGACGTTCAAAAATAAAACATTTGAAAACGGACCATTTTCCACATTTCTGAAGCAGGACGTAATGGGGGGGTGTTATCTCTTTTGTCGAAAATCAGCCGTTTTTGCTCGAACATTAAATGCCTCCAAATGGTATTTAATTAACTTCCTGGGGTGAAGAAACCCTTTTTGAGAACTCAGAGTGGGTAAATTGGCCATTTTCATGCACTTTTAACCATTCCATAAATCTTGTGTTTAGGGCCCCTGGGAGCATGAAAATCACTTTAAACATGCTAATTTTAGCTCTAACACTGATGATCCACCTACAAATGTGAACTGACGTTCAAAAATAAAACATTTGAAAACGGACCATTTTCCACATTTCTGAAGCTGGACGTAATGGGGGGGTGTTATCTCTTTTGTCGAAAATCAGCCGTTTTTGCTCGAACATTAAATGCCTCCAAATGGTATTTAATTAACTTCCAGCGCCCCTGGAAGCATGAAAATCACTTTAAACATGCTAATTTTAGCTCTAACACTGATGATCCACCTACAAATGTGAACTGACGTTCAAAAATAAAACATTTGAAAACGGACCATTTTCCACATTTCTGAAGCATGACGTAATGGGGGGGTGTTATCTCTTTTGTCGAAAATCAGCCGTTTTTGCTCGAACATTAAATGCCTCCAAATGGTATTTAATTAACTTCCAGCGCCCCTGGAAGCATGAAAATCACTTTAAACATGCTAATTTTAGCTCTAACACTGATGATCCACCTACAAATGTGAACTGACGTTCAAAAATAAAACATTTGAAAACGGACCATTTTCCACATTTCTGAAGCATGACGTAATGGGGGGGTGTTATCTCTTATGTCGAAAATCAGCCGTTTTTGCTCGAACATTAAATGCCTCCAAATGGTATTTAATTAACTTCCCGGGGTGAAGAAACCCTTTTTGAGAACTCAGAGTGGGTAAATTGGCCATTTTCATGCACTTTTAACCATTCCATAAATCTTGTGTTTAGGGCCCCTGGGAGCATGAAAATCACTTTAAACATGCTAATTTTAGCTCTAACACTGATGATCCACCTACAAATGTGAACTGACGTTCAAAAATAAAACATTTGAAAACGGACCATTTTCCACATTTCTGAAGCAGGACGTAATGGGGGGGTGTTATCTCTTTTGTTGAAAATCAGCCGTTTTTGCTCGAACCTTAAATGCCTCCAAATGGTATTTATTTCACTTCCCGAGCCCCTGGAAGCATGAAAATCACTTTAAACATGCTAATTTTAGCTCTAACACTGATGATCCACCTACAAATGTGAACTGACGTTCAAAAATAAAACATTTGAAAACGGACCATTTTCCACATTTCTGAAGCAGGACGTAATGGGGGGGTGTTATCTCTTTTGTCGAAAATCAGCTGTTTTTGCTCGAACATTAAATGCCTCCAAATGGTATTTATTTCACTTCCCGAGCCCCTGGAAGCATGAAAATCACTTTAAACATGCTAATTTTAGCTCTAACACTGATGATCCACCTACAAATGTGAACTGACGTTCAAAAATAAAACATTTGAAAACGGACCATTTTCCACATTTCTGAAGCAGGACGTAATGGGGGGGTGTTATCTCTTTTGTCGAAAATCAGCCGTTTTTGCTCGAACATTAAATGCCTCCAAATGGTATTTAATTAACTTCCAGCGCCCCTGGAAGCATGAAAATCACTTTAAACATGCTAATTTTAGCTCTAACACCGATGATCCACCTACAAATGTGAACTGACGTTCAAAAATAAAACATTTGAAAACGGACCATTTTCCACATTTCTGAAGCAGGACGTAATGGGGGGGTGTTATCTCTTTTGTCGAAAATCAGCCGTTTTTGCTGGAACATTAAATGCCTCCAAATGGTATTTAATTAACTTCCCGGGGTGAAGAAACCCTTTTTGAGAACTCAGAGTGGGTAAATTGGCCATTTTCATGCACTTTTAACCATTCCATAAATCTTGTGTTTAGGGCCCCTGGGAGCATGAAAATCACTTTAAACATGCTAATTTTAGCTCTAACACTGATGATCCACCTACAAATGTGAACTGACGTTCAAAAATAAAACATTTGAAAACGGACCATTTTCCACATTTCTGAAGCAGGACGTAATGGGGGGGTGTTATCTCTTTTGTCGAAAATCAGCCGTTTTTGCTCGAACATTAAATGCCTCCAAATGGTATTTAATTAACTTCCAGCGCCCCTGGAAGCATGAAAATCACTTTAAACATGCTAATTTTAGCTCTAACACTGATGATCCACCTACAAATGTGAACTGACGTTCAAAAATAAAACATTTGAAAACGGACCATTTTCCACATTTCTGAAGCATGACGTAATGGGGGGGTGTTATCTCTTTTGTCGAAAATCAGCCGTTTTTGCTCGAACATTAAATGCCTCCAAATGGAATTTATTTCACTTCCCGAGCCCCTGGAAGCATGAAAATCACTTTAAACATGCTAATTTTAGCTCTAACACGGATGAACCACCTACAAATGTGAACTGACGTTCAAAAATAAAACATTTGAAAACGGACCATTTTCCACATTTCTGAAGCAGGACGTAATGGGGGGGTGTTATCTCTTTTGTCGAAAATCAGCCGTTTTTGCTCGAACATTAAATGCCTCCAAATGGTATTTAATTAACTTCCCGAGCCCCTGGAAGCATGAAAATCACTTTAAACATGCTAATTTTAGCTCTAACACTGATGATCCACCTACAAATGTGAACTGACGTTCAAAAATAAAACATTTGAAAACGGACCATTTTCCACATTTCTGAAGCAGGACGTAATGGGGGGGTGTTATCTCTTTTGTCGAAAATCAGCCGTTTTTGCTCGAACATTAAATGCCTCCAAATGGTATTTAATTAACTTCCCGAGCCCCTGGAAGCATGAAAATCACTTTAAACATGCTAATTTTAGCTCTAACACTGATGATCCACCTACAAATGTGAACTGACGTTCAAAAATAAAACATTTGAAAACGGACCATTTTCCACATTTCTGAAGCAGGACGTAATGGGGGGGTGTTATCTCTTTTGTCGAAAATCAGCCGTTTTTGCTCGAACATTAAATGCCTCCAAATGGTATTTATTTCACTTCCCGAGCCCCTGGAAGCATGAAAATCACTTTAAACATGCTAATTTTAGCTCTAACACTGATGATCCACCTACAAATGTGAACTGACGTTCAAAAATAAAACATTTGAAAACGGACCATTTTCCACATTTCTGAAGCAGGACGTAATGGGGGGGTGTTATCTCTTTTGTCGAAAATCAGCCGTTTTTGCTCGAACATTAAATGCCTCCAAATGGTAATTAATTAACTTCCAGCGCCCCTGGAAGCATGAAAATCACTTTAAACATGCTAATTTTAGCTCTAACACTGATGATCCACCTACAAATGTGAACTGACGTTCAAAAATAAAACATTTGAAAACGGACCATTTTCCACATTTCTGAAGCAGGACGTAATGGGGGGGTGTTATCTCTTTTGTCGAAAATCAGCCGTTTTTGCTCGAACATTAAATGCCTCCAAATGGTATTTAATTAACTTCCTGGGGTGAAGAAACCCTTTTTGAGAACTCAGAGTGGGTAAATTGGCCATTTTCATGCACTTTTAACCATTCCATAAATCTTGTGTTTAGGGCCCCTGGGAGCATGAAAATCACTTTAAACATGCTAATTTTAGCTCTAACACTGATGATCCACCTACAAATGTGAACTGACGTTCAAAAATAAAACATTTGAAAACGGACCATTTTCCACATTTCTGAAGCTGGACGTAATGGGGGGGTGTTATCTCTTTTGTCGAAAATCAGCCGTTTTTGCTCGAACATTAAATGCCTCCAAATGGTATTTAATTAACTTCCAGCGCCCCTGGAAGCATGAAAATCACTTTAAACATGCTAATTTTAGCTCTAACACTGATGATCCACCTACAAATGTGAACTGACGTTCAAAAATAAAACATTTGAAAACGGACCATTTTCCACATTTCTGAAGCATGACGTAATGGGGGGGTGTTATCTCTTTTGTCGAAAATCAGCCGTTTTTGCTCGAACATTAAATGCCTCCAAATGGTATTTAATTAACTTCCAGCGCCCCTGGAAGCATGAAAATCACTTTAAACATGCTAATTTTAGCTCTAACACTGATGATCCACCTACAAATGTGAACTGACGTTCAAAAATAAAACATTTGAAAACGGACCATTTTCCACATTTCTGAAGCATGACGTAATGGGGGGGTGTTATCTCTTATGTCGAAAATCAGCCGTTTTTGCTCGAACATTAAATGCCTCCAAATGGTATTTAATTAACTTCCCGGGGTGAAGAAACCCTTTTTGAGAACTCAGAGTGGGTAAATTGGCCATTTTCATGCACTTTTAACCATTCCATAAATCTTGTGTTTAGGGCCCCTGGGAGCATGAAAATCACTTTAAACATGCTAATTTTAGCTCTAACACTGATGATCCACCTACAAATGTGAACTGACGTTCAAAAATAAAACATTTGAAAACGGACCATTTTCCACATTTCTGAAGCAGGACGTAATGGGGGGGTGTTATCTCTTTTGTTGAAAATCAGCCGTTTTTGCTCGAACCTTAAATGCCTCCAAATGGTATTTATTTCACTTCCCGAGCCCCTGGAAGCATGAAAATCACTTTAAACATGCTAATTTTAGCTCTAACACTGATGATCCACCTACAAATGTGAACTGACGTTCAAAAATAAAACATTTGAAAACGGACCATTTTCCACATTTCTGAAGCAGGACGTAATGGGGGGGTGTTATCTCTTTTGTCGAAAATCAGCTGTTTTTGCTCGAACATTAAATGCCTCCAAATGGTATTTATTTCACTTCCCGAGCCCCTGGAAGCATGAAAATCACTTTAAACATGCTAATTTTAGCTCTAACACTGATGATCCACCTACAAATGTGAACTGACGTTCAAAAATAAAACATTTGAAAACGGACCATTTTCCACATTTCTGAAGCAGGACGTAATGGGGGGGTGTTATCTCTTTTGTCGAAAATCAGCCGTTTTTGCTCGAACATTAAATGCCTCCAAATGGTATTTAATTAACTTCCAGCACCCCTGGAAGCATGAAAATCACTTTAAACATGCTAATTTTAGCTCTAACACCGATGATCCACCTACAAATGTGAACTGACGTTCAAAAATAAAACATTTGAAAACGGACCATTTTCCACATTTCTGAAGCAGGACGTAATGGGGGGGTGTTATCTCTTTTGTCGAAAATCAGCCGTTTTTGCTCGAACATTAAATGCCTCCAAATGGTATTTAATTAACTTCCCGGGGTGAAGAAACCCTTTTTGAGAACTCAGAGTGGGTAAATTGGCCATTTTCATGCACTTTTAACCATTCCATAAATCTTGTGTTTAGGGCCCCTGGGAGCATGAAAATCACTTTAAACATGCTAATTTTAGCTCTAACACTGATGATCCACCTACAAATGTGAACTGACGTTCAAAAATAAAACATTTGAAAACGGACCATTTTCCACATTTCTGAAGCAGGACGTAATGGGGGGGTGTTATCTCTTTTGTCGAAAATCAGCCGTTTTTGCTCGAACATTAAATGCCTCCAAATGGTATTTAATTAACTTCCCGAGCCCCTGGAAGCATGAAAATCACTTTAAACATGCTAATTTTAGCTCTAACACTGATGATCCACCTACAAATGTGAACTGACGTTCAAAAATAAAACATTTGAAAACGGACCATTTTCCACATTTCTGAAGCATGACGTAATGGGGGGGTGTTATCTCTTTTGTCGAAAATCAGCCGTTTTTGCTCGAACATTAAATGCCTCCAAATGGTATTTAATTAACTTCCAGCGCCCCTGGAAGCATAAAAATCACTTTAAACATGCTAATTTTAGCTCTAACACTGATGATCCACCTACAAATGTGAACTGACGTTCAAAAATAAAACATTTGAAAACGGACCATTTTCCACATTTCTGAAGCAGGACGTAATGGGGGGCTGTTATCTCTTTTGTCGAAAATCAGCCGTTTTTTGCTCGAACATTAAATGCCTCCAAATGGTATTTAATTAACTTCCAGCGCCCCTGGAAGCATAAAAATCACTTTAAACATGCTAATTTTAGCTCTAACACTGATGATCCACCTACAAATCTGAACTGACGTTCAAAAATAAAACATTTGAAAACGGACCATTTTCCACATTTCTGAAGCATGACGTAATGGGGGGGTGTTATCTCTTTTGTCGAAAATCAGCCGTTTTTGCTCGAACATTAAATGCCTCCAAATGGTATTTATTTCACTTCCAGGGCCCCTGGAAGCATGAAAATCACTTTAAACATGCTAATTTTAGCTCTAACACTGATGATCCACCTACAAATGTGAACTGACGTTCAAAAATAAAACATTTGAAAACGGACCATTTTCCACATTTCTGAAGCATGACATAATGGGGGGGTGTTATCTCTTTTGTCGAAAATCAGCCGTTTTTGCTCAAACATTAAATGCCTCCAAATGGTATTTATTTCACTTCCCGAGCCCCTGGAAGCATGAAAATCACTTTAAACATGCTAATTTTAGCTCTAACACTGATGATCCACCTACAAATGTGAACTGACGTTCAAAAATAAAACATTTGAAAACGGACCATTTTCCACATTTCTGAAGCATGACGTAATGGGGGGGTGTTATCTCTTTTGTCGAAAATCAGCCGTTTTTGCTCGAACATTAAATGCCTCCAAATGGTATTTAATTAACTTCCCGAGCCCCTGGGAGCATAAAAATCACTTTAAACATTCTAATTTTAGCTCTAACACTGATGATCCACCTACAAATGTGAACTGACGTTCAAAAATAAAACATTTGAAAACGGACCATTTTCCACATTTCTGAAGCATGACGTAATGGGGGGGTGTTATCTCTTTTGTCGAAAATCAGCCGTTTTTGCTCGAACATTAAATGCCTCCAAATGGTATTTTATTCACTTCCCGAGCCCCTTGAAGCATGACAATCACTTTAAACATGCTAATTTTAGCTCTAACACTGATGATCCACCTACAAATGTGAACTGACGTTCAAAAATAAAACATTTGAAAACGGACCATTTTCCACATTTCTGAAGCATGACGTAATGGGGGGGTGTTATCTCTTTTGTCGAAAATCAGCCGTTTTTGCTCGAACATTAAATGCCTCCAAATGGTATTTATTTCACTTCCCGAGCCCCTGGAAGCATGAAAATCACTTTAAACATGCTAATTTTAGCTCTAACACTGATGATCCACCTACAAATGTGAACTGACGTTCAAAAATAAAACATTTGAAAACGGACCATTTTCCACATTTCTGAAGCAGGACGTAATGGGGGGGTGTTATCTCTTTTGTCGAAAATCAGCCGTTTTTGCTCGAACATTAAATGCCTCCAAATGGTATTTAATTAACTTCCAGCGCCCCTGGAAGCATGAAAATCACTTTAAACATGCTAATTTTAGCTCTAACACTGATGATCCACCTACAAATGTGAACTGACGTTCAAAAATAAAACATTTGAAAACGGACCATTTTCCACATTTCTGAAGCAGGACGTAATGGGGGGGTGTTATCTCTTTTGTCGAAAATCAGCCGTTTTTGCTCGAACATTAAATGCCTCCAAATGGTATTTAATTAACTTCCCGGGGTGAAGAAACCCTTTTTGAGAACTCAGAGTGGGTAAATTGGCCATTTTCATGCACTTTTAACCATTCCATAAATCTTGTGTTTAGGGCCCCTGGGAGCATGAGAATCACTTTAAACATGCTAATTTTAGCTCTAACACTGATGATCCACCTACAAATGTGAACTGACGTTCAAAAATAAAACATTTGAAAACGGACCATTTTCCACATTTCTGAAGCTGGACGTAATGGGGGGGTGTTATCTCTTTTGTCGAAAATCAGCCGTTTTTGCTCGAACATTAAATGCCTCCAAATGGTATTTAATTAACTTCCAGCGCCCCTGGAAGCATGAAAATCACTTTAAACATGCTAATTTTAGCTCTAACACTGATGATCCACCTACAAATGTGAACTGACGTTCAAAAATAAAACATTTGAAAACGGACCATTTTCCACATTTCTGAAGCATGACGTAATGGGGGGGTGTTATCTCTTTTGTCGAAAATCAGCCGTTTTTGCTCGAACATTAAATGCCTCCAAATGGTATTTAATTAACTTCCAGCGCCCCTGGAAGCATGAAAATCACTTTAAACATGCTAATTGTAGCTCTAAAACTGATGATCCACCTACAAATGTGAACTGACGTTCAAAAATAAAACATTTGAAAACGGACCATTTTCCACATTTCTGAAGCATGACGTAATGGGGGGGTGTTATCTCTTATGTCGAAAATCAGCTGTTTTTGCTCGAACATTAAATGCCTCCAAATGGTATTTAATTAACTTCCCGGGGTGAAGAAACCCTTTTTGAGAACTCAGAGTGGGTAAATTGGCCATTTTCATGCACTTTTAACCATTCCATAAATCTTGTGTTTAGGGCCCCTGGGAGCATGAAAATCACTTTAAACATGCTAATTTTAGCTCTAACACTGATGATCCACCTACAAATGTGAACTGACGTTCAAAAATAAAACATTTGAAAACGGACCATTTTCCACATTTCTGAAGCAGGACGTAATGGGGGGGTGTTATCTCTTTTGTTGAAAATCAGCCGTTTTTGCTCGAACCTTAAATGCCTCCAAATGGTATTTATTTCACTTCCCGAGCCCCTGGAAGCATGAAAATCACTTTAAACATGCTAATTTTAGCTCTAACACTGATGATCCACCTACAAATGTGAACTGACGTTCAAAAATAAAACATTTGAAAACGGACCATTTTCCACATTTCTGAAGCAGGACGTAATGGGGGGGTGTTATCTCTTTTGTCGAAAATCAGCTGTTTTTGCTCGAACATTAAATGCCTCCAAATGGTATTTATTTCACTTCCCGAGCCCCTGGAAGCATGAAAATCACTTTAAACATGTTAATTTTAGCTCTAACACTGATGATCCACCTACAAATGTGAACTGACGTTCAAAAATAAAACATTTGAAAACGGACCATTTTCCACATTTCTGAAGCAGGACGTAATGGGGGGGTGTTATCTCTTTTGTCGAAAATCAGACGTTTTTGCTCGAACATTAAATGCCTCCAAATGGTATTTAATTAACTTCCAGCGCCCCTGGAAGCATGAAAATCACTTTAAACATGCTAATTTTAGCTCTAACACCGATGATCCACCTACAAATGTGAACTGACGTTCAAAAATAAAACATTTGAAAACGGACCATTTTCCACATTTCTGAAGCAGGACGTAATGGGGGGGTGTTATCTCTTTTGTCGAAAATCAGCCGTTTTTGCTCGAACATTAAATGCCTCCAAATGGTATTTAATTAACTTCCCGGGGTGAAGAAACCCTTTTTGAGAACTCAGAGTGGGTAAATTGGCCATTTTCATGCACTTTTAACCATTCCATAAATCTTGTGTTTAGGGCCCCTGGGAGCATGAAAATCACTTTAAACATGCTAATTTTAGCTCCAACACTGATGATCCACCTACAAATGTGAACTGACGTTCAAAAATAAAACATTTGAAAACGGACCATTTTCCACATTTCTGAAGCAGGACGTAATGGGGGGGTGTTATCTCTTTTGTCGAAAATCAGCCGTTTTTGCTCGAACATTAAATGCCTCCAAATGGTATTTAATTAACTTCCAGCGCCCCTGGAAGCATGAAAATCACTTTGAACATGCTAATTTTAGCTCTAACACTGATGATCCACCTACAAATGTGAACTGACATTCAAAAATAAAACATTTGAAAACGGACCATTTTCCTCATTTCTGAAGCATGACGTAATGGGGGGGTGTTATCTCTTTTGTCGAAAATCAGCCGTTTTTGCTCGAACATTAAATGCCTCCAAATGGTATTTAATTAACTTCCAGCGCCCCTGGAAGCATGAAAATCACTTTAAACATGCTAATTTTAGCTCTAACACTGATGATCCACCTACAAATGTGAACTGACGTTCAAAAATAAAACATTTGAAAACGGACCATTTTCCACATTTCTGAAGCATGACGTATTGGGGGGGTGTTATCTCTTTTGTCGAAAATCAGCCGTTTTTGCTCGAACATTAAATGCCTCCAAATGGTATTTAATTAACTTCCCGGGGTGAAGAAACCCTTTTTGAGAACTCAGAGTGGGTAAATTGGCCATTTTCATGCACTTTTAACCATTCCATAAATCTTGTGTTTAGGGCCCCTGGGAACATGAAAATCACTTTAAACATGCTAATTTTTGCTCTAACACTGATGATCCACCTACAAATGTGAACTGACGTTCAAAAATAAAACATTTGAAAACGGACCATATTCCACATTTCTGAAGCAGGACGTAATGGGGGGGTGTTATCTCTTTTGTCGAAAATCAGCCGTTTTTGCTCGAACATTAAATGCCTCCAAATGGTATTTATTTCACTTCCCGAGCCCCTGGAAGCATGAAAATCACTTTAAACATGCTAATTTTAGCTCTAACACTGATGATCCACCTACAAATGTGAACTGACGTTCAAAAATAAAACATTTGAAAACGGACCATTTTCCACATTTCTGAAGCAGGACGTAATGGGGGGGTGTTATCTCTTTTGTCGAAAATCAGCCGTTTTTGCTCGAACATTAAATGCCTCCAAATGGTATTTAATTAACTTCCAGCGCCCCTGGAAGCATGAAAATCACTTTAAACATGCTAATTGTAGCTCTAACACTGATGATCCACCTACAAATGTGAACTGACGTTCAAAAATAAAACATTTGAAAACGGACCATTTTCCACATTTCTGAAGCAGGACGTAATAGGGGGGTGTTATCTCTTTTGTCGAAAATCTGCCGTTTTTGCTCGAACATTAAATGCCTCCAAATGGTATTTAATTAACTTCCCGGGGTGAAGAAACCCTTTTTGAGAACTCAGAGTGGGTAAATTGGCCATTTTCATGCACTTTTAACCATTCCATAAATCTTGTGTTTAGGGCCCCTGGAAGCATGAAAATCACTTTAAACATGCTAATTTTAGCTCTAACACTGATGATCCACCTACACATGTGAACTGACGTTCAAAAATAAAACATTTGAAAACGGACCATTTTCCACATTTCTGAAGCAGGACGTAATGGGGGGGTGTTATCTCTTTTGTCGAAAATCAGCCGTTTTTGCTCGAATATTAAATGCCTCCAAATGGTATTTAATTAACTTCCAGCGCCCCTGGAAGCATAACAATCACTTTAAACATGCTAATTTTAGCTCTAACACTGATGATCCACCTACAAATGTGAACTGACGTTCAAAAATAAAACATTTGAAAACGGACCATTTTCCACATTTCTGAAGCAGGACGTAATAGGGGGGTGTTATCTCTTTTGTCGAAAATCTGCCGTTTTTGCTCGAACATTAAATGCCTCCAAATGGTATTTAATTAACTTCCCGGGGTGAAGAAACCCTTTTTGAGAACTCAGAGTGGGTAAATTGGCCATTTTCATGCACTTTAAACCATTCCATAAATCTTGTGTTTAGGGCCCCTGGAAGCATAAAAATCACTTTAAACATGCTAATTTTAGCTCTAACACTGATGATCCACCTACAAATGTGAACTGACGTTCAAAAATAAAACATTTGAAAACGGACCATTTTCCACATTTCTGAAGCAGGACGTAATGGGGGGGTGTTATCTCTTTTGTCGAAAATCAGCCGTTTTTGCTCGAACATTAAATGCCTCCAAATGGTATTTAATTCACTTCCAGCGCCCCTGGAAGCATAAAAATCACTTTAAACATGCTAATTTTAGCTCTAACACTGATGATCTACCTACAAATGTGAACTGACGTTCAAAAATAAAACATTTGAAAACGGACCATTTTCCATATTTCTGAAGCAGGACGTAATGGGGGGGTGTTATCTCTTTTGTCGAAAATCAGCCGTTTTTGCTCGAACATTAAATGCCTCCAAATGGTAATTAATTAACTTCCCCGGGTGAAGAAACCCTTTTTGAGAACTCAGAGTGGGTAAATTGGCCATTTTCATGCACTTTTAACCATTCCATAAATCTTGTGTTTAGGGCCCCTGGGAGCTTGAAAATCACTTTAAACATGCTAATTTTAGCTCTAACACTGATGATCCACCTACAAATGTGAACTGACGTTCAAAAATAAAACATTTGAAAACGGACCATTTTCCACATTTCTGAAGCATGACGTAATGGGGGGGTGTTATCTCTTTTGTCGAAAATCAGCCGTTTTTGCTCGAACATTAAATGCCTCCAAATGGTATTTATTTCACTTCCCGAGCCCCTGGAAGCATGAAAATCACTTTAAACATGCTAATTTTAGCTCTAACACTGATGATCCACCTACAAATGTGAACTGACGTTCAAAAATAAAACATTTGAAAACGGACCATTTTCCACATTTCTGAAGCAGGACGTAATGGGGGGGGTGTTATCTCTTTTGTCTAAAATCAGCCGTTTTTGCTCGAACATTAAATGCCTCCAAATGGTATTTATTTCACTTCCCGAGCCCCTGGAAGCATGAAAATCACTTTAAACATGCTAATTTTAGCTCTAACACTGATGATCCACCTACAAATGTGAACTGACGTTCAAAAATAAAACATTTGAAAACGGACCATTTTCCACATTTCTGAAGCAGGACGTAATGGGGGGGTGTTATCTCTTTTGTCTAAAATCAGCCGTTTTTGCTCGAACATTAAATGCCTCCAAATGGTATTTATTTCACTTCCCGAGCCCCTGGAAGCATGAAAATCACTTTAAACATGCTAATTTTAGCTCTAACACTGATGATCCACCTACAAATGTGAACTGACGTTCAAAAATAAAACATTTGAAAACGGACCATTTTCCACATTTCTGAAGCATGACGTAATGGGGGGGTGTTATCTCTTTTGTCGAAAATCAGCCGTTTTTGCTCGAACATTAAATGCCTCCAAATGGTATTTAATTAACTTTCAGCGCCCCTGGAAGCATGAAAATCACTTTAAACATGCTAATTTTAGCTCTAACACTGATGATCCACCTACAAATGTGAACTGACGTTCAAAAATAAAACATTTGAAAATGGACCATTTTCCACATTTCTGAAGCAGGACGTAATAGGGGGGTGTTATCTCTTTTGTCGAAAATCAGCCGTTTTTGCTCGAACATTAAATGCCTCCAAATGGTATTTAATTAACTTCCCGGGTGAAGAAACCCTTTTTGAGAACTCAGAGTGGGTAAATTGGCCATTTTCATGCACTTTTAACCATTCCATAAATCTTGTGTTTAGGGCCCCTGGAAGCATGAAAATCACTTTAAACATGCTAATTTTAGCTCTAACACTGATGATCCACCTACAAATGTGAACTGACGTTCAAAAATAAAACATTTGAAAACGGACCATTTTCCACATTTCTGAAGCAGGACGTAATGGGGGGGTGTTATCTCTTTTGTCGAAAATCAGCCGTTTTTGCTCGAACATTAAATGCCTCCAAATGGTATTTAATTAACTTCCAGCGCCCCTGGAAGCATAAAAATCACTTTAAACATGCTAATTTTAGCTCTAACACTGATGATCCACCTACAAATGTGAATTGACGTTCAAAAATAAAACATTTGAAAACGGACCATTTTCCACATTTCTGAAGCAGGACGTAATGGGGGGGTGTTATCTCTTTTGTCGAAAATCAGCCGTTTTTGCTCGAACATTAAATGCCTCCAAATGGTATTTAATTAACTTCCCGGGGTGAAGAAACCCTTTTTGAGAACTCAGAGTGGGTAAATTGGCCATTTTCATGCACTTTTAACCATTCCATAAATCTTGTGTTTAGGGCCCCTGGGAGCATGAAAATCACTTCAAACATGCTAATTTTAGCTCTAACACTGATGATCCACCTACAAATGTGAACTGACGTTCAAAAATAAAACATTTGAAAACGGACCATTTTCCACATTTCTGAAGCAGGACGTAATGGGGGGGTGTTATCTCTTTTGTCGAAAATCAGCCGTTTTTGCTCGAACATTAAATGCCTCCAAATGGTATTTATTTCACTTCCCGAGCCCCTGGAAGCATGAAAATCACTTTAAACATGCTAATTTTAGCTCTAACACTGATGATCCACCTACAAATGTGAACTGACGTTCAAAAATAAAACATTTGAAAACGGACCATTTTCCACATTTCTGAAGCAGGACGTAATGGGGGGGTGGTATCTCTTTTGTCGAAAATCAGCCGTTTTTGCTCGAACATTAAATGCCTCCAAATGGTATTTATTTCACTTCCCGAGCCCCTGGAAGCATGAAAATCACTTTAAACATGCTAATTTTAGCTCTAACCTCATGATCCACCTACAAATGGGAACTGACGTTCAAAAATAAAACATTTGAAAACGGACCATTTTCCACATTTCTGAAGCAGGACGTAATGGGGGGGTGTTATCTCTTTTGTCGAAAATCAGCCGTTTTTGCTCGAACATTAAATGCCTCCAAATGGTATTTAATTAACTTCCAGCGCCCCTGGAAGCATGAAAATCACTTTAAACATGCTAATTTTAGCTCTAACACTGATGATCCACCTACAAATGTGAACTGACGTTCAAAAATAAAACATTTGAAAACGGACCATTTTCCATATTTCTGAAGCAGGACGTAATGGGGGGGTGTTATCTCTTTTGTCGAAAATCAGCCGTTTTTGCTCGAACATTAAATGCCTCCAAATGGTAATTAATTAACTTCCCGGGGTGAAGAAACCCTTTTTGAGAACTCAGAGTGGGTAAATTGGCCATTTTCATGCACTTTTAACCATTCCATAAATCTTGTGTTTAGGGCCCCTGGGAGCATGAAAATCACTTTAAACATGCTAATTTTAGCTCTAACACTGATGATCCACCTACAAATGTGAACTGACGTTCAAAAATAAAACATTTGAAAACGGACCATTTTCCACATTTCTGAAGCATGACGTAATGGGGGGGTGTTATCTCTTTTGTCGAAAATCAGCCGTTTTTGCTCGAACATTAAATGCCTCCAAATGGTATTTATTTCACTTCTCGAGCCCCTGGAAGCATGAAAATCACTTTAAACATGCTAATTTTAGCTCTAACACTGATGATCCACCTACAAATGTGAACTGACGTTCAAAAATAAAACATTTGAAAACGGACCATTTTCCACATTTCTGAAGCAGGACGTAATGGGGGGGGTGTTATCTCTTTTGTCGAAAATCAGCCGTTTTTGCTCGAACATTAAATGCCTCCAAATGGTATTTATTTCACTTCCCGAGCCCCTGGAAGCATGAAAATCACTTTAAACATGCTAATTTTAGCTCTAACCTCATGATCCACCTACAAATGTGAACTGACGTTCAAAAATAAAACATTTGAAAACGGACCATTTTCCACATTTCTGAAGCAGGACGTAATGGGGGGGTGTTATCTCTTTTGTCGAAAATCAGCCGTTTTTGCTCGAACATTAAATGCCTCCAAATGGTATTTAATTAACTTCCAGCGCCCCTGGAAGCATGAAAATCACTTTAAACATGCTAATTTTAGCTCTAACACTGATGATCCACCTACAAATGTGAACTGACGTTCAAAAATAAAACATTTGAAAACGGACCATTTTCCACATTTCTGAAGCAGGACGTAATGGGGGGGTGTTATCTCTTTTGTCGAAAATCAGCCGTTTTTGCTCGAACATTAAATGCCTCCAAATGGTATTTAATTAACTTCCCGGGGTGAAGAAACCCTTTTTGAGAACTCAGAGTGGGTAAATTGGCCATTTTCATGCACTTTTAACCATTCCATAAATCTTGTGTTTAGGGCCCCTGGGAGCATGAAAATCACTTTAAACATGCTAATTTTAGCTCTAACACTGATGATCCACCTACAAATGTGAACTGACGTTCAAAAATAAAACATTTGAAAACGGACCATTTTCCACATTTCTGAAGGAGGACGTAATGGGGGGGTGTTATCTCTTTTGTCGAAAATCAGCCGTTTTTGCTCGAACATTAAATGCCTCCAAATGGTATTTAATTAACTTCCAGCGCCCCTGGAAGCATGAAAATCACTTTAAACATGCTAATTTTAGCTCTAACACTGATGATCCACCTACAAATGTGAACTGACGTTCAAAAATAAAACATTTGAAAACGGACCATTTTCCACATTTCTGAAGCATGACGTAATGGGGGGGTGTTAATCTATTTGTCGAAAATCAGCCATTTTTGCTCGAACATTAAATGCCTCCAAATGGTATTTAATTAACTTCCAGCGCCCCTGGAAGCATGAAAATCACTTTAAACATGCTAATTTTAGCTCTAACACTGATGATCCACCTACAAATGTGAACTGACGTTCAAAAATAAAACATTTGAAAACGGACCATTTTCCACATTTCTGAAGCATGACGTAATGGGGGGGGTGTTATCTCTTTTGTCGAAAATCAGCCGTTTTTGCTCGAACATTAAATGCCTCCAAATGGTATTTAATTAACTTCCCGGGGTGAAGAAACCCTTTTTGAGAACTCAGAGTGGGTAAATTGGCCATTTTCATGCACTTTTAACCATTCCATAAATCTTGTGTTTAGGGCCCCTGGGAGCATGAAAATCACTTTAAACATGCTAATTTTAGCTCTAACACTGATGATCCACCTACAAATGTGAACTGACGTTCAAAAATAAAACATTTGAAAACGGACCATTTTCCACATTTCTGAAGCAGGACGTAATGGGGGGGTGTTATCTCTTTTGTCGAAAATCAGCCGTTTTTGCTCGAACATTAAATGCCTCCAAATGGTATTTAATTAACTTCCAGCGCCCCTGGAAGCATGAAAATCACTTTAAACATGCTAATTTTAGCTCTAACACTGATGATCCACCTACAAATGTGAACTGACGTTCAAAAATAAAACATTTGAAAACGGACCATTTTCCACATTTCTGAAGCATGACGTAATGGGGGGGGTGTTATCTCTTTTGTCGAAAATCAGCCGTTTTTGCTCGAACATTAAATGCCTCCAAATGGTATTTAATTAACTTCCCGGGGTGAAGAAACCCTTTTTGAGAACTCAGAGTGGGTAAATTGGCCATTTTCATGCACTTTTAACCATTCCATAAATCTTGTGTTTAGGGCCCCTGGGAGCATGAAAATCACTTTAAACATGCTAATTTTAGCTCTAACACTGATGATCCACCTACAAATGTGAACTGACGTTCAAAAATAAAACATTTGAAAACGGACCATTTTCCACATTTCTGAAGCAGGACGTAATGGGGGGGTGTTATCTCTTTTGTCGAAAATCTGCCGTTTTTGCTCGAACATTAAATGCCTCCAAATGGTATTTAATTAACTTCCAGCGCCCCTGGAAGCATGAAAATCACTTTAAACATGCTAATTTTAGCTCTAACACTGATGATCCACCTACAAATGTGAACTGACGTTCAAAAATAAAACATTTGAAAACGGACCATTTTCCACATTTCTGAAGCATGACGTAATGGGGGGGTGTTATCTCTTTTGTCGAAAATCAGCCGTTTTTGCTCGAACATTAAATGCCTCCAAATGGTATTTAATTAACTTCCCGAGCCCCTGGAAGCATGAAAATCACTTTAAACATGCTAATTTTAGCTCTAACACTGATGATCCACCTAAAAATGTGAACTGACGTTCAAAAATAAAACATTTGAATACGGACCATGTTCCACATTTCTGAAGCATGACGTAATGGGGGGGTGTTATCTCTTTTGTCGAAAATCAGCCGTTTTTGCTCGAACATTAAATGCCTCCAAATGGTATTTATTTCACTTCCCGAGCCCCTGGAAGCATGAAAATCACTTTAAACATGCTAATTTTAGCTCTAACACTGATGATCCACCTACAAATGTGAACTGACGTTCAAAAATAAAACATTTGAAAACGGACCATTTTCCACATTTCTGAAGCATGACGTAATGGGGGGGTGTTATCTCTTTTGTCGAAAATCAGCCGTTTTTGCTCGAACATTAAATGCCTCCAAATGGTATTTAATTAACTTCCCGGGGTGAAGAAACCCTTTTTGAGAACTCAGAGTGGGTAAATTGGCCATTTTCATGCACTTTTAACCATTCCATAAATCTTGTGTTTAGGGCCCCTGGGAGCATGAAAATCACTTTAAACATGCTAATTTTAGCTCTAACACTGATGATCCACCTACAAATGTGAACTGACGTTCAAAAATAAAACATTTGAAAACGGACCATTTTCCACATTTCTGAAGCAGGACGTAATGGGGGGGTGTTATCTCTTTTGTCGAAAATCAGCCGTTTTTGCTCGAACATTAAATGCCTCCAAATGGTATTTATTTCACTTCCCGAGCCCCTGGAAGCATGAAAATCACTTTAAACATGCTAATTTTAGCTCTAACACTGATGATCCACCTACAAATGTGAACTGACGTTCAAAAATAAAACATTTGAAAACGGACCATTTTCCACATTTCTGAAGCAGGACGTAATGGGGGGGTGTTATCTCTTTTGTCGAAAATCAGCCGTTTTTGCTCGAACATTAAATGCCTCCAAATGGTATTTAATTAACTTCCAGCGCCCCTGGAAGCATGAAAATCACTTTAAACATGCTAATTTTAGCTCTAACACTGATGATCCACCTACAAATGTGAACTGACGTTCAAAAATAAAACATTTGAAAACGGACCATTTTCCACATTTCTGAAGCATAACGTAATGGGGGGGTGTTATCTCTTTTGTCGAAAATCAGCCGTTTTTGCTCGAACATTAAATGCCTCCAAATGGTATTTAATTAACTTCCCGAGCCCCTGGAAGCATGAAAATCACTTTAAACATGCTAATTTTAGCTCTAACACTGATGATCCACCTAAAAATGTGAACTGACGTTCAAAAATAAAACATTTGAATACGGACCATGTTCCACATTTCTGAAGCATGACGTAATGGGGGGGTGTTATCTCTTTTGTCGAAAATCAGCCGTTTTTGCTCGAACATTAAATGCCTCCAAATGGTATTTATTTCACTTCCCGAGCCCCTGGAAGCATGAAAATCACTTTAAACATGCTAATTTTAGCTCTAACACTGATGATCCACCTACAAATGTGAACTGACGTTCAAAAATAAAACATTTGAAAACGGACCATTTTCCACATTTCTGAAGCATGACGTAATGGGGGGGTGTTATCTCTTTTGTCGAAAATCAGCCGTTTTTGCTCGAACATTAAATGCCTCCAAATGGTATTTAATTAACTTTCAGCGCCCCTGGAAGCATGAAAATCACTTTAAACATGCTAATTTTAGCTCTAACACTGATGATCCACCTACAAATGTGAACTGACGTTCAAAAATAAAACATTTGAAAATGGACCATTTTCCACATTTCTGAAGCAGGACGTAATAGGGGGGTGTTATCTCTTTTGTCGAAAATCAGCCGTTTTTGCTCGAACATTAAATGCCTCCAAATGGTATTTAATTAACTTCCCGGGTGAAGAAACCCTTTTTGAGAACTCAGAGTGGGTAAATTGGCCATTTTCATGCACTTTTAACCATTCCATAAATCTTGTGTTTAGGGCCCCTGGAAGCATGAAAATCACTTTAAACATGCTAATTTTAGCTCTAACACTGATGATCCACCTACAAATGTGAACTGACGTTCAAAAATAAAACATTTGAAAACGGACCATTTTCCACATTTCTGAAGCAGGACGTAATGGGGGGGTGTTATCTCTTTTGTCGAAAATCAGCCGTTTTTGCTCGAACATTAAATGCCTCCAAATGGTATTTAATTAACTTCCAGCGCCCCTGGAAGCATAAAAATCACTTTAAACATGCTAATTTTAGCTCTAACACTGATGATCCACCTACAAATGTGAATTGACGTTCAAAAATAAAACATTTGAAAACGGACCATTTTCCACATTTCTGAAGCAGGACGTAATGGGGGGGTGTTATCTCTTTTGTCGAAAATCAGCCGTTTTTGCTCGAACATTAAATGCCTCCAAATGGTATTTAATTAACTTCCCGGGGTGAAGAAACCCTTTTTGAGAACTCAGAGTGGGTAAATTGGCCATTTTCATGCACTTTTAACCATTCCATAAATCTTGTGTTTAGGGCCCCTGGGAGCATGAAAATCACTTCAAACATGCTAATTTTAGCTCTAACACTGATGATCCACCTACAAATGTGAACTGACGTTCAAAAATAAAACATTTGAAAACGGACCATTTTCCACATTTCTGAAGCAGGACGTAATGGGGGGGTGTTATCTCTTTTGTCGAAAATCAGCCGTTTTTGCTCGAACATTAAATGCCTCCAAACGGTATTTAATTAACTTCCAGCGCCCCTGGAAGCATGAAAATCACTTTAAACATGCTAATTTTAGCTCTAACACTGATGATCCACCTACAAATGTGAACTGACGTTCAAAAATAAAACATTTGAAAACGGACCATTTTCCACATTTCTGAAGCATGACGTAATGGGGGGGTGTTATCTCTTTTGTCAAAAATCAGCCGTTTTTGCTCGAACATTAAATGCCTCCAAATGGTATTTAATTAACTTCCAGCGCCCCTGGAAGCATAAAAATCACTTTAAACATGCTAATTTTAGCTCTAACACTGATGATCCACCTACAAATGTGAACTGACGTTCAAAAATAAAACATTTGAAAACGGACCATTTTCCACATTTCTGAAGTATGACGTAATGGGGGGGTGTTATCTCTTTTGTCGAAAATCAGCCGTTTTTGCTCGAACATTAAATGCCTCCAAATGGTATTTAATTAACTTCCCGGGGTGAAGAAACCCTTTTTGAGAACTCAGAGTGGGTAAATTGGCCATTTTCATGCACTTTTAACCATTCTATAAATCTTGTGTTTAGGGCCCCTGGGAGCATGAAAATCACTTTAAACATGCTAATTTTAGCTCTAACACTGATGATCCACCTACAAATGTGAACTGACGTTCAAAAATAAAACATTTGAAAACTGACCATTTTCCACATTTCTGAAGCATGACGTAATGGGGGGGTGTTATCTCTTTTGTCGAAAATCAGCCGTTTTTGCTCGAACATTAAATGCCTCCAAATGGTATTTATTTCACTTCCCGAGCCCCTGGAAGCATGAAAATCACTTTAAACATGCTAATTTTAGCTCTAACACTGATGATCCACCTACAAATGTGAACTGACGTTCAAAAATAAAACATTTGAAAACTGACCATTTTCCACATTTCTGAAGCAGGACGTAATGGGGGGGGTGTTATCTCTTTTGTCTAAAATCAGCCGTTTTTGCTCGAACATTAAATGCCTCCAAATGGTATTTATTTCACTTCCCGAGCCCCTGGAAGCATGAAAATCACTTTAAACATGCTAATTTTAGCTCTAACACTGATGATCCACCTACAAATGTGAACTGACGTTCAAAAATAAAACATTTGAAAACGGACCATTTTCCACATTTCTGAAGCAGGACGTAATGGGGGGGTGTTATCTCTTTTGTCTAAAATCAGCCGTTTTTGCTCGAACATTAAATGCCTCCAAATGGTATTTATTTCACTTCCCGAGCCCCTGGAAGCATGAAAATCACTTTAAACATGCTAATTTTAGCTCTAACACTGATGATCCACCTACAAATGTGAACTGACGTTCAAAAATAAAACATTTGAAAACGGACCATTTTCCACATTTCTGAAGCATGACGTAATGGGGGGGTGTTATCTCTTTTGTCGAAAATCAGCCGTTTTTGCTCGAACATTAAATGCCTCCAAATGGTATTTAATTAACTTTCAGCGCCCCTGGAAGCATGAAAATCACTTTAAACATGCTAATTTTAGCTCTAACACTGATGATCCACCTACAAATGTGAACTGACGTTCAAAAATAAAACATTTGAAAATGGACCATTTTCCACATTTCTGAAGCAGGACGTAATAGGGGGGTGTTATCTCTTTTGTCGAAAATCAGCCGTTTTTGCTCGAACATTAAATGCCTCCAAATGGTATTTAATTAACTTCCCGGGTGAAGAAACCCTTTTTGAGAACTCAGAGTGGGTAAATTGGCCATTTTCATGCACTTTTAACCATTCCATAAATCTTGTGTTTAGGGCCCCTGGAAGCATGAAAATCACTTTAAACATGCTAATTTTAGCTCTAACACTGATGATCCACCTACAAATGTGAACTGACGTTCAAAAATAAAACATTTGAAAACGGACCATTTTCCACATTTCTGAAGCAGGACGTAATGGGGGGGTGTTATCTCTTTTGTCGAAAATCAGCCGTTTTTGCTCGAACATTAAATGCCTCCAAATGGTATTTAATTAACTTCCAGCGCCCCTGGAAGCATAAAAATCACTTTAAACATGCTAATTTTAGCTCTAACACTGATGATCCACCTACAAATGTGAATTGACGTTCAAAAATAAAACATTTGAAAACGGACCATTTTCCACATTTCTGAAGCAGGACGTAATGGGGGGGTGTTATCTCTTTTGTCGAAAATCAGCCGTTTTTGCTCGAACATTAAATGCCTCCAAATGGTATTTAATTAACTTCCCGGGGTGAAGAAACCCTTTTTGAGAACTCAGAGTGGGTAAATTGGCCATTTTCATGCACTTTTAACCATTCCATAAATCTTGTGTTTAGGGCCCCTGGGAGCATGAAAATCACTTCAAACATGCTAATTTTAGCTCTAACACTGATGATCCACCTACAAATGTGAACTGACGTTCAAAAATAAAACATTTGAAAACGGACCATTTTCCACATTTCTGAAGCAGGACGTAATGGGGGGGTGTTATCTCTTTTGTCGAAAATCAGCCGTTTTTGCTCGAACATTAAATGCCTCCAAACGGTATTTAATTAACTTCCAGCGCCCCTGGAAGCATGAAAATCACTTTAAACATGCTAATTTTAGCTCTAACACTGATGATCCACCTACAAATGTGAACTGACGTTCAAAAATAAAACATTTGAAAACGGACCATTTTCCACATTTCTGAAGCATGACGTAATGGGGGGGTGTTATCTCTTTTGTCAAAAATCAGCCGTTTTTGCTCGAACATTAAATGCCTCCAAATGGTATTTAATTAACTTCCAGCGCCCCTGGAAGCATAAAAATCACTTTAAACATGCTAATTTTAGCTCTAACACTGATGATCCACCTACAAATGTGAACTGACGTTCAAAAATAAAACATTTGAAAACGGACCATTTTCCACATTTCTGAAGTATGACGTAATGGGGGGGTGTTATCTCTTTTGTCGAAAATCAGCCGTTTTTGCTCGAACATTAAATGCCTCCAAATGGTATTTAATTAACTTCCCGGGGTGAAGAAACCCTTTTTGAGAACTCAGAGTGGGTAAATTGGCCATTTTCATGCACTTTTAACCATTCTATAAATCTTGTGTTTAGGGCCCCTGGGAGCATGAAAATCACTTTAAACATGCTAATTTTAGCTCTAACACTGATGATCCACCTACAAATGTGAACTGACGTTCAAAAATAAAACATTTGAAAACTGACCATTTTCCACATTTCTGAAGCATGACGTAATGGGGGGGTGTTATCTCTTTTGTCGAAAATCAGCCGTTTTTGCTCGAACATTAAATGCCTCCAAATGGTATTTATTTCACTTCCCGAGCCCCTGGAAGCATGAAAATCACTTTAAACATGCTAATTTTAGCTCTAACACTGATGATCCACCTACAAATGTGAACTGACGTTCAAAAATAAAACATTTGAAAACGGACCATTTTCCACATTTCTGAAGCAGGACGTAATGGGGGGGGTGTTATCTCTTTTGTCTAAAATCAGCCGTTTTTGCTCGAACATTAAATGCCTCCAAATGGTATTTATTTCACTTCCCGAGCCCCTGGAAGCATGAAAATCACTTTAAACATGCTAATTTTAGCTCTAACACTGATGATCCACCTACAAATGTGAACTGACGTTCAAAAATAAAACATTTGAAAACGGACCATTTTCCACATTTCTGAAGCAGGACGTAATGGGGGGGTGTTATCTCTTTTGTCTAAAATCAGCCGTTTTTGCTCGAACATTAAATGCCTCCAAATGGTATTTATTTCACTTCCCGAGCCCCTGGAAGCATGAAAATCACTTTAAACATGCTAATTTTAGCTCTAACACTGATGATCCACCTACAAATGTGAACTGACGTTCAAAAATAAAACATTTGAAATGGACCATTTTCCACATTTCTGAAGCAGGACGTAATGGGGGGGTGTTATCTCTTTTGTCGAAAATCAGCCGTTTTTGCTCGAACATTAAATGCCTCCAAATGGTATTTAATTAACTTCCAGCGCCCCTGGAAGCATGAAAATCACTTTAAACATGCTAATTTTAGCTCTAACACTGATGATCCACCTACAAATGTGAACTGACGTTCAAAAATAAAACATTTGAAAACGGACCATTTTCCACATTTCTGAAGCATGACGTAATGGGGGGGTGTTATCTCTTTTGTCGAAAATCAGCCGTTTTTGCTCGAACATTAAATGCCTCCAAATGGTATTTAATTAACTTCCCGGGGTGAAGAAACCCTTTTTGAGAACTCAGAGTGGGTAAATTGGCCATTTTCATGCACTTTTAACCATTCCATAAATCTTGTGTTTAGGGCCCCTGGGAGCATGAAAATCACTTTAAACATGCTAATTTTAGCTCTAACACTGATGATCCACCTACAAATGTGAACTGACGTTCAAAAATAAAACATTTGAAAACGGACCATTTTCCACATTTCTGAAGCAGGACGTAATGGGGGGTGTTATCTCTTTTGTCGAAAATCAGCCGTTTTTGCTCGAACATTAAATGCCTCCAAATGGTATTTAATTAACTTCCAGCGCCCCTGGAAGCATGAAAATCACTTTAAACATGCTAATTTTAGCTCTAACACTGATGATCCACCTACAAATGTGAACTGACGTTCAAAAATAAAACATTTGAAAACGGACCATTTTCCACATTTCTGAAGCATGACGTAATGGGGGGGTGTTATCTCTTTTGTCGAAAATCAGCCGTTTTTGCTCGAACATTAAATGCCTCCAAATGGTATTTAATTAACTTCCAGCGCCCCTGGAAGCATGAAAATCACTTTAAACATGCTAATTTTAGCTCTAACACTGATGATCCACCTACAAATGTGAACTGACGTTCAAAAATAAAACATTTGAAAACGGACCATTTTCCACATTTCTGAAGCATGACGTAATGGGGGGGTGTTATCTCTTTTGTCGAAAATCAGCCGTTTTTGCTCGAACATTAAATGCCTCCAAATGGTATTTAATTAACTTCCCGGGGTGAAGGAACCCTTTTTGAGAACTCAGAGTGGGTAAATTGGCCATTTTCATGCACTTTTAACCATTCCATAAATCTTGTGTTTAGGGCCCCTGGGAGCATGAAAATCACTTTAAACATGCTAATTTTAGCTCTAACACTGATGATCCACCTACAAATGTGAACTGACGTTCAAAAATAAAACATTTGAAAACGGACCATTTTCCACATTTCTGAAGCAGGGCGTAATGGGGGGGTGTTATCTCTTTTGTCGAAAATCAGCTGTTTTTGCTCGAACATTAAATGCCTCCAAATGGTATTTATTTCACTTCCCGAGCCCCTGGAAGCATGAAAATCACTTTAAACATGCTAATTTTAGCTCTAACACTGATGATCCACCTACAAATGTGAACTGACGTTCAAAAATAAAACATTTGAAAACGGACCATTTTCCACATTTCTGAAGCAGGACGTAATGGGGGGGTGTTATCTCTTTTGTCGAAAATCAGCCGTTTTTGCTCGAACATTAAATGCCTCCAAATGGTATTTATTTCACTTCCCGAGCCCCTGGAAGCATGAAAATCACTTTAAACATGCTAATTTTAGCTCTAACACTGATGATCCACCTACAAATGTGAACTGACGTTCAAAAATAAAACATTTGAAAACGGAACATTTTCCACATTTCTGAAGCAGGACGTAATGGGGGGTGTTATCTCTTTTGTCGAAAATCAGCCGTTTTTGCTCGAACATTAAATGCCTCCAAATGGTATTTATTTCACTTCCCGAGCCCCTGGAAGCATGAAAATCACTTTAAACATGCTAATTTTAGCTCTAACACTGATGATCCACCTACAAATGTGAACTGACGTTTAAAAATAAAACATTTGAAAACGGACCATTTTCCACATTTCTGAAGCAGGACGTAATGGGGGGGTGTTATCTCTTTTGTCGAAAATCAGCCGTTTTTGCTCGAACATTAAATGCCTCCAAATGGTATTTAATTAACTTCCAGCGCCCCTGGAAGCATGAAAATCACTTTAAACATGCTAATTTTAGCTCTAACACTGATGATCCACCTACAAATGTGAACTGACGTTCAAAAATAAAACATTTGAAAACGGACCATTTTCCACATTTCTGAAGCATGACGTAATGGGGGGGTGTTATCTCTTTTGTCGAAAATCAGCCGTTTTTGCTCGAACATTAAATGCCTCCAAATGGTATTTAATTAACTTCCCGGGGTGAAGAAACCCTTTTTGAGAACTCAGAGTGGGTAAATTGGCCATTTTCATGCACTTTTAACCATTCCATAAATCTTGTGTTTAGGGCCCCTGGGAGCATGAAAATCACTTTAAACATGCTAATTTTAGCTCTAACACTGATGATCCACCTACAAATGTGAACTGACGTTCAAAAATAAAACATTTGAAAACGGACCATTTTCCACATTTCTGAAGCAGGACGTAATGGGGGGTGTTATCTCTTTTGTCGAAAATCAGCCGTTTTTGCTCGAACATTAAATGCCTCCAAATGGTATTTAATTAACTTCCAGCGCCCCTGGAAGCATGAAAATCACTTTAAACATGCTAATTTTAGCTCTAACACTGATGATCCACCTACAAATGTGAACTGACGTTCAAAAATAAAACATTTGAAAACGGACCATTTTCCACATTTCTGAAGCATGACGTAATGGGGGGGTGTTATCTCTTTTGTCGAAAATCAGCCGTTTTTGCTCGAACATTAAATGCCTCCAAATGGTATTTAATTAACTTCCAGCGCCCCTGGAAGCATGAAAATCACTTTAAACATGCTAATTTTAGCTCTAACACTGATGATCCACCTACAAATGTGAACTGACGTTCAAAAATAAAACATTTGAAAACGGACCATTTTCCACATTTCTGAAGCATGACGTAATGGGGGGGTGTTATCTCTTTTGTCGAAAATCAGCCGTTTTTGCTCGAACATTAAATGCCTCCAAATGGTATTTAATTAACTTCCCGGGGTGAAGGAACCCTTTTTGAGAACTCAGAGTGGGTAAATTGGCCATTTTCATGCACTTTTAACCATTCCATAAATCTTGTGTTTAGGGCCCCTGGGAGCATGAAAATCACTTTAAACATGCTAATTTTAGCTCTAACACTGATGATCCACCTACAAATGTGAACTGACGTTCAAAAATAAAACATTTGAAAACGGACCATTTTCCACATTTCTGAAGCAGGGCGTAATGGGGGGGTGTTATCTCTTTTGTCGAAAATCAGCTGTTTTTGCTCGAACATTAAATGCCTCCAAATGGTATTTATTTCACTTCCCGAGCCCCTGGAAGCATGAAAATCACTTTAAACATGCTAATTTTAGCTCTAACACTGATGATCCACCTACAAATGTGAACTGACGTTCAAAAATAAAACATTTGAAAACGGACCATTTTCCACATTTCTGAAGCAGGACGTAATGGGGGGGTGTTATCTCTTTTGTCGAAAATCAGCCGTTTTTGCTCGAACATTAAATGCCTCCAAATGGTATTTATTTCACTTCCCGAGCCCCTGGAAGCATGAAAATCACTTTAAACATGCTAATTTTAGCTCTAACACTGATGATCCACCTACAAATGTGAACTGACGTTCAAAAATAAAACATTTGAAAACGGAACATTTTCCACATTTCTGAAGCAGGACGTAATGGGGGGGTGTTATCTCTTTTGTCGAAAATCAGCCGTTTTTGCTCGAACATTAAATGCCTCCAAATGGTATTTATTTCACTTCCCGAGCCCCTGGAAGCATGAAAATCACTTTAAACATGCTAATTTTAGCTCTAACACTGATGATCCACCTACAAATGTGAACTGACGTTCAAAAATAAAACATTTGAAAACGGACCATTTTCCACATTTCTGAAGCAGGACGTAATGGGGGGGTGTTATCTCTTTTGTCGAAAATCAGCCGTTTTTGCTCGAACATTAAATGCCTCCAAATGGTATTTAATTAACTTCCAGCGCCCCTGGAAGCATGAAAATCACTTTAAACATGCTAATTTTAGCTCTAACACTGATGATCCACCTACAAATGTGAACTGACGTTCAAAAATAAAACATTTGAAAACGGACCATTTTCCACATTTCTGAAGCAGGACGTAATGGGCGGGTGTTATCTCTTTTGTCGAAAATCAGCCGTTTTTGCTCGAACATTAAATGCCTCCAAATGGTATTTAATTAACTTCCCGGGGTGAAGAAACCCTTTTTGAGAACTCAGAGTGGGTAAATTGGCCATTTTCATGCACTTTTAACCATTCCATAAATCTTGTGTTTAGGGCCCCTGGGAGCATGAAAATCACTTTAAACATGCTAATTTTAGCTCTAACACTGATGATCCACCTACAAATGTGAACTGACGTTCAAAAATAAAACATTTGAAAACGGACCATTTTCCACATTTCTGAAGCAGGACGTAATGGGGGGGTGTTATCTCTTTTGTCGAAAATCAGCCGTATTTTCTCGAACATTAAATGCCTCCAAATGGTATTTAATTAACTTCCAGCGCCCCTGGAAGCATGAAAATCACTTTAAACATGCTAATTTTAGCTCTAACACTGATGATCCACCTACAAATGTGAACTGACGTTCAAAAATAAAACATTTGAAAACGGACCATTTTCCACATTTCTGAAGCATGACGTAATGGGGGGGTGTTATCTCTTTTGTCGAAAATCAGCCGTTTTTGCTCGAACATTAAATGCCTCCAAATGGTATTTAATTAACTTCCAGCGCCCCTGGAAGCATGAAAATCACTTTAAACATGCTAATTTTAGCTCTAACACTGATGATCCACCTACAAATGTGAACTGACGTTCAAAAATAAAACATTTGAAAACGGACCATTTTCCACATTTCTGAAGCATGACGTAATGGGGGGGTGTTATCTCTTTTGTCGAAAATCAGCCGTTTTTGCTCGAACATTAAATGCCTCCAAATGGTATTTAATTAACTTCCCGGGGTGAAGAAACCCTTTTTGAGAACTCAGAGTGGGTAAATTGGCCATTTTCATGCACTTTTAACCATTCCATAAATCTTGTGTTTAGGGCCCCTGGGAGCATGAAAATCACTTTAAACATGCTAATTTTAGCTCTAACACTGATGATCCACCTACAAATGTGAACTGACGTTCAAAAATAAAACATTTGAAAACGGACTATTTTCCACATTTCTGAAGCAGGACGTAATGGGGGGTGTTATCTCTTTTGTCGAAAATCAGCCGTTTTTGCTCGAACATTAAATGCCTCCAAATGGTATTTATTTCACTTCCTGAGCCCCTGGAAGCATGAAAATCACTTTAAACATGCTAATTTTAGCTCTAACACTGATGATCCACCTACAAATGTGAACTGACGTTCAAAAATAAAACATTTGAAAACGGACCATTTTCCACATTTCTGAAGCAGGACATAATGGGGGGGTGTTATCTCTTTTGTCGAAAATCAGCCGTTTTTGCTCGAACATTAAATGCCTCCAAATGGTATTTAATTAACTTCCAGCGCCCCTGGAAGCATGAAAATCACTTTAAACATGCTAATTTTAGCTCTAACACTGATGATCCACCTACAAATGTGAACTGACGTTCAAAAATAAAACATTTGAAAACGGACCATTTTCCACATTTCTGAAGCATGACGTAATGGGGGGGTGTTATCTCTTTTGTCGAAAATCAGCCGTTTTTGCTCGAACATTAAATGCCTCCAAATGGTATTTATTTCACTTCCCGAGCCCCTGGAAGCATGAAAATCACTTTAAACATGCTAATTTTAGCTCTAACACTGATGATCCACCTACAAATGTGAACTGACGTTCAAAAATAAAACATTTGAAAACGGACCATTTTCCACATTTCTGAAGCATGACGTAATGGGGGGGTGTTATCTCTTTTGTCGAAAATCAGCCGTTTTTGCTCGAACATTAAATGCCTCCAAATGGTATTTATTTCACTTCCCGAGCCCCTGGAAGCATGAAAATCACTTTAAACATGCTAATTTTAGCTCTAACACAGATGATCCACCTACAAATGTGAACTGACGTTCAAAAATAAAACATTTGAAAACGGACCATTTTCCACATTTCTGAAGCATGACGTAATGGGGGGGGGTGTTATCTCTTTTGTCGAAAATCAGCCGTTTTTGCTCGAACATTAAATGCCTCCAAATGGTATTTAATTAACTTCCAGCGCCCCTGGAAGCATGAAAATCACTTTAAACATGCTAATTTTAGCTCTAACACTGATGATCCACCTACAAATGTGAACTGACGTTCAAAAATAAAACATTTGAAAACGGACCATTTTCCACATTTCTGAAGCATGACGTAATGGGGGGGGTGTTATCTCTTTTGTCGAAAATCAGCCGTTTTTGTTCGAACATTAAATGCCTCCAAATGGTATTTAATTAACTTCCAGCGCCCCTGGAAGCATAAAAATCACTTTAAACATGCTAATTTTAGCTCTAACACTGATGATCCACCTACAAATGTGAACTGACGTTCAAAAATAAAACATTTGAAAACGGACCATTTTCCACATTTCTGAAGCAGGACGTAATGGGGGGGTGTTATCTCTTTTGTAGAAAATCAGCCGTTTTTGCTCGAACATTAAATGCCTCCAAATGGTATTTAATTAACTTCCAGCGCCCCTGGAAGCATAAAAATCACTTTAAACATGCTAATTTTAGCTCTAACACTGATGATCCACCTACAAATGTGAACTGACGTTCAAAAATAAAACATTTGAAAACGGATCATTTTCCACATTTCTGAAGCATGACGTAATGGGGGGGTGTTATCTCCTTTGTCGAAAATCAGCCGTTTTTGCTCGAACATTAAATGCCTCCAAATGGTATTTATTTCACTTCCAGCGCCCCTGGAAGCATGAAAATCACTTTAAACATGCTAATTTTAGCTCTAACACTGATGATCCACCTACAAATGTGAACTGACGTTCAAAAATAAAACATTTGAAAACTGACCATTTTCCACATTTCTGAAGCATGACGTAATGGGGGGGTGTTATCTCTTTTGTCGAAAATCAGCCGTTTTTGCTCAAACATTAAATGCCTCCAAATGGTATTTATTTCACTTCCCGAGCCCCTGGAAGCATGAAAATCACTTTAAACATGCTAATTTTAGCTCTAACACTGATGATCCACCTACAAATGTGAACTGACGTTCAAAAATAAAACATTTGAAAACGGACCATTTTCCACATTTCTGAAGCAGGAAGTAATGGGGGGGTGTTATCTCTTTTGTCGAAAATCAGCCGTTTTTGCTCGAACATTAAATGCCTCCAAATGGTATTTAATTAACTTCCCGAGCCCCTGGGAGCATGAAAATCACTTTAAACATTCTAATTTTAGCTCTAACACTGATGATCCACCTACAAATGTGAACTGACGTTCAAAAATAAAACATTTGAAAACGGACCATTTTCCACATTTCTGAAGCATGACGTAATGGGGGGGTGTTATCTCTTTTGTCGAAAATCAGCCGTTTTTGCTCGAACATTAAATGCCTCCAAATGGTATTTAATTAACTTCCAGCGCCCCTGGAAGCATGAAAATCACTTTAAACATGCTAATTTTAGCTCTAACACTGATGATCCACCTACAAATGTGAACTGACGTTCAAAAATAAAACATTTGAAAACGGACCATTTTCCACATTTCTGAAGCATGACGTAATGGGGGGGTGTTATCTCTTTTGTCGAAAATCAGCCGTTTTTGCTCGAACATTAAATGCCTCCAAATGGTATTTAATTAACTTCCCGAGCCCCTGGAAGCATGAAAATCACTTTAAACATGCTAATTTTAGCTCTAACACTGATGATCCACCTACAAATGTGAACTGACGTTCAAAAATAAAACATTTGAAAACGGACCATTTTCCACATTTCTGAAGCATGACGTAATGGGGGGGTGTTATCTCTTTTGTCGAAAATCAGCCGTTTTTGCTCGAACATTAAATGCCTCCAAATGGTATTTATTTCACTTCCCGAGCCCCTGGAAGCATGAAAATCACTTTAAACATGCTAATTTTAGCTCTAACACTGATGATCCACCTACAAATGTGAACTGACGTTCAAAAATAAAACATTTGAAAACGGACCATTTTCCACATTTCTGAAGCATGACGTAATGGGGGGGGTGTTATCTCTTTTGTCGAAAATCAGCCGTTTTTGCTCGAACATTAAATGCCTCCAAATGGTATTTAATTAACTTCCAGCACCCCTGGAAGCATGAAAATCACTTTAAACATGCTAATTTTAGCTCTAACACTGATGATCCACCTACAAATGTGAACTGACGTTCAAAAATAAAACATTTGAAAACGGACCATTTTCCACATTTCTGAAGCAGGACGTAATGGGGGGGTGTTATCTCTTTTGTCGAAAATCAGCCGTTTTTGCTCGAACATTAAATGCCTCCAAATGGTAATTAATTAACTTCCCGGGGTGAAGAAACCCTTTTTGAGAACTCAGAGTGGGTAAATTGGCCATTTTCATGCACTTTTAACCATTCCATAAATCTTGTGTTTAGGGCCCCTGGGAGCATGAAAATCACTATAAACATGCTAATTTTAGCTCTAACACTGATGATCCACCTACAAATGTGAACTGACGTTCAAAAATAAAACATTTGAAAACGGACCATTTTCCACATTTCTGAAGCATGACGTAATGGGGGGGTGTTATCTCTTTTGTCGAAAATCAGCCGTTTTTGCTCGAACATTAAATGCCTCCAAATGGTATTTATTTCACTTCCCGAGCCCCTGGAAGCATGAAAATCACTTTAAACATGCTAATTTTAGCTCTAACACTGATGATCCACCTACAAATGTGAACTGACGTTCAAAAATAAAACATTTGAAAACGGACCATTTTCCACATTTCTGAAGCAGGACGTAATGGGGGGGTGTTATCTCTTTTGTCGAAAATCAGCCGTTTTTGCTCGAACATTAAATGCCTCCAAATGGTATTTAATTAACTTCCAGCGCCCCTGGAAGCATGAAAATCACTTTAAACATGCTAATTTTAGCTCTAACACTGATGATCCACCTACAAATGTGAACTGACGTTCAAAAATAAAACATTTGAAAACGGACCATTTTCCACATTTCTGAAGCATGACGTAATGGGGGGGTGTTATCTCTTTTGTCGAAAATCAGCCGTTTTTGCTCGAACATTAAATACCTCCAAATGGTATTTAATTAACTTCCCGAGCCCCTGGAAGCATGAAAATCACTTTAAACATGCTAATTTTAGCTCTAACACTGATGATCCACCTACAAATGTGAACTGACGTTCAAAAATAAAACATTTGAAAACGGACCATTTTCCACATTTCTGAAGCATGACGTAATGGGGGGGTGTTATCTCTTTTGTCGAAAATCAGCCGTTTTTGCTCGAACATTAAATGCCTCCAAATGGTATTTATTTCACTTCCCGAGCCCCTGGAAGCATGAAAATCACTTTAAACATGCTAATTTTAGCTCTAACACTGATGATCCACCTACAAATGTGAACTGACGTTCAAAAATAAAACATTTGAAAACGGACCATTTTCCACATTTCTGAAGCATGACGTAATGGGGGGGTGTTATCTCTTTTGTCGAAAATCAGCCGTTTTTGCTCGAACATTAAATGCCTCCAAATGGTATTTAATTAACTTCCAGCGCCCCTGGAAGCATGAAAATCACTTTAAACATGCTAATTTTAGCTCTAACACTGATGATCCACCTACAAATGTGAACTGACGTTCAAAAATAAAACATTTGAAAACGGACCATTTTCCACATTTCTGAAGCAGGACGTAATAGGGGGGTGTTATCTCTTTTGTCGAAAATCAGCCGTTTTTGCTCGAACATTAAATGCCTCCAAATGGTATTTAATTAACTTCCCGGGGTGAAGAAACCCTTTTTGAGAACTCAGAGTGGGTAAATTGGCCATTTTCATGCACTTTTAACCATTCCATAAATCTTGTGTTTAGGGCCCCTGGAAGCATGAAAATCACTTTAAACATGCTAATTTTAGCTCTAACACTGATGATCCACCTACAAATGTGAACTGACGTTCAAAAATAAAACATTTGAAAACGGACCATTTTCCACATTTCTGAAGCAGGACGTAATGGGGGGGTGTTATCTCTTTTGTCGAAAATCAGCCGTTTTTGCTCGAACATTAAATGCCTCCAAATGGTATTTAATTAACTTCCAGCGCCCCTGGAAGCATAAAAATCACTTTAAACATGCTAATTTTAGCTCTAACACTGATGATCCACCTACAAATGTGAACTGACGTTCAAAAATAAAACATTTGAAAACGGACCATTTTCCACATTTCTGAAGCAGGACGTAATGGGGGGGTGTTATCTCTTTTGTCGAAAATCAGCCGTTTTTGCTCGAACATTAAATGCCTCCAAATGGTAATTAATTAACTTCCCGGGGTGAAGAAACCCTTTTTGAGAACTCAGAGTGGGTAAATTGGCCATTTTCATGCACTTTTAACCATTCCATAAATCTTGTGTTTAGGGCCCCTGGGAGCATGAAAATCACTTTAAACATGCTAATTTTAGCTCTAACACTGATGATCCACCTACAAATGTGAACTGACGTTCAAAAATAAAACATTTGAAAACGGACCATTTTCCACATTTCTGAAGCATGACGTAATGGGGGGGTGTTATCTCTTTTGTCGAAAATCAGCCGTTTTTGCTCGAACATTAAATGCCTCCAAATGGTATTTATTTCACTTCCCGAGCCCCTGGAAGCATGAAAATCACTTTAAACATGCTAATTTTAGCTCTAACACTGATGATCCACCTACAAATGTGAACTGACGTTCAAAAATAAAACATTTGAAAACGGACCATTTTCCACATTTCTGAAGCATGACGTAATGGGGGGGTGTTATCTCTTTTGTCGAAAATCAGCCGTTTTTGCTCGAACATTAAATGCCTCCAAATGGTATTTATTTCACTTCCCGAGCCCCTGGAAGCATGAAAATCACTTTAAACATGCTAATTTTAGCTCTAACACTGATGATCCACCTACAAATGTGAACTGACGTTCAAAAATAAAACATTTGAAAACGGACCATTTTCCACATTTCTGAAGCATGACGTAATGGGGGGGTGTTATCTCTTTTGTCGAAAATCAGCCGTTTTTGCTCGAACATTAAATGCCTCCAAATGGTATTTAATTAACTTCCCGGGGTGAAGAAACCCTTTTTGAGAACTCAGAGTGGGTAAATTGGCCATTTTCATGCACTTTTAACCATTCCATAAATCTTGTGTTTAGGGCCCCTGGAAGCATGAAAATCACTTTAAACATGCTAATTTTAGCTCTAACACTGATGATCCACCTACAAATGTGAACTGACGTTCAAAAATAAAACATTTGAAAACGGACCATTTTCCACATTTCTGAAGCATGACGTAATGGGGGGGTGTTATCTCTTTTGTCGAAAATCAGCCGTTTTTGCTCCAACATTAAATGCCTCCAAATGGTATTTATTTCACTTCCCGAGCCCCTGGAAGCATGAAAATCACTTTAAACATGCTAATTTTAGCTCTAACACAGATGATCCACCTACAAATGTGAACTGACGTTCAAAAATAAAACATTTGAAAACGGACCATTTTCCACATTTCTGAAGCATGACGTAATGGGGGGGGTGTTATCTCTTTTGTCGAAAATCAGCCGTTTTTGCTCGAACATTAAATGCCTCCAAATGGTATTTAATTAACTTCCAGCGCCCCTGGAAGCATGAAAATCACTTTAAACATGCTAATTTTAGCTCTAACACTGATGATCCACCTACAAATGTGAACTGACGTTCAAAAATAAAACATTTGAAAACGGACCATTTTCCACATTTCTGAAGCATGACGTAATGGGGGGGGTGTTATCTCTTTTGTCGAAAATCAGCCGTTTTTGTTCGAACATTAAATGCCTCCAAATGGTATTTAATTAACTTCCAGCGCCCCTGGAAGCATAAAAATCACTTTAAACATGCTAATTTTAGCTCTAACACTGATGATCCACCTACAAATGTGAACTGACGTTCAAAAATAAAACATTTGAAAACGGACCATTTTCCACATTTCTGAAGCAGGACGTAATGGGGGGGTGTTATCTCTTTTGTCGAAAATCAGCCGTTTTTGCTCGAACATTAAATGCCTCCAAATGGTATTTAATTAACTTCCAGCGCCCCTGGAAGCATAAAAATCACTTTAAACATGCTAATTTTAGCTCTAACACTGATGATCCACCTACAAATGTGAACTGACGTTCAAAAATAAAACATTTGAAAACGGACCATTTTCCACATTTCTGAAGCATGACGTAATGGGGGGGTGTTATCTCTTTTGTCGAAAATCAGCCGTTTTTGCTCGAACATTAAATGCCTCCAAATGGTATTTATTTCACTTCCAGCGCCCCTGGAAGCATGAAAATCACTTTAAACATGCTAATTTTAGCTCTAACACTGATGATCCACCTACAAATGTGAACTGACGTTCAAAAATAAAACATTTGAAAACTGACCATTTTCCACATTTCTGAAGCATGACGTAATGGGGGGGTGTTATCTCTTTTGTCGAAAATCAGCCGTTTTTGCTCAAACATTAAATGCCTCCAAATGGTATTTATTTCACTTCCCGAGCCCCTGGAAGCATGAAAATCACTTTAAACATGCTAATTTTAGCTCTAACACTGATGATCCACCTACAAATGTGAACTGACGTTCAAAAATAAAACATTTGAAAACGGACCATTTTCCACATTTCTGAAGCATGACGTAATGGGGGGGTGTTATCTCTTTTGTCGAAAATCAGCCGTTTTTGCTCGAACATTAAATGCCTCCAAATGGTATTTAATTAACTTCCCGAGCCCCTGGGAGCATGAAAATCACTTTAAACATTCTAATTTTAGCTCTAACACTGATGATCCACCTACAAATGTGAACTGACGTTCAAAAATAAAACATTTGAAAACGGACCATTTCCACATTTCTGAAGCATGACGTAATGGGGGGGTGTTATCTCTTTTGTCGAAAATCAGCCGTTTTTGCTCGAACATTAAATGCCTCCAAATGGTATTTATTTCACTTCCCGAGCCCCTGGAAGCATGAAAATCACTTTAAACATGCTAATTTTAGCTCTAACACTGATGATCCACCTACAAATGTGAACTGACGTTCAAAAATAAAACATTTGAAAACGGACCATTTTCCACATTTCTGAAGCAGGACGTAATGGGGGGTGTTATCTCTTTTGTAGAAAATCAGCCGTTTTTGCTCGAACATTAAATGCCTCCAAATGGTATTTAATTAACTTCCCGAGCCCCTGGAAGCATGAAAATCACTTTAAACATGCTAATTTTAGCTCTAACACTGATGATCCACCTACAAATGTGAACTGACGTTCAAAAATAAAACATTTGAAAACGGACCATTTTCCACATTTCTGAAGTATGACGTAATGGGGGGTGTTATCTCTTTTGTCGAAAATCAGCCGTTTTTGCTCGAACATTAAATGCCTCCAAATGGTATTTAATTAACTTCCCGGGGTGAAGAAACCCTTTTTGAGAACTCAGAGTGGGTAAATTGGCCATTTTCATGCACTTTTAACCATTCCATAAATCTTGTGTTTAGGGCCCCTGGGAGCATGAAAATCACTTTAAACATGCTAATTTTAGCTCTAACACTGATGATCCACCTACAAATGTGAACTGACGTTCAAAAATAAAACATTTGAAAACGGACCATTTTCCACATTTCTGAAGCATGACGTAATGGGGGGGTGTTATCTCTTTTGTCGAAAATCAGCCGTTTTTGCTCGAACATTAAATGCCTCCAAATGGTATTTATTTCACTTCCCGAGCCCCTGGAAGCATGAAAATCACTTTAAACATGCTAATTTTAGCTCTAACACTGATGATCCACCTACAAATGTGAACTGACGTTCAAAAATAAAACATTTGAAAACGGACTATTTTCCACATTTCTGAAGCATGACGTAATGGGGGGGTGTTATCTCTTTTGTCGAAAATCAGCCGTTTTTGCTCGAACATTAAATGCCTCCAAATGGTATTTAATTAACTTCCCGAGCCCCTGGAAGCATGAAAATCACTTTAAACATGCTAATTTTAGCTCTAACACTGATGATCCACCTACAAATGTGAACTGACGTTCAAAAATAAAACATTTGAAAACGGACCATTTTCCACATTTCTGAAGCAGGACGTAATGGGGGGGTGTTATCTCTTTTGTCGAAAATCAGCCGTTTTTGCTCGAACATTAAATGCCTCCAAATGGTATTTATTTCACTTCCCGAGCCCCTGGAAGCATGAAAATCACTTTAAACATGCTAATTTTAGCTCTAACACTGATGATCCACCTACAAATGTGAACTGACGTTCAAAAATAAAACATTTGAAAACGGACCATTTCCACATTTCTGAAGCAGGACGTAATGGGGGGGTGTTATCTCTTTTGTCGAAAATCAGCCGTTTTTGCTCGAACATTAAATGCCTCCAAATGGTATTTAATTAACTTCCTGAGCCCCTGGAAGCATAAAAATCACTTTAAACATGCTAATTTTAGCTCTAACACTGATGATCCACCTACAAATGTGAACTGACGTTCAAAAATAAAACATTTGAAAACGGACCATTTTCCACATTTCTGAAGCATGACGTAATGGGGGGGTGTTATCTCTTTTGTCGAAAATCAGCCGTTTTTGCTCGAACATTAAATGCCTCCAAATGGTATTTAATTAACTTCCAGCGCCCCTGGAAGCATGAAAATCACTTTAAACATGCTAATTTTAGCTCTAACACTGATGATCCACCTACAAATGTGAACTGACATTCAAAAATAAAACATTTGAAAACGGACCATTTTCCACATTTCTGAAGCATGACGTAATGGGGGGGTGTTATCTCTTTTGGCGAAAATCAGCCGTTTTTGCTCGAACATTAAATGCCTCCAAATGGTATTTAATTAACTTCCAGCGCCCCTGGAAGCATGAAAATCACTTTAAACATGCTAATTTTAGCTCTAACACTGATGATCCACCTACAAATGTGAACTGACGTTCAAAAATAAAACATTTGAAAACGGACCATTTTCCACATTTCTGAACCATGACGTAATGGGGGGGTGTTATCTCTTTTGTCGAAAATCAGCCGTTTTTGCTCGAACATTAAATGCCTCCAAATGGTATTTAATTAACTTCCCGGGGTGAAGAAACCCTTTTTGAGAACTCAGAGTGGGTAAATTGGCCATTTTCATGCACTTTTAACCATTCCATAAATCTTGTGTTTAGGGCCCCTGGGAGCATGAAAATCACTTTAAACATGCTAATTTTAGCTCTAACACTGATGATCCACCTACAAATGTGAACTGACGTTCAAAAATAAAACATTTGAAAACGGACCATTTTCCACATTTCTGAAGCAGGACGTAATGGGGGGGCGTTATCTCTTTTGTCGAAAATCAGCCGTTTTTGCTCGAACATTAAATGCCTCCAAATGGTATTTATTTCACTTCCCGAGCCCCTGGAAGAATGAAAATCACTTTAAACATGCTAATTTTAGCTCTAACAATGATGATCCACCTACAAATGTGAACTGACGTTCAAAAATAAAACATTTGAAAACGGACCATTTTCCACATTTCTGAAGCATGACGTAATGGGGGGGTGTTATCTCTTTTGTCGAAAATCAGCCGTTTTTGCTCGAACATTAAATGCCTCCAAATGGTATTTATTTCACTTCCCGGGGTGAAGAAACCCTTTTTGAGAACTCAGAGTGGGTAAATTGGCCATTTTCATGCACTTTTAACCATTCCATAAATCTTGTGTTTAGGGCCCCTGGGAGCATGAAAATCACTTTAAACATGCTAATTTTAGCTCTAACACTGATGATCCACCTACAAATGTGAACTGACGTTCAAAAATAAAACATTTGAAAACGGACCATTTTCCACATTTCTGAAGCAGGACGTAATGGGGGGGTGTTATCTCTTTTGTCGAAAATCAGCCGTTTTTGCTCGAACATTAAATGCCTCCAAATGGTATTTATTTCACTTCCCGAGCCCCTGGAAGCATGAAAATCACTTTAAACATGCTAATTTTAGCTCTAACACTGATGATCCACCTACAAATGTGAACTGACGTTCAAAAATAAAACATTTGAAAACGGACCATTTCCACATTTCTGAAGCAGGACGTAATGGGGGGGTGTTATCTCTTTTGTCGAAAATCAGCCGTTTTTGCTCGAACATTAAATGCCTCCAAATGGTATTTAATTAACTTCCTGAGCCCCTGGAAGCATAAAAATCACTTTAAACATGCTAATTTTAGCTCTAACACTGATGATCCACCTACAAATGTGAACTGACGTTCAAAAATAAAACATTTGAAAACGGACCATTTTCCACATTTCTGAAGCATGACGTAATGGGGGGGTGTTATCTCTTTTGTCGAAAATCAGCCGTTTTTGCTCGAACATTAAATGCCTCCAAATGGTATTTAATTAACTTCCAGCGCCCCTGGAAGCATGAAAATCACTTTAAACATGCTAATTTTAGCTCTAACACTGATGATCCACCTACAAATGTGAACTGACATTCAAAAATAAAACATTTGAAAACGGACCATTTTCCACATTTCTGAAGCATGACGTAATGGGGGGGTGTTATCTCTTTTGGCGAAAATCAGCCGTTTTTGCTCGAACATTAAATGCCTCCAAATGGTATTTAATTAACTTCCAGCGCCCCTGGAAGCATGAAAATCACTTTAAACATGCTAATTTTAGCTCTAACACTGATGATCCACCTACAAATGTGAACTGACGTTCAAAAATAAAACATTTGAAAACGGACCATTTTCCACATTTCTGAACCATGACGTAATGGGGGGGTGTTATCTCTTTTGTCGAAAATCAGCCGTTTTTGCTCGAACATTAAATGCCTCCAAATGGTATTTAATTAACTTCCCGGGGTGAAGAAACCCTTTTTGAGAACTCAGAGTGGGTAAATTGGCCATTTTCATGCACTTTTAACCATTCCATAAATCTTGTGTTTAGGGCCCCTGGGAGCATGAAAATCACTTTAAACATGCTAATTTTAGCTCTAACACTGATGATCCACCTACAAATGTGAACTGACGTTCAAAAATAAAACATTTGAAAACGGACCATTTTCCACATTTCTGAAGCAGGACGTAATGGGGGGGCGTTATCTCTTTTGTCGAAAATCAGCCGTTTTTGCTCGAACATTAAATGCCTCCAAATGGTATTTATTTCACTTCCCGAGCCCCTGGAAGAATGAAAATCACTTTAAACATGCTAATTTTAGCTCTAACAATGATGATCCACCTACAAATGTGAACTGACGTTCAAAAATAAAACATTTGAAAACGGACCATTTTCCACATTTCTGAAGCATGACGTAATGGGGGGGTGTTATCTCTTTTGTCGAAAATCAGCCGTTTTTGCTCGAACATTAAATGCCTCCAAATGGTATTTATTTCACTTCCCGGGGTGAAGAAACCCTTTTTGAGAACTCAGAGTGGGTAAATTGGCCATTTTCATGCACTTTTAACCATTCCATAAATCTTGTGTTTAGGGCCCCTGGGAGCATGAAAATCACTTTAAACATGCTAATTTTAGCTCTAACACTGATGATCCACCTACAAATGTGAACTGACGTTCAAAAATAAAACATTTGAAAACGGACCATTTTCCACATTTCTGAAGCAGGACGTAATGGGGGGGTGTTATCTCTTTTGTCGAAAATCAGCCGTTTTTGCTCGAACATTAAATGCCTCCAAATGGTATTTATTTCACTTCCCGAGCCCCAGGAAGCATGAAAATCACTTTAAACATGCTAATTTTAGCTCTAACACTGATGATCCACCTACAAATGTGAACTGACGTTCAAAAATAAAACATTTGAAAACGGACCATTTTCCACATTTCTGAAGCAGGACGTAATGGGGGGGTGTTATCTCTTTTGTCGAAAATCAGCCGTTTTTGCTCGAACATTAAATGCCTCCAAATGGTATTTATTTCACTTCCCGAGCCCCTGGAAGAATGAAAATCACTTTAAACATGCTAATTTTAGCTCTAACACTGATGATCCACCTACAAATGTGAACTGACGTTCAAAAATAAAACATTTGAAAACGGACCATTTTCCACATTTCTGAAGCATGACGTAATGGGGGGGTGTTATCTCTTTTGTCGAAAATCAGCCGTTTTTGCTCGAACATTAAATGCCTCCAAATGGTATTTATTTCACTTCCCGAGCCCCTGGAAGCATGAAAATCACTTTAAACATGCTAATTTTAGCTCTAACACTGATGATCCACCTACAAATGTGAACTGACGTTCAAAAATAAAACATTTGAAAACGGACCATTTTCCACATTTCTGAAGCATGACGTAATGGGGGGGTGTTATCTCTTTTGTCGAAAATCAGCCGTTTTTGCTCGAACATTAAATGCCTCCAAATGGTATTTATTTCACTTCCCGAGCCCCTGGAAGCATGAAAATCACTTTAAACATGCTAATTTTAGCTCTAACACTGATGATCCACCTACAAATGTGAACTGACGTTCAAAAATAAAACATTTGAAAACGGACCATTTTCCACATTTCTGAAGCATGACGTAATGGGGGGGTGTTATCTCTTTTGTCGAAAATCAGCCGTTTTTGCTCGAACATTAAATGCCTCCAAATGGTATTTAATTAACTTCCAGCGCCCCTGGAAGCATAAAAATCACTTTAAACATGCTAATTTTAGCTCTAACACTGATGATCCACCTACAAATGTGAACTGACGTTCAAAAATAAAACATTTGAAAACGGACCATTTTCCACATTTCTGAAGCATGACGTAATGGGGGGGTGTTATCTCTTTTGTCGAAAATCAGCCGTTTTTGCTCGAACATTAAATGCCTCCAAATGGTATTTAATTAACTTCCAGCGCCCCTGGAAGCATAAAAATCACTTTAAACATGCTAATTTTAGCTCTAACACTGATGATCCACCTACAAATGTGAACTGACGTTCAAAAATAAAACATTTGAAAACGGACCATTTTCCACATTTCTGAAGCAGGACGTAATGGGGGGTGTTATCTCTTTTGTCGAAAATCAGCCGTTTTTGCTCGAACATTAAATGCCTCCAAATGGTATTTAATTAACTTCCCGGGGTGAAGAAACCCTTTTTGAGAACTCAGAGTGGGTAAATTGGCCATTTTCATGCACTTTTAACCATTCCATAAATCTTGTGTTTAGGGCCCCTGGGAGCATGAAAATCACTTTAAACATGCTAATTTTAGCTCTAACACTGATGATCCACCTACAAATGTGAACTGACGTTCAAAAATAAAACATTTGAAAACGGACCATTTTCCACATTTCTGAAGCAGGACGTAATGGGGGGGTGTTATCTCTTTTGTCGAAAATCAGCCGTTTTTGCTCGAACATTAAATGCCTCCAAATGGTATTTAATTAACTTCCAGCGCCCCTGGAAGCATGAAAATCACTTTAAACATGCTAATTTTAGCTCTAACACTGATGATCCACCTACAAATGTGAACTGACGTTCAAAAATAAAACATTTGAAAACGGACCATTTTCCACATTTCTGAAGCATGACGTAATGGGGGGGTGTTATCTCTTTTGTCAAAACTCAGCCGTTTTTGCTCGAACATTAAATGCCTCCAAATGGTATTTAATTAACTTCCCGAGCCCCTGGAAGCATGAAAATAACTTTAAACATGCTAATTTTAGCTCTAACACTGATGATCCACCTACAAATGTGAACTGACGTTCAAAAATAAAACATTTGAAAACGGACCATCTTCCACATTTCTGAAGCAGGACGTAATGGGGGGGTGTTATCTCTTTTGTCGAAAATCAGCCGTTTTTGCTCGAACATTAAATGCCTCCAAATGGTATTTAATTAACTTCCAGCGCCCCTGGAAGCATGAAAATCACTTTAAACATGCTAATTTTAGCTCTAACACTGATGATCCACCTACAAATGTGAACTGACGTTCAAAAATAAAACATTTGAAAATGGACCATTTTCCACATTTCTGAAGCAGGACGTAATGGGGGGGTGTTATCTCTTTTGTCGAAAATCAGCCGTTTTTGCTCGAACATTAAATGCCTCCAAATGGTATTTAATTAACTTCCCGGGGTGAAGAAACCCTTTTTGAGAACTCAGAGTGGGTAAATTGGCCATTTTCATGCACTTTTAACCATTCCATAAATCTTGTGTTTAGGGCCCCTGGGAGCATGAAAATCACTTTAAACATGCTAATTTTAGCTCTAACACTGATGATCCACCTACAAATGTGAACTGACGTTCAAAAATAAAACATTTGAAAACGGACCATTTTCCACATTTCTGAAGCAGGACGTAATGGGGGGGTGTTATCTCTTTTGTCGAAAATCAGCCGTATTTTCTCGAACATTAAATGCCTCCAAATGGTATTTAATTAACTTCCAGCGCCCCTGGAAGCATGAAAATCACTTTAAACATGCTAATTTTAGCTCTAACACTGATGATCCACCTACAAATGTGAACTGACGTTCAAAAATAAAACATTTGAAAACGGACCATTTTCCACATTTCTGAAGCATGACGTAATGGGGGGGTGTTATCTCTTTTGTCGAAAATCAGCCGTTTTTGCTCGAACATTAAATGCCTCCAAATGGTATTTAATTAACTTCCAGCGCCCCTGGAAGCATGAAAATCACTTTAAACATGCTAATTTTAGCTCTAACACTGATGATCCACCTACAAATGTGAACTGACGTTCAAAAATAAAACATTTGAAAACGGACCATTTTCCACATTTCTGAAGCATGACGTAATGGGGGGGTGTTATCTCTTTTGTCGAAAATCAGCCGTTTTTGCTCGAACATTAAATGCCTCCAAATGGTATTTAATTAACTTCCCGGGGTGAAGAAACCCTTTTTGAGAACTCAGAGTGGGTAAATTGGCCATTTTCATGCACTTTTAACCATTCCATAAATCTTGTGTTTAGGGCCCCTGGGAGCATGAAAATCACTTTAAACATGCTAATTTTAGCTCTAACACTGATGATCCACCTACAAATGTGAACTGACGTTCAAAAATAAAACATTTGAAAACGGACTATTTTCCACATTTCTGAAGCAGGACGTAATGGGGGGTGTTATCTCTTTTGTCGAAAATCAGCCGTTTTTGCTCGAACATTAAATGCCTCCAAATGGTATTTATTTCACTTCCTGAGCCCCTGGAAGCATGAAAATCACTTTAAACATGCTAATTTTAGCTCTAACACTGATGATCCACCTACAAATGTGAACTGACGTTCAAAAATAAAACATTTGAAAACGGACCATTTTCCACATTTCTGAAGCAGGACATAATGGGGGGGTGTTATCTCTTTTGTCGAAAATCAGCCGTTTTTGCTCGAACATTAAATGCCTCCAAATGGTATTTAATTAACTTCCAGCGCCCCTGGAAGCATGAAAATCACTTTAAACATGCTAATTTTAGCTCTAACACTGATGATCCACCTACAAATGTGAACTGACGTTCAAAAATAAAACATTTGAAAACGGACCATTTTCCACATTTCTGAAGCATGACGTAATGGGGGGGTGTTATCTCTTTTGTCGAAAATCAGCCGTTTTTGCTCGAACATTAAATGCCTCCAAATGGTATTTAATTAACTTCCCGAGCCCCTGGAAGCATGAAAGTCACTTTAAACATGCTAATTTTAGCTCTAACACTGATGATCCACCTACAAATGTGAACTGACGTTCAAAAATAAAACATTTGAAAACGGACCATTTTCCACATTTCTGAAGCATGACGTAATGGGGGGGTGTTATCTCTTTTGTCGAAAATCAGCCGTTTTTGCTCGAACATTAAATGCCTCCAAATGGTATTTATTTCACTTCCCGAGCCCCTGGAAGCATGAAAATCACTTTAAACATGCTAATTTTAGCTCTAACACTGATGATCCACCTACAAATGTGAACTGACGTTCAAAAATAAAACATTTGAAAACGGACCATTTTCCACATTTCTGAAGCATGACGTAATGGGGGGGTGTTATCTCTTTTGTCGAAAATCAGCCGTTTTTGCTCGAACATTAAATGCCTCCAAATGGTATTTAATTAACTTCCAGCGCCCCTGGAAGCATGAAAATCACTTTAAACATGCTAATTTTAGCTCTAACACTGATGATCCACCTACAAATGTGAACTGACGTTCAAAAATAAAACATTATAAAACGGACTATTTTCCACATTTCTGAAGCAGGACGTAATAGGGGGGTGTTATCTCTTTTGTCGAAAATCAGCCGTTTTTGCTCGAACATTAAATGCCTCCAAATGGTATTTAATTAACTTCCCGGGGTGAAGAAACCCTTTTTGAGAACTCAGAGTGGGTAAATTGGCCATTTTCATGCACTTTTAACCATTCCATAAATCTTGTGTTTAGGGCCCCTGGAAGCATGAAAATCACTTTAAACATGCTAATTTTAGCTCTAACACTGATGATCCACCTACAAATGTGAACTGACGTTCAAAAATAAAACATTTGAAAACGGACCATTTTCCACATTTCTGAAGCAGGACGTAATGGGGGGGTGTTATCTCTTTTGTCGAAAATCAGCCGTTTTTGCTCGAACATTAAATGCCTCCAAATGGTATTTAATTAACTTCCAGCGCCCCTGGAAGCATAAAAATCACTTTAAACATGCTAATTTTAGCTCTAACACTGATGATCCACCTACAAATGTGAACTGACGTTCAAAAATAAAACATTTGAAAACGGACCATTTTCCACATTTCTGAAGCAGGACGTAATGGGGGGGTGTTATCTCTTTTGTCGAAAATCAGCCGTTTTTGCTCGAACATTAAATGCCTCCAAATGGTAATTAATTAACTTCCCGGGGTGAAGAAACCCTTTTTGAGAACTCAGAGTGGGTAAATTGGCCATTTTCATGCACTTTTAACCATTCCTTAAATCTTGTGTTTAGGGCCCCTGGGAGCATGAAAATCACTTTAAACATGCTAATTTTAGCTCTAACACTGATGATCCACCTACAAATGTGAACTGACGTTCAAAAATAAAACATTTGAAAACGGACCATTTTCCACATTTCTGAAGCATGACGTAATGGGGGGGTGTTATCTCTTTTGTCGAAAATCAGCCGTTTTTGCTCGAACATTAAATGCCTCCAAATGGTATTTATTTCACTTCCCGAGCCCCTGGAAGAATGAAAATCACTTTAAACATGCTAATTTTAGCTCTAACAATGATGATCCACCTATAAATGTGAACTGACGTTCAAAAATAAAACATTTGAAAACGGACCATTTTCCACATTTCTGAAGCATGACGTAATGGGGGGGTGTTATCTCTTTTGTCGAAAATCAGCCGTTTTTGCTCGAACATTAAATGCCTCCAAATGGTATTTATTTCACTTCCCGGGGTGAAGAAACCCTTTTTGAGAACTCAGAGTGGGTAAATTGGCCATTTTCATGCACTTTTAACCATTCCATAAATCTTGTGTTTAGGGCCCCTGGGAGCATGAAAATCACTTTAAACATGCTAATTTTAGCTCTAACACTGATGATCCACCTACAAATGTGAACTGACGTTCAAAAATAAAACATTTGAAAACGGACCATTTTCCACATTTCTGAAGCAGGACGTAATGGGGGGGTGTTATCTCTTTTGTCGAAAATCAGCCGTTTTTGCTCGAACATTAAATGCCTCCAAATGGTATTTATTTCACTTCCCGAGCCCCAGGAAGCATGAAAATCACTTTAAACATGCTAATTTTAGCTCTAACACTGATGATCCACCTACAAATGTGAACTGACGTTCAAAAATAAAACATTTGAAAACGGACCATTTTCCACATTTCTGAAGCAGGACGTAATGGGGGGGTGTTATCTCTTTTGTCGAAAATCAGCCGTTTTTGCTCGAACATTAAATGCCTCCAAATGGTATTTATTTCACTTCCCGAGCCCCTGGAAGAATGAAAATCACTTTAAACATGCTAATTTTAGCTCTAACACTGATGATCCACCTACAAATGTGAACTGACGTTCAAAAATAAAACATTTGAAAACGGACCATTTTCCACATTTCTGAAGCATGACGTAATGGGGGGGTGTTATCTCTTTTGTCGAAAATCAGCCGTTTTTGCTCGAACATTAAATGCCTCCAAATGGTATTTATTTCACTTCCCGAGCCCCTGGAAGCATGAAAATCACTTTAAACATGCTAATTTTAGCTCTAACACTGATGATCCACCTACAAATGTGAACTGACGTTCAAAAATAAAACATTTGAAAACGGACCATTTTCCACATTTCTGAAGCATGACGTAATGGGGGGGTGTTATCTCTTTTGTCGAAAATCAGCCGTTTTTGCTCGAACATTAAATGCCTCCAAATGGTATTTATTTCACTTCCCGAGCCCCTGGAAGCATGAAAATCACTTTAAACATGCTAATTTTAGCTCTAACACTGATGATCCACCTACAAATGTGAACTGACGTTCAAAAATAAAACATTTGAAAACGGACCATTTTCCACATTTCTGAAGCATGACGTAATGGGGGGGTGTTATCTCTTTTGTCGAAAATCAGCCGTTTTTGCTCGAACATTAAATGCCTCCAAATGGTATTTAATTAACTTCCAGCGCCCCTGGAAGCATAAAAATCACTTTAAACATGCTAATTTTAGCTCTAACACTGATGATCCACCTACAAATGTGAACTGACGTTCAAAAATAAAACATTTGAAAACGGACCATTTTCCACATTTCTGAAGCATGACGTAATGGGGGGGTGTTATCTCTTTTGTCGAAAATCAGCCGTTTTTGCTCGAACATTAAATGCCTCCAAATGGTATTTAATTAACTTCCAGCGCCCCTGGAAGCATAAAAATCACTTTAAACATGCTAATTTTAGCTCTAACACTGATGATCCACCTACAAATGTGAACTGACGTTCAAAAATAAAACATTTGAAAACGGACCATTTTCCACATTTCTGAAGCAGGACGTAATGGGGGGTGTTATCTCTTTTGTCGAAAATCAGCCGTTTTTGCTCGAACATTAAATGCCTCCAAATGGTATTTAATTAACTTCCCGGGGTGAAGAAACCCTTTTTGAGAACTCAGAGTGGGTAAATTGGCCATTTTCATGCACTTTTAACCATTCCATAAATCTTGTGTTTAGGGCCCCTGGGAGCATGAAAATCACTTTAAACATGCTAATTTTAGCTCTAACACTGATGATCCACCTACAAATGTGAACTGACGTTCAAAAATAAAACATTTGAAAACGGACCATTTTCCACATTTCTGAAGCAGGACGTAATGGGGGGGTGTTATCTCTTTTGTCGAAAATCAGCCGTTTTTGCTCGAACATTAAATGCCTCCAAATGGTATTTAATTAACTTCCAGCGCCCCTGGAAGCATGAAAATCACTTTAAACATGCTAATTTTAGCTCTAACACTGATGATCCACCTACAAATGTGAACTGACGTTCAAAAATAAAACATTTGAAAACGGACCATTTTCCACATTTCTGAAGCATGACGTAATGGGGGGGTGTTATCTCTTTTGTCAAAACTCAGCCGTTTTTGCTCGAACATTAAATGCCTCCAAATGGTATTTAATTAACTTCCCGAGCCCCTGGAAGCATGAAAATAACTTTAAACATGCTAATTTTAGCTCTAACACTAATGATCCACCTACAAATGTGAACTGACGTTCAAAAATAAAACATTTGAAAACGGACCATCTTCCACATTTCTGAAGCAGGACGTAATGGGGGGGTGTTATCTCTTTTGTCGAAAATCAGCCGTTTTTGCTCGAACATTAAATGCCTCCAAATGGTATTTATTTCACTTCCCGAGCCCCTGGAAGCATGAAAATCACTTTAAACATGCTAATTTTAGCTCTAACACTGATGATCCACCTACAAATGTGAACTGACGTTCAAAAATAAAACATTTGAAAACGGACCATTTTCCACATTTCTGAAGCAGGACGTAATGGGGGGGTGTTATCTCTTTTGTCGAAAATCAGCCGTTTTTGCTCGAACATTAAATGCCTCCAAATGGTATTTAATTAACTTCCAGCGCCCCTGGAAGCATGAAAATCACTTTAAACATGCTAATTTTAGCTCTAACACTGATGATCCACCTACAAATGTGAACTGACGTTCAAAAATAAAACATTTGAAAATGGACCATTTTCCACATTTCTGAAGCAGGACGTAATGGGGGGGGTGTTATCTCTTTTGTCGAAAATCAGCCGTTTTTGCTCAAACATTAAATGCCTCCAAATGGTATTTATTTCACTTCCCGAGCCCCTGGAAGCATGAAAATCACTTTAAACATGCTAATTTTAGCTCTAACACTGATGATCCACCTACAAATGTGAACTGACGTTCAAAAATAAAACATTTGAAAACGGACCATTTTCCACATTTCTGAAGCAGGACGTAATGGGGGGTGTTATCTCTTTTGTCGAAAATCAGCCGTTTTTGCTCGAACATTAAATGCCTCCAAATGGTATTTAATTAACTTCCCGAGCCCCTGGAAGCATGAAAATCACTTTAAACATGCTAATTTTAGCTTTAACACTGATGATCCACCTACAAATGTGAACTGACGTTCAAAAATAAAACATTTGAAAACGGACCATTTTCCACATTTCTGAAGTATGACGTAATGGGGGGGTGTTATCTCTTTTGTCGAAAATCAGCCGTTTTTGCTCGAACATTAAATGCCTCCAAATGGTATTTAATTAACTTCCCGGGGTGAAGAAACCCTTTTTGAGAACTCAGAGTGGGTAAATTGGCCATTTTCATGCACTTTTAACCATTCCATAAATCTTGTGTTTAGGGCCCCTGGGAGCATGAAAATCACTTTAAACATGCTAATTTTAGCTCTAACACTGATGATCCACCTACAAATGTGAACTGACGTTCAAAAATAAAACATTTGAAAACGGACCATTTTCCACATTTCTGAAGCATGACGTAATGGGGGGGTGTTATCTCTTTTGTCGAAAATCAGCCGTTTTTGCTCGAACATTAAATGCCTCCAAATGGTATTTATTTCACTTCCCGAGCCCCTGGAAGCATGAAAATCACTTTAAACATGCTAATTTTAGCTCTAACACTGATGATCCACCTACAAATGTGAACTCACGTTCAAAAATAAAACATTTGAAAACGGACCATTTTCCACATTTCTGAAGCATGACGTAATGGGGGGGTGTTATCTCTTTTGTCGAAAATCAGCCGTTTTTGCTCGAACATTAAATGCCTCCAAATGGTATTTAATTAACTTCCCGGGGTTAAGAAACCCTTTTTGAGAACTCAGAGTGGGTAAATTGGCCATTTTCATGCACTTTTAACCATTCCATAAATCTTGTGTTTAGGGCCCCTGGGAGCATGAAAATCACTTTAAACATGGTAATTTTAGCTCTAACACTGATGATCCACCTACAAATGTGAACTGACGTTCAAAAATAAAACATTTGAAAACGGACCATTTTCCACATTTCTGAAGCAGGACGTAATGGGGGGGTGTTATCTCTTTTGTCGAAAATCAGCCGTTTTTGCTCGAACATTAAATGCCTCCAAATGGTATTTAATTAACTTCCCGGGGTGAAGAAATCCTTTTTGAGAACTCAGAGTGGGTAAATTGGCCATTTTCATGCACTTTTAACCATTCCATAAATCTTGTGTTTAGGGCCCCTGGGAGCATGAAAATCACTTTAAACATGCTAATTTTAGCTCTAACACTGATGATCCACCTACAAATGTGAACTGACGTTCAAAAATAAAACATTTGAAAACGGACCATTTTCCACATTTCTGAAGCAGGACGTAATGGGGGGGTGTTATCTCTTTTGTCGAAAATCAGCCGTTTTTGCTCGAACATTAAATGCCTCCAAATGGTATTTATTTCACTTCCCGAGCCCCTGGAAGCATGAAAATCACTTTAAACATGCTAATTTTAGCTCTAACACTGATGATCCACCTACAAATGTGAACTGACGTTCAAAAATAAAACATTTGAAAACGGACCATTTTCCACATTTCTGAAGCATGACGTAATGGGGGGGTGTTATCTCTTTTGTCGAAAATCAGCCGTTTTTGCTCGAACATTAAATGCCTCCAAATGGTATTTATTTCACTTCCCGAGCCCCTGGAAGCATGAAAATCACTTTAAACATGCTAATTTTAGCTCTAACACTGATGATCCACCTACAAATGTGAACTGACGTTCAAAAATAAAACATTTGAAAACGGACCATTTTCCACATTTCTGAAGCAGGACGTAATGGGGGGGTGTTATCTCTTTTGTCGAAAATCAGCCGTTTTTGCTCGAACATTAAATGCCTCCAAATGGTATTTAATTAACTTCCCGGGGTTAAGAAACCCTTTTTGAGAACTCAGAGTGGGTAAATTGGCCATTTTCATGCACTTTTAACCATTCCATAAATCTTGTGTTTAGGGCCCCTGGGAGCATGAAAATCACTTTAAACATGGTAATTTTAGCTCTAACACTGATGATCCACCTACAAATGTGAACTGACGTTCAAAAATAAAACATTTGAAAACGGACCATTTTCCACATTTCTGAAGCAGGACGTAATGGGGGGGTGTTATCTCTTTTGTCGAAAATCAGCCGTTTTTGCTCGAACATTAAATGCCTCCAAATGGTATTTAATTAACTTCCCGGGGTGAAGAAACCCTTTTTGAGAACTCAGAGTGGGTAAATTGGCCATTTTCATGCACTTTTAACCATTCCATAAATCTTGTGTTTAGGGCCCCTGGGAGCATGAAAATCACTTTAAACATGCTAATTTTAGCTCTAACACTGATGATCCACCTACAAATGTGAACTGACGTTCAAAAATAAAACATTTGAAAACGGACCATTTTCCACATTTCTGAAGCAGGACGTAATGGGGGGGTGTTATCTCTTTTGTCGAAAATCAGCCGTTTTTGCTCGAACATTAAATGCCTCCAAATGGTATTTATTTCACTTCCCGAGCCCCTGGAAGCATGAAAATCACTTTAAACATGCTAATTTTAGCTCTAACACTGATGATCCACCTACAAATGTGAACTGACGTTCAAAAATAAAACATTTGAAAACGGACCATTTTCCACATTTCTGAAGCATGACGTAATGGGGGGTGTTATCTCTTTTGTCGAAAATCAGCCGTTTTTGCTCGAACATTAAATGCCTCCAAATGGTATTTATTTCACTTCCCGAGCCCCTGGAAGCATGAAAATCACTTTAAACATGCTAATTTTAGCTCTAACACTGATGATCCACCTACAAATGTGAACTGACGTTCAAAAATAAAACATTTGAAAACGGACCATTTTCCACATTTCTGAAGCAGGACGTAATGGGGGGTGTTATCTCTTTTGTCGAAAATCAGCCGTTTTTGCTCGAACATTAAATGCCTCCAAATGGTATTTAATTAACTTCCCGAGCCCCTGGAAGCATGAAAATCACTTTAAACATGCTAATTTTAGCTTTAACACTGATGATCCACCTACAAATGTGAACTGACGTTCAAAAATAAAACATTTGAAAACGGACCATTTTCCACATTTCTGAAGTATGACGTAATGGGGGGGTGTTATCTCTTTTGTCGAAAATCAGCCGTTTTTGCTCGAACATTAAATGCCTCCAAATGGTATTTAATTAACTTCCCGGGGTGAAGAAACCCTTTTTGAGAACTCAGAGTGGGTAAATTGGCCATTTTCATGCACTTTTAACCATTCCATAAATCTTGTGTTTAGGGCCCCTGGGAGCATGAAAATCACTTTAAACATGCTAATTTTAGCTCTAACACTGATGATCCACCTACAAATGTGAACTGACGTTCAAAAATAAAACATTTGAAAACGGACCATTTTCCACATTTCTGAAGCATGACGTAATGGGGGGGTGTTATCTCTTTTGTCGAAAATCAGCCGTTTTTGCTCGAACATTAAATGCCTCCAAATGGTATTTATTTCACTTCCCGAGCCCCTGGAAGCATGAAAATCACTTTAAACATGCTAATTTTAGCTCTAACACTGATGATCCACCTACAAATGTGAACTGACGTTCAAAAATAAAACATTTGAAAACGGACCATTTTCCACATTTCTGAAGCATGACGTAATGGGGGGGTGTTATCTCTTTTGTCGAAAATCAGCCGTTTTTGCTCGAACATTAAATGCCTCCAAATGGTATTTAATTAACTTCCCGAGCCCCTGGAAGCATGAAAATCACTTTAAACATGCTAATTTTAGCTCTAACACTGATGATCCACCTACAAATGTGAACTGACGGTCAAAAATAAAACATTTGAAAACGGACCATTTTCCACATTTCTGAAGCATGACGTAATGGGGGGGTGTTATCTCTTTTGTCGAAAATCAGCCGTTTTTGCTCGAACATTAAATGCCTCCAAATGGTATTTATTTCACTTCCCGAGCCCCTGGAAGCATGAAAATCACTTTAAACATGCTAATTTTAGCTCTAACACTGATGATCCACCTACAAATGTGAACTGACGTTCAAAAATAAAACATTTGAAAACGGACCATTTTCCACATTTCTGAAGCAGGACGTAATGGGGGGGTGTTATCTCTTTTGTCGAAAATCAGCCGTTTTTGCTCGAACATTAAATGCCTCCAAATGGTATTTAATTAACTTCCCGGGGTGAAGAAACCCTTTTTGAGAACTCAGAGTGGGTAAATTGGCCATTTTCATGCACTTTTAACCATTCCATAAATCTTGTGTTTAGGGCCCCTGGGAGCATGAAAATCACTTCAAACATGCTAATTTTAGCTCTAACACTGATGATCCACCTACAAATGTGAACTGACGTTCAAAAATAAAACATTTGAAAACGGACCATTTTCCACATTTCTGAAGCAGGACGTAATGGGGGGGTGTTATCTCTTTTGTCGAAAATCAGCCGTTTTTGCTCGAACATTAAATGCCTCCAAATGGTATTTAATTAACTTCCAGCGCCCCTGGAAGCATGAAAATCACTTTAAACATGCTAATTTTAGCTCTAACACTGATGATCCACCTACAAATGTGAACTGACGTTCAAAAATAAAACATTTGAAAACGGACCATTTTCCACATTTCTGAAGCAGGACGTAATGGGGGGGTGTTATCTCTTTTGTCGAAAATCAGCCGTTTTTGCTCGAACATTAAATGCCTCCAAATGGTATTTATTTCACTTCCCGAGCCCCTGGAAGCATGAAAATCACTTTAAACATGCTAATTTTAGCTCTAACACTGATGATCCACCTACAAATGTGAACTGACGTTCAAAAATAAAACATTTGAAAACGGAACATTTTCCACATTTCTGAAGCAGGACGTAATGGGGGGGTGTTATCTCTTTTGTCGAAAATCAGCCGTTTTTGCTCGAACATTAAATGCCTCCAAATGGTATTTATTTCACTTCCCGAGCCCCTGGAAGCATGAAAATCACTTTAAACATGCTAATTTTAGCTCTAACACTGATGATCCACCTACAAATGTGAACTGACGTTCAAAAATAAAACATTTGAAAACGGACCATTTTCCACATTTCTGAAGCAGGACGTAATGGGGGGGTGTTATCTCTTTTGTCGAAAATCAGCCGTTTTTGCTCGAACATTAAATGCCTCCAAATGGTATTTAATTAACTTCCAGCGCCCCTGGAAGCATGAAAATCACTTTAAACATGCTAATTTTAGCTCTAACACTGATGATCCACCTACAAATGTGAACTGACGTTCAAAAATAAAACATTTGAAAACGGACCATTTTCCACATTTCTGAAGCAGGACGTAATGGGGGGGTGTTATCTCTTTTGTCGAAAATCAGCCGTTTTTGCTCGAACATTAAATGCCTCCAAATGGTATTTAATTAACTTCCCGGGGTGAAGAAACCCTTTTTGAGAACTCAGAGTGGGTAAATTGGCCATTTTCATGCACTTTTAACCATTCCATAAATCTTGTGTTTAGGGCCCCTGGGAGCATGAAAATCACTTTAAACATGCTAATTTTAGCTCTAACACTGATGATCCACCTACAAATGTGAACTGACGTTCAAAAATAAAACATTTGAAAACGGACCATTTTCCACATTTCTGAAGCAGGACGTAATGGGGGGGTGTTATCTCTTTTGTCGAAAATCAGCCGTATTTTCTCGAACATTAAATGCCTCCAAATGGTATTTAATTAACTTCCAGCGCCCCTGGAAGCATGAAAATCACTTTAAACATGCTAATTTTAGCTCTAACACTGATGATCCACCTACAAATGTGAACTGACGTTCAAAAATAAAACATTTGAAAACGGACCATTTTCCACATTTCTGAAGCATGACGTAATGGGGGGGTGTTATCTCTTTTGTCGAAAATCAGCCGTTTTTGCTCGAACATTAAATGCCTCCAAATGGTATTTAATTAACTTCCAGCGCCCCTGGAAGCATGAAAATCACTTTAAACATGCTAATTTTAGCTCTAACACTGATGATCCACCTACAAATGTGAACTGACGTTCAAAAATAAAACATTTGAAAACGGACCATTTTCCACATTTCTGAAGCATGACGTAATGGGGGGTGTTATCTCTTTTGTCGAAAATCAGCCGTTTTTGCTCGAACATTAAATGCCTCCAAATGGTATTTATTTCACTTCCCGAGCCCCTGGAAGCATGAAAATCACTTTAAACATGCTAATTTTAGCTCTAACACTGATGATCCACCTACAAATGTGAACTGACGTTCAAAAATAAAACATTTGAAAACGGACCATTTTCCACATTTCTGAAGCAGGACGTAATGGGGGGTGTTATCTCTTTTGTCGAAAATCAGCCGTTTTTGCTCGAACATTAAATGCCTCCAAATGGTATTTAATTAACTTCCCGAGCCCCTGGAAGCATGAAAATCACTTTAAACATGCTAATTTTAGCTTTAACACTGATGATCCACCTACAAATGTGAACTGACGTTCAAAAATAAAACATTTGAAAACGGACCATTTTCCACATTTCTGAAGTATGACGTAATGGGGGGGTGTTATCTCTTTTGTCGAAAATCAGCCGTTTTTGCTCGAACATTAAATGCCTCCAAATGGTATTTAATTAACTTCCCAGGGTGAAGAAACCCTTTTTGAGAACTCAGAGTGGGTAAATTGGCCATTTTCATGCACTTTTAACCATTCCATAAATCTTGTGTTTAGGGCCCCTGGGAGCATGAAAATCACTTTAAACATGCTAATTTTAGCTCTAACACTGATGATCCACCTACAAATGTGAACTGACGTTCAAAAATAAAACATTTGAAAACGGACCATTTTCCACATTTCTGAAGCATGACGTAATGGGGGGGTGTTATCTCTTTTGTCGAAAATCAGCCGTTTTTGCTCGAACATTAAATGCCTCCAAATGGTATTTATTTCACTTCCCGAGCCCCTGGAAGCATGAAAATCACTTTAAACATGCTAATTTTAGCTCTAACACTGATGATCCACCTACAAATGTGAACTGACGTTCAAAAATAAAACATTTGAAAACGGACCATTTTCCACATTTCTGAAGCATGACGTAATGGGGGGGTGTTATCTCTTTTGTCGAAAATCAGCCGTTTTTGCTCGAACATTAAATGCCTCCAAATGGTATTTAATTAACTTCCCGAGCCCCTGGAAGCATGAAAATCACTTTAAACATGCTAATTTTAGCTCTAACACTGATGATCCACCTACAAATGTGAACTGACGGTCAAAAATAAAACATTTGAAAACGGACCATTTTCCACATTTCTGAAGCATGACGTAATGGGGGGGTGTTATCTCTTTTGTCGAAAATCAGCCGTTTTTGCTCGAACATTAAATGCCTCCAAATGGTATTTATTTCACTTCCCGAGCCCCTGGAAGCATGAAAATCACTTTAAACATGCTAATTTTAGCTCTAACACTGATGATCCACCTACAAATGTGAACTGACGTTCAAAAATAAAACATTTGAAAACGGACCATTTTCCACATTTCTGAAGCAGGACGTAATGGGGGGGTGTTATCTCTTTTGTCGAAAATCAGCCGTTTTTGCTCGAACATTAAATGCCTCCAAATGGTATTTAATTAACTTCCCGGGGTGAAGAAACCCTTTTTGAGAACTCAGAGTGGGTAAATTGGCCATTTTCATGCACTTTTAACCATTCCATAAATCTTGTGTTTAGGGCCCCTGGGAGCATGAAAATCACTTCAAACATGCTAATTTTAGCTCTAACACTGATGATCCACCTACAAATGTGAACTGACGTTCAAAAATAAAACATTTGAAAACGGACCATTTTCCACATTTCTGAAGCAGGACGTAATGGGGGGGTGTTATCTCTTTTGTCGAAAATCAGCCGTTTTTGCTCGAACATTAAATGCCTCCAAATGGTATTTAATTAACTTCCAGCGCCCCTGGAAGCATGAAAATCACTTTAAACATGCTAATTTTAGCTCTAACACTGATGATCCACCTACAAATGTGAACTGACGTTCAAAAATAAAACATTTGAAAACGGACCATTTTCCACATTTCTGAAGCAGGACGTAATGGGGGGGTGTTATCTCTTTTGTCGAAAATCAGCCGTTTTTGCTCGAACATTAAATGCCTCCAAATGGTATTTATTTCACTTCCCGAGCCCCTGGAAGCATGAAAATCACTTTAAACATGCTAATTTTAGCTCTAACACTGATGATCCACCTACAAATGTGAACTGACGTTCAAAAATAAAACATTTGAAAACGGAACATTTTCCACATTTCTGAAGCAGGACGTAATGGGGGGGTGTTATCTCTTTTGTCGAAAATCAGCCGTTTTTGCTCGAACATTAAATGCCTCCAAATGGTATTTATTTCACTTCCCGAGCCCCTGGAAGCATGAAAATCACTTTAAACATGCTAATTTTAGCTCTAACACTGATGATCCACCTACAAATGTGAACTGACGTTCAAAAATAAAACATTTGAAAACGGACCATTTTCCACATTTCTGAAGCAGGACGTAATGGGGGGGTGTTATCTCTTTTGTCGAAAATCAGCCGTTTTTGCTCGAACATTAAATGCCTCCAAATGGTATTTAATTAACTTCCAGCGCCCCTGGAAGCATGAAAATCACTTTAAACATGCTAATTTTAGCTCTAACACTGATGATCCACCTACAAATGTGAACTGACGTTCAAAAATAAAACATTTGAAAACGGACCATTTTCCACATTTCTGAAGCAGGACGTAATGGGGGGGTGTTATCTCTTTTGTCGAAAATCAGCCGTTTTTGCTCGAACATTAAATGCCTCCAAATGGTATTTAATTAACTTCCCGGGGTGAAGAAACCCTTTTTGAGAACTCAGAGTGGGTAAATTGGCCATTTTCATGCACTTTTAACCATTCCATAAATCTTGTGTTTAGGGCCCCTGGGAGCATGAAAATCACTTTAAACATGCTAATTTTAGCTCTAACACTGATGATCCACCTACAAATGTGAACTGACGTTCAAAAATAAAACATTTGAAAACGGACCATTTTCCACATTTCTGAAGCAGGACGTAATGGGGGGGTGTTATCTCTTTTGTCGAAAATCAGCCGTATTTTCTCGAACATTAAATGCCTCCAAATGGTATTTAATTAACTTCCAGCGCCCCTGGAAGCATGAAAATCACTTTAAACATGCTAATTTTAGCTCTAACACTGATGATCCACCTACAAATGTGAACTGACGTTCAAAAATAAAACATTTGAAAACGGACCATTTTCCACATTTCTGAAGCATGACGTAATGGGGGGGTGTTATCTCTTTTGTCGAAAATCAGCCGTTTTTGCTCGAACATTAAATGCCTCCAAATGGTATTTAATTAACTTCCAGCGCCCCTGGAAGCATGAAAATCACTTTAAACATGCTAATTTTAGCTCTAACACTGATGATCCACCTACAAATGTGAACTGACGTTCAAAAATAAAACATTTGAAAACGGACCATTTTCCACATTTCTGAAGCATGACGTAATGGGGGGTGTTATCTCTTTTGTCGAAAATCAGCCGTTTTTGCTCGAACATTAAATGCCTCCAAATGGTATTTAATTAACTTCCCGGGGTGAAGAAACCCTTTTTGAGAACTCAGAGTGGGTAAATTGGCCATTTTCATGCACTTTTAACCATTCCATAAATCTTGTGTTTAGGGCCCCTGGGAGCATGAAAATCACTTTAAACATGCTAATTTTAGCTCTAACACTGATGATCCACCTACAAATGTGAACTGACGTTCAAAAATAAAACATTTGAAAACGGACTATTTTCCACATTTCTGAAGCAGGACGTAATGGGGGGTGTTATCTCTTTTGTCGAAAATCAGCCGTTTTTGCTCGAACATTAAATGCCTCCAAATGGTATTTATTTCACTTCCTGAGCCCCTGGAAGCATGAAAATCACTTTAAACATGCTAATTTTAGCTCTAACACTGATGATCCACCTACAAATGTGAACTGACGTTCAAAAATAAAACATTTGAAAACGGACCATTTTCCACATTTCTGAAGCAGGACATAATGGGGGGGTGTTATCTCTTTTGTCGAAAATCAGCCGTTTTTGCTCGAACATTAAATGCCTCCAAATGGTATTTAATTAACTTCCAGCGCCCCTGGAAGCATGAAAATCACTTTAAACATGCTAATTTTAGCTCTAACACTGATGATCCACCTACAAATGTGAACTGACGTTCAAAAATAAAACATTTGAAAACGGACCATTTTCCACATTTCTGAAGCATGACGTAATGGGGGGGTGTTATCTCTTTTGTCGAAAATCAGCCGTTTTTGCTCGAACATTAAATGCCTCCAAATGGTATTTAATTAACTTCCCGAGCCCCTGGAAGCATGAAAATCACTTTAAACATGCTAATTTTAGCTCTAACACTGATGATCCACCTACAAATGTGAACTGACGTTCAAAAATAAAACATTTGAAAACGGACCATTTTCCACATTTCTGAAGCATGACGTAATGGGGGGGTGTTATCTCTTTTGTCGAAAATCAGCCGTTTTTGCTCGAACATTAAATGCCTCCAAATGGTATTTATTTCACTTCCCGAGCCCCTGGAAGCATGAAAATCACTTTAAACATGCTAATTTTAGCTCTAACACTGATGATCCACCTACAAATGTGAACTGACGTTCAAAAATAAAACATTTGAAAACGGACCATTTTCCACATTTCTGAAGCATGACGTAATGGGGGGGTGTTATCTCTTTTGTCGAAAATCAGCCGTTTTTGCTCGAACATTAAATGCCTCCAAATGGTATTTAATTAACTTCCAGCGCCCCTGGAAGCATGAAAATCACTTTAAACATGCTAATTTTAGCTCTAACACTGATGATCCACCTACAAATGTGAACTGACGTTCAAAAATAAAACATTATAAAACGGACCATTTTCCACATTTCTGAAGCAGGACGTAATAGGGGGGTGTTATCTCTTTTGTCGAAAATCAGCCGTTTTTGCTCGAACATTAAATGCCTCCAAATGGTATTTAATTAACTTCCCGGGGTGAAGAAACCCTTTTTGAGAACTCAGAGTGGGTAAATTGGCCATTTTCATGCACTTTTAACCATTCCATAAATCTTGTGTTTAGGGCCCCTGGAAGCATGAAAATCACTTTAAACATGCTAATTTTAGCTCTAACACTGATGATCCACCTACAAATGTGAACTGACGTTCAAAAATAAAACATTTGAAAACGGACCATTTTCCACATTTCTGAAGCAGGACGTAATGGGGGGGTGTTATCTCTTTTGTCGAAAATCAGCCGTTTTTGCTCGAACATTAAATGCCTCCAAATGGTATTTAATTAACTTCCCGAGCCCCTGGAAGCATGAAAATCACTTTAAACATGCTAATTTTAGCTTTAACACTGATGATCCACCTACAAATGTGAACTGACGTTCAAAAATAAAACATTTGAAAACGGACCATTTTCCACATTTCTGAAGTATGACGTAATGGGGGGGTGTTATCTCTTTTGTCGAAAATCAGCCGTTTTTGCTAGAACATTAAATGCCTCCAAATGGTATTTAATTAACTTCCCGGGGTGAAGAAACCCTTTTTGAGAACTCAGAGTGGGTAAATTGGCCATTTTCATGCACTTTTAACCATTCCATAAATCTTGTGTTTAGGGCCCCTGGGAGCATGAAAATCACTTTAAACATGCTAATTTTAGCTCTAACACTGATGATCCACCTACAAATGTGAACTGACGTTCAAAAATAAAACATTTGAAAACGGACCATTTTCCACATTTCTGAAGCATGACGTAATGGGGGGGTGTTATCTCTTTTGTCGAAAATCAGCCGTTTTTGCTCGAACATTAAATGCCTCCAAATGGTATTTATTTCACTTCCCGAGCCCCTGGAAGCATGAAAATCACTTTAAACATGCTAATTTTAGCTCTAACACTGATGATCCACCTACAAATGTGAACTGACGTTCAAAAATAAAACATTTGAAAACGGACCATTTTCCACATTTCTGAAGCATGACGTAATGGGGGGGTGTTATCTCTTTTGTCGAAAATCAGCCGTTTTTGCTCGAACATTAAATGCCTCCAAATGGTATTTAATTAACTTCCCGAGCCCCTGGAAGCATGAAAATCACTTTAAACATGCTAATTTTAGCTCTAACACTGATGATCCACCTACAAATGTGAACTGACGTTCAAAAATAAAACATTTGAAAACGGACCATTTTCCACATTTCTGAAGCATGACGTAATGGGGGGGTGTTATCTCTTTTGTCGAAAATCAGCCGTTTTTGCTCGAACATTAAATGCCTCCAAATGGTATTTATTTCACTTCCCGAGCCCCTGGAAGCATGAAAATCACTTTAAACATGCTAATTTTAGCTCTAACACTGATGATCCACCTACAAATGTGAACTGACGTTCAAAAATAAAACATTTGAAAACGGACCATTTTCCACATTTCTGAAGCAGGACGTAATGGGGGGGTGTTATCTCTTTTGTCGAAAATCAGCCGTTTTTGCTCGAACATTAAATGCCTCCAAATGGTATTTAATTAACTTCCCGGGGTGAAGAAACCCTTTTTGAGAACTCAGAGTGGGTAAATTGGCCATTTTCATGCACTTTTAACCATTCCATAAATCTTGTGTTTAGGGCCCCTGGGAGCATGAAAATCACTTCAAACATGCTAATTTTAGCTCTAACACTGATGATCCACCTACAAATGTGAACTGACGTTCAAAAATAAAACATTTGAAAACGGACCATTTTCCACATTTCTGAAGCAGGACGTAATGGGGGGGTGTTATCTCTTTTGTCGAAAATCAGCCGTTTTTGCTCGAACATTAAATGCCTCCAAATGGTATTTAATTAACTTCCAGCGCCCCTGGAAGCATGAAAATCACTTTAAACATGCTAATTTTAGCTCTAACACTGATGATCCACCTACAAATGTGAACTGACGTTCAAAAATAAAACATTTGAAAACGGACCATTTTCCACATTTCTGAAGCAGGACGTAATGGGGGGGTGTTATCTCTTTTGTCGAAAATCAGCCGTTTTTGCTCGAACATTAAATGCCTCCAAATGGTATTTATTTCACTTCCCGAGCCCCTGGAAGCATGAAAATCACTTTAAACATGCTAATTTTAGCTCTAACACTGATGATCCACCTACAAATGTGAACTGACGTTCAAAAATAAAACATTTGAAAACGGAACATTTTCCACATTTCTGAAGCAGGACGTAATGGGGGGGTGTTATCTCTTTTGTCGAAAATCAGCCGTTTTTGCTCGAACATTAAATGCCTCCAAATGGTATTTATTTCACTTCCCGAGCCCCTGGAAGCATGAAAATCACTTTAAACATGCTAATTTTAGCTCTAACACTGATGATCCACCTACAAATGTGAACTGACGTTCAAAAATAAAACATTTGAAAACGGACCATTTTCCACATTTCTGAAGCAGGACGTAATGGGGGGGTGTTATCTCTTTTGTCGAAAATCAGCCGTTTTTGCTCGAACATTAAATGCCTCCAAATGGTATTTAATTAACTTCCAGCGCCCCTGGAAGCATGAAAATCACTTTAAACATGCTAATTTTAGCTCTAACACTGATGATCCACCTACAAATGTGAACTGACGTTCAAAAATAAAACATTTGAAAACGGACCATTTTCCACATTTCTGAAGCAGGACGTAATGGGGGGGTGTTATCTCTTTTGTCGAAAATCAGCCGTTTTTGCTCGAACATTAAATGCCTCCAAATGGTATTTAATTAACTTCCCGGGGTGAAGAAACCCTTTTTGAGAACTCAGAGTGGGTAAATTGGCCATTTTCATGCACTTTTAACCATTCCATAAATCTTGTGTTTAGGGCCCCTGGGAGCATGAAAATCACTTTAAACATGCTAATTTTAGCTCTAACACTGATGATCCACCTACAAATGTGAACTGACGTTCAAAAATAAAACATTTGAAAACGGACCATTTTCCACATTTCTGAAGCAGGACGTAATGGGGGGGTGTTATCTCTTTTGTCGAAAATCAGCCGTATTTTCTCGAACATTAAATGCCTCCAAATGGTATTTAATTAACTTCCAGCGCCCCTGGAAGCATGAAAATCACTTTAAACATGCTAATTTTAGCTCTAACACTGATGATCCACCTACAAATGTGAACTGACGTTCAAAAATAAAACATTTGAAAACGGACCATTTTCCACATTTCTGAAGCATGACGTAATGGGGGGGTGTTATCTCTTTTGTCGAAAATCAGCCGTTTTTGCTCGAACATTAAATGCCTCCAAATGGTATTTAATTAACTTCCAGCGCCCCTGGAAGCATGAAAATCACTTTAAACATGCTAATTTTAGCTCTAACACTGATGATCCACCTACAAATGTGAACTGACGTTCAAAAATAAAACATTTGAAAACGGACCATTTTCCACATTTCTGAAGCATGACGTAATGGGGGGTGTTATCTCTTTTGTCGAAAATCAGCCGTTTTTGCTCGAACATTAAATGCCTCCAAATGGTATTTAATTAACTTCCCGGGGTGAAGAAACCCTTTTTGAGAACTCAGAGTGGGTAAATTGGCCATTTTCATGCACTTTTAACCATTCCATAAATCTTGTGTTTAGGGCCCCTGGGAGCATGAAAATCACTTTAAACATGCTAATTTTAGCTCTAACACTGATGATCCACCTACAAATGTGAACTGACGTTCAAAAATAAAACATTTGAAAACGGACTATTTTCCACATTTCTGAAGCAGGACGTAATGGGGGGTGTTATCTCTTTTGTCGAAAATCAGCCGTTTTTGCTCGAACATTAAATGCCTCCAAATGGTATTTATTTCACTTCCTGAGCCCCTGGAAGCATGAAAATCACTTTAAACATGCTAATTTTAGCTCTAACACTGATGATCCACCTACAAATGTGAACTGACGTTCAAAAATAAAACATTTGAAAACGGACCATTTTCCACATTTCTGAAGCAGGACATAATGGGGGGGTGTTATCTCTTTTGTCGAAAATCAGCCGTTTTTGCTCGAACATTAAATGCCTCCAAATGGTATTTAATTAACTTCCAGCGCCCCTGGAAGCATGAAAATCACTTTAAACATGCTAATTTTAGCTCTAACACTGATGATCCACCTACAAATGTGAACTGACGTTCAAAAATAAAACATTTGAAAACGGACCATTTTCCACATTTCTGAAGCATGACGTAATGGGGGGGTGTTATCTCTTTTGTCGAAAATCAGCCGTTTTTGCTCGAACATTAAATGCCTCCAAATGGTATTTAATTAACTTCCCGAGCCCCTGGAAGCATGAAAATCACTTTAAACATGCTAATTTTAGCTCTAACACTGATGATCCACCTACAAATGTGAACTGACGTTCAAAAATAAAACATTTGAAAACGGACCATTTTCCACATTTCTGAAGCATGACGTAATGGGGGGGTGTTATCTCTTTTGTCGAAAATCAGCCGTTTTTGCTCGAACATTAAATGCCTCCAAATGGTATTTATTTCACTTCCCGAGCCCCTGGAAGCATGAAAATCACTTTAAACATGCTAATTTTAGCTCTAACACTGATGATCCACCTACAAATGTGAACTGACGTTCAAAAATAAAACATTTGAAAACGGACCATTTTCCACATTTCTGAAGCATGACGTAATGGGGGGGTGTTATCTCTTTTGTCGAAAATCAGCCGTTTTTGCTCGAACATTAAATGCCTCCAAATGGTATTTAATTAACTTCCAGCGCCCCTGGAAGCATGAAAATCACTTTAAACATGCTAATTTTAGCTCTAACACTGATGATCCACCTACAAATGTTAACTGACGTTCAAAAATAAAACATTATAAAACGGACCATTTTCCACATTTCTGAAGCAGGACGTAATAGGGGGGTGTTATCTCTTTTGTCGAAAATCAGCCGTTTTTGCTCGAACATTAAATGCCTCCAAATGGTATTTAATTAACTTCCCGGGGTGAAGAAACCCTTTTTGAGAACTCAGAGTGGGTAAATTGGCCATTTTCATGCACTTTTAACCATTCCATAAATCTTGTGTTTAGGGCCCCTGGAAGCATGAAAATCACTTTAAACATGCTAATTTTAGCTCTAACACTGATGATCCACCTACAAATGTGAACTGACGTTCAAAAATAAAACATTTGAAAACGGACCATTTTCCACATTTCTGAAGCAGGACGTAATGGGGGGGTGTTATCTCTTTTGTCGAAAATCAGCCGTTTTTGCTCGAACATTAAATGCCTCCAAATGGTATTTAATTAACTTCCAGCGCCCCTGGAAGCATAAAAATCACTTTAAACATGCTAATTTTAGCTCTAACACTGATGATCCACCTACAAATGTGAACTGACGTTCAAAAATAAAACATTTGAAAACGGACCATTTTCCACATTTCTGAAGCAGGACGTAATGGGGGGGTGTTATCTCTTTTGTCGAAAATCAGCCGTTTTTGCTCGAACATTAAATGCCTCCAAATGGTAATTAATTAACTTCCCGGGGTGAAGAAACCCTTTTTGAGAACTCAGAGTGGGTAAATTGGCCATTTTCATGCACTTTTAACCATTCCATAAATCTTGTGTTTAGGGCCCCTGGGAGCATGAAAATCACTTTAAACATGCTAATTTTAGCTCTAACACTGATGATCCACCTACAAATGTGAACTGACGTTCAAAAATAAAACATTTGAAAACGGACCATTTTCCACATTTCTGAAGCATGACGTAATGGGGGGGTGTTATCTCTTTTGTCGAAAATCAGCCGTTTTTGCTCGAACATTAAATGCCTCCAAATGGTATTTATTTCACTTCCCGAGCCCCTGGAAGCATGAAAATCACTTTAAACATGCTAATTTTAGCTCTAACACTGATGATCCACCTACAAATGTGAACTGACGTTCAAAAATAAAACATTTGAAAACGGACCATTTTCCACATTTCTGAAGCAGGACGTAATGGGGGGGTGTTATCTCTTTTGTCGAAAATCAGCCGTTTTTGCTCGAACATTAAATGCCTCCAAATGGTATTTAATTCACTTCCAGCGCCCCTGGAAGCATGAAAATCACTTTAAACATGCTAATTTTAGCTCTAACACTGATGATCCACCTACAAATGTGAACTGACGTTCAAAAATAAAACATTTGAAAACGGACCATTTTCCACATTTCTGAAGCATGACGTAATGGGGGGGTGTTATCTCTTTTGTCGAAAATCAGCCGTTTTTGCTCGAACATTAAATGCCTCCAAATGGTATTTAATTAACTTCCCGGGGTGAAGAAACCCTTTTTGAGAACTCAGAGTGGGTAAATTGGCCATTTTCATGCACTTTTAACCATTCCATAAATCTTGTGTTTAGGGCCCCTGGAAGCATGAAAATCACTTTAAACATGCTAATTTTAGCTCTAACACTGATGATCCACCTACAAATGTGAACTGACGTTCAAAAATAAAACATTTGAAAACGGACCATTTTCCACATTTCTGAAGCATGACGTAATGGGGGGGTGTTATCTCTTTTGTCGAAAATCAGCCGTTTTTGCTCGAACATTAAATGCCTCCAAATGGTATTTATTTCACTTCCCGAGCCCCTGGAAGCATGAAAATCACTTTAAACATGCTAATTTTAGCTCTAACACAGATGATCCACCTACAAATGTGAACTGACGTTCAAAAATAAAACATTTGAAAACGGACCATTTTCCACATTTCTGAAGCATGACGTAATGGGGGGGGTGTTATCTCTTTTGTCGAAAATCAGCCGTTTTTGCTCGAACATTAAATGCCTCCAAATGGTATTTAATTAACTTCCAGCGCCCCTGGAAGCATGAAAATCACTTTAAACATGCTAATTTTAGCTCTAACACTGATGATCCACCTACAAATGTGAACTGACGTTCAAAAATAAAACATTTGAAAACGGACCATTTTCCACATTTCTGAAGCAGGACGTAATGGGGGGGTGTTATCTCTTTTGTCGAAAATCAGCCGTTTTTGCTCGAACATTAAATGCCTCCAAATGGTATTTAATTAACTTCCAGCGCCCCTGGAAGCATAAAAATCACTTTAAACATGCTAATTTTAGCTCTAACACTGATGATCCACCTACAAATGTGAACTGACGTTCAAAAATAAAACATTTGAAAACGGACCATTTTCCACATTTCTGAAGCATGACGTAATGGGGGGGTGTTATCTCTTTTGTCGAAAATCAGCCGTTTTTGCTCGAACATTAAATGCCTCCAAATGGTATTTATTTCACTTCCAGCGCCCCTGGAAGCATGAAAATCACTTTAAACATGCTAATTTTAGCTCTAACACTGATGATCCACCTACAAATGTGAACTGACGTTCAAAAATAAAACATTTGAAAACTGACCATTTTCCACATTTCTGAAGCATGACGTAATGGGGGGGTGTTATCTCTTTTGTCGAAAATCAGCCGTTTTTGCTCAAACATTAAATGCCTCCAAATGGTATTTATTTCACTTCCCGAGCCCCTGGAAGCATGAAAATCACTTTAAACATGCTAATTTTAGCTCTAACACTGATGATCCACCTACAAATGTGAACTGACGTTCAAAAATAAAACATTTGAAAACGGACCATTTTCCACATTTCTGAAGCATGACGTAATGGGGGGGTGTTATCTCTTTTGTCGAAAATCAGCCGTTTTTGCTCGAACATTAAATGCCTCCAAATGGTATTTAATTAACTTCCCGAGCCCCTGGGAGCATGAAAATCACTTTAAACATTCTAATTTTAGCTCTAACACTGATGATCCACCTACAAATGTGAACTGACGTTCAAAAATAAAACATTTGAAAACGGACCATTTTCCACATTTCTGAAGCATGACGTAATGGGGGGGTGTTATCTCTTTTGTCGAAAATCAGCCGTTTTTGCTCGAACATTAAATGCCTCCAAATGGTATTTAATTAACTTCCAGCGCCCCTGGAAGCATGAAAATCACTTTAAACATGCTAATTTTAGCTCTAACACTGATGATCCACCTACAAATGTGAACTGACGTTCAAAAATAAAACATTTGAAAACGGACCATTTTCCACATTTCTGAAGCATGACGTAATGGGGGGGTGTTATCTCTTTTGTCGAAAATCAGCCGTTTTTGCTCGAACATTAAATGCCTCCAAATGGTATTTAATTAACTTCCCGAGCCCCTGGAAGCATGAAAATCACTTTAAACATGCTAATTTTAGCTCTAACACTGATGATCCACCTACAAATGTGAACTGACGTTCAAAAATAAAACATTTGAAAACGGACCATTTTCCACATTTCTGAAGCATGACGTAATGGGGGGGTGTTATCTCTTTTGTCGAAAATCAGCCGTTTTTGCTTGAACATTAAATGCCTCCAAATGGTATTTAATTAACTTCCAGCGCCCCTGGAAGCATAAAAATCACTTTAAACATGCTAATTTTAGCTCTAACACTGATGATCCACCTACAAATGTGAACTGACGTTCAAAAATAAAACATTTGAAAACGGACCATTTTCCACATTTCTGAAGCATGACGTAATGGGGGGGTGTTATCTCTTTTGTCGAAAATCAGCCGTTTTTGCTCGAACATTAAATGCCTCCAAATGGTATTTATTTCACTTCCAGCGCCCCTGGAAGCATGAAAATCACTTTAAACATGCTAATTTTAGCTCTAACACTGATGATCCACCTACAAATGTGAACTGACGTTCAAAAATAAAACATTTGAAAACTGACCATTTTCCACATTTCTGAAGCATGACGTAATGGGGGGGTGTTATCTCTTTTGTCGAAAATCAGCCGTTTTTGCTCAAACATTAAATGCCTCCAAATGGTATTTATTTCACTTCCCGAGCCCCTGGAAGCATGAAAATCACTTTAAACATGCTAATTTTAGCTCTAACACTGATGATCCACCTACAAATGTGAACTGACGTTCAAAAATAAAACATTTGAAAACGGACCATTTTCCACATTTCTGAAGCATGACGTAATGGGGGGGTGTTATCTCTTTTGTCGAAAATCAGCCGTTTTTGCTCGAACATTAAATGCCTCCAAATGGTATTTAATTAACTTCCCGAGCCCCTGGGAGCATGAAAATCACTTTAAACATTCTAATTTTAGCTCTAACACTGATGATCCACCTACAAATGTGAACTGACGTTCAAAAATAAAACATTTGAAAACGGACCATTTCCACATTTCTGAAGCATGACGTAATGGGGGGGTGTTATCTCTTTTGTCGAAAATCAGCCGTTTTTGCTCGAACATTAAATGCCTCCAAATGGTATTTATTTCACTTCCCGAGCCCCTGGAAGCATGAAAATCACTTTAAACATGCTAATTTTAGCTCTAACACTGATGATCCACCTACAAATGTGAACTGACGTTCAAAAATAAAACATTTGAAAACGGACCATTTTCCACATTTCTGAAGCAGGACGTAATGGGGGGTGTTATCTCTTTTGTAGAAAATCAGCCGTTTTTGCTCGAACATTAAATGCCTCCAAATGGTATTTAATTAACTTCCCGAGCCCCTGGAAGCATGAAAATCACTTTAAACATGCTAATTTTAGCTCTAACACTGATGATCCACCTACAAATGTGAACTGACGTTCAAAAATAAAACATTTGAAAACGGACCATTTTCCACATTTCTGAAGTATGACGTAATGGGGGGTGTTATCTCTTTTGTCGAAAATCAGCCGTTTTTGCTCGAACATTAAATGCCTCCAAATGGTATTTAATTAACTTCCCGGGGTGAAGAAACCCTTTTTGAGAACTCAGAGTGGGTAAATTGGCCATTTTCATGCACTTTTAACCATTCCATAAATCTTGTGTTTAGGGCCCCTGGGAGCATGAAAATCACTTTAAACATGCTAATTTTAGCTCTAACACTGATGATCCACCTACAAATGTGAACTGACGTTCAAAAATAAAACATTTGAAAACGGACCATTTTCCACATTTCTGAAGCATGACGTAATGGGGGGGTGTTATCTCTTTTGTCGAAAATCAGCCGTTTTTGCTCGAACATTAAATGCCTCCAAATGGTATTTATTTCACTTCCCGAGCCCCTGGAAGCATGAAAATCACTTTAAACATGCTAATTTTAGCTCTAACACTGATGATCCACCTACAAATGTGAACTGACGTTCAAAAATAAAACATTTGAAAACGGACCATTTTCCACATTTCTGAAGCATGACGTAATGGGGGGGGTGTTATCTCTTTTGTCAAAACTCAGCCGTTTTTGCTCGAACATTAAATGCCTCCAAATGGTATTTAATTAACTTCCCGAGCCCCTGGAAGCATGAAAATAACTTTAAACATGCTAATTTTAGCTCTAACACTGATGATCCACCTACAAATGTGAACTGACGTTCAAAAATAAAACATTTGAAAACGGACCATCTTCCACATTTCTGAAGCAGGACGTAATGGGGGGGTGTTATCTCTTTTGTCGAAAATCAGCCGTTTTTGCTCGAACATTAAATGCCTCCAAATGGTATTTATTTCACTTCCCGAGCCCCTGGAAGCATGAAAATCACTTTAAACATGCTAATTTTAGCTCTAACACTGATGATCCACCTACAAATGTGAACTGACGTTCAAAAATAAAACATTTGAAAACGGACCATTTTCCACATTTCTGAAGCAGGACGTAATGGGGGGGTGTTATCTCTTTTGTCGAAAATCAGCCGTTTTTGCTCGAACATTAAATGCCTCCAAATGGTATTTAATTAACTTCCAGCGCCCCTTTTAAGCATGAAAATCACTTTAAACATGCTAATTTTAGCTCTAACACTGATGATCCACCTACAAATGTGAACTGACGTTCAAAAATAAAACATTTGAAAATGGACCATTTTCCACATTTCTGAAGCAGGACGTAATGGGGGGGGTGTTATCTCTTTTGTCGAAAATCAGCCGTTTTTGCTCGAACATTAAATGCCTCCAAATGGTATTTATTTCACTTCCAGCGCCCCTGGAAGCATGAAAATCACTTTAAACATGCTAATTTTAGCTCTAACACTGATGATCCACCTACAAATGTGAACTGACGTTCAAAAATAAAACATTTGAAAACGGACCATTTTCCACATTTCTGAAGCATGACGTAATGGGGGGGTGTTATCTCTTTTGTCGAAAATCAGCCGTTTTTGCTCAAACATTAAATGCCTCCAAATGGTATTTATTTCACTTCCCGAGCCCCTGGAAGCATGAAAATCACTTTAAACATGCTAATTTTAGCTCTAACACTGATGATCCACCTACAAATGTGAACTGACGTTCAAAAATAAAACATTTGAAAACGGACCATTTTCCACATTTCTGAAGCAGGACGTAATGGGGGGTGTTATCTCTTTTGTCGAAAATCAGCAGTTTTTGCTCGAACATTAAATGCCTCCAAATGGTATTTAATTAACTTCCCGAGCCCCTGGAAGCATGAAAATCACTTTAAACATGCTAATTTTAGCTCTAACACTGATGATCCACCTACAAATGTGAACTGACGTTCAAAAATAAAACATTTGAAAACGGACCATTTTCCACATTTCTGAAGTATGACGTAATGGGGGGGTGTTATCTCTTTTGTCGAAAATCAGCCGTTTTTGCTCGAACATTAAATGCCTCCAAATGGTATTTAATTAACTTCCCGGGGTGAAGAAACCCTTTTTGAGAACTCAGAGTGGGTAAATTGGCCATTTTCATGCACTTTTAACCATTCCATAAATCTTGTGTTTAGGGCCCCTGGGAGCATGAAAATCACTTTAAACATGCTAATTTTAGCTCTAACACTGATGATCCACCTACAAATGTGAACTGACGTTCAAAAATAAAACATTTGAAAACGGACCATTTTCCACATTTCTGAAGCATGACGTAATGGGGGGGTGTTATCTCTTTTGTCGAAAATCAGCCGTTTTTGCTCGAACATTAAATGCCTCCAAATGGTATTTATTTCACTTCCCGAGCCCCTGGAAGCATGAAAATCACTTTAAACATGCTAATTTTAGCTCTAACACTGATGATCCACCTACAAATGTGAACTGACGTTCAAAAATAAAACATTTGAAAACGGACCATTTTCCACATTTCTGAAGCATGACGTAATGGGGGGGTGTTATCTCTTTTGTCGAAAATCAGCCGTTTTTGCTCGAACATTAAATGCCTCCAAATGGTATTTAATTAACTTCCCGAGCCCCTGGAAGCATGAACATCACTTTAAACATGCTAATTTTAGCTCTAACACTGATGATCCACCTACAAATGTGAACTGACGTTCAAAAATAAAACATTTGAAAACGGACCATTTTCCACATTTCTGAAGCAGGACGTAATGGGGGGGTGTTATCTCTTTTGTCGAAAATCAGCCGTTTTTGCTTGAACATTAAATGCCTCCAAATGGTATTTATTTCACTTCCCGAGCCCCTGGAAGCATGAAAATCACTTTAAACATGCTAATTTTAGCTCTAACACTGATGATCCACCTGCAAATGTGAACTGACGTTCAAAAATAAAACATTTGAAAACGGACCATTTCCACATTTCTGAAGCAGGACGTAATGGGGGGGTGTTATCTCTTTTGTCGAAAATCAGCCGTTTTTGCTCGAACATTAAATGCCTCCAAATGGTATTTAATTAACTTCCCGAGCCCCTGGAAGCATAAAAATCACTTTAAACATGCTAATTTTAGCTCTAACACTGATGATCCACCTACAAATGTGAACTGACGTTCAAAAATAAAACATTTGAAAACGGACCATTTTCCACATTTCTGAAGCATGACGTAATGGGGGGGTGTTATCTCTTTTGTCGAAAATCAGCCGTTTTTGCTCGAACATTAAATGCCTCCAAATGGTATTTAATTAACTTCCAGCGCCCCTGGAAGCATGAAAATCACTTTAAACATGCTAATTTTAGCTCTAACACTGATGATCCACCTACAAATGTGAACTGACGTTCAAAAATAAAACATTTGAAAACGGACCATTTTCCACATTTCTGAAGCATGACGTAATGGGGGGGTGTTATCTCTTTTGTCGAAAATCAGCCGTTTTTGCTCGAACATTAAATGCCTCCAAATGGTATTTAATTAACTTCCCGGGGTGAAGAAACCCTTTTTGAGAACTCAGAGTGGGTAAATTGGCCATTTTCATGCACTTTTAACCATTCCATAAATCTTGTGTTTAGGGCCCCTGGGAGCATGAAAATCACTTTAAACATGCTAATTTTAGCTCTAACACTGATGATCCACCTACAAATGTGAACTGACGTTCAAAAATAAAACATTTGAAAACGGACCATTTTCCACATTTCTGAAGCAGGACGTAATGGGGGGGTGTTATCTCTTTTGTCGAAAATCAGCCGTTTTTGCTCGAACATTAAATGCCTCCAAATGGTATTTATTTCACTTCCCGAGCCCCTGGAAGCATGAAAATCACTTTAAACATGCTAATTTTAGCTCTAACACTGATGATCCACCTACAAATGTGAACTGACGTTCAAAAATAAAACATTTGAAAACGGACCATTTTCCACATTTCTGAAGCAGGACGTAATGGGGGGGTGTTATCTCTTTTGTCGAAAATCAGCCGTTTTTGCTCGAACATTAAATGCCTCCAAATGGTATTTATTTCACTTCCCGAGCCCCTGGAAGAATGAAAATCACTTTAAACATGCTAATTTTAGCTCTAACAATGATGATCCACCTACAAATGTGAACTGACGTTCAAAAATAAAACATTTGAAAACGGACCATTTTCCACATTTCTGAAGCATGACGTAATGGGGGGGTGTTATCTCTTTTGTCGAAAATCAGCCGTTTTTGCTCGAACATTAAATGCCTCCAAATGGTATTTATTTCACTTCCCGGGGTGGAGAAACCCTTTTTGAGAACTCAGAGTGGGTAAATTGGCCATTTTCATGCACTTTTAACCATTCCATAAATCTTGTGTTTAGGGCCCCTGGGAGCATGAAAATCACTTTAAACATGCTAATTTTAGCTCTAACACTGATGATCCACCTACAAATGTGAACTGACGTTCAAAAATAAAACATTTGAAAACGGACCATTTTCCACATTTCTGAAGCAGGACGTAATGGGGGGGTGTTATCTCTTTTGTCGAAAATCAGCCGTTTTTGCTCGAACATTAAATGCCTCCAAATGGTATTTATTTCACTTCCCGAGCCCCAGGAAGCATGAAAATCACTTTAAACATGCTAATTTTAGCTCTAACACTGATGATCCACCTACAAATGTGAACTGACGTTCAAAAATAAAACATTTGAAAACGGACCATTTTCCACATTTCTGAAGCAGGACGTAATGGGGGGGTGTTATCTCTTTTGTCGAAAATCAGCCATTTTTGCTCGAACATTAAATGCCTCCAAATGGTATTTATTTCACTTCCCGAGCCCCTGGAAGCATGAAAATCACTTTAAACATGCTAATTTTAGCTCTAACACTGATGATCCACCTACAAATGTGAACTGACGTTCAAAAATAAAACATTTGAAAACGGACCATTTTCCACATTTCTGAAGTATGACGTAATGGGGGGGTGTTATCTCTTTTGTCGAAAATCAGCCATTTTTGCTCGAACATTAAATGCCTCCAAATGGTATTTAATTAACTTCCCGGGGTGAAGAAACCCTTTTTGAGAACTCAGAGTGGGTAAATTGGCCATTTTCATGCACTTTTAACCATTCCATAAATCTTGTGTTTAGGGCCCCTGGGAGCATGAAAATCACTTTAAACATGCTAATTTTAGCTCTAACACTGATGATCCACCTACAAATGTGAACTGACGTTCAAAAATAAAACATTTGAAAACGGACCATTTTCCACATTTCTGAAGCATGACGTAATGGGGGGGTGTTATCTCTTTTGTCGAAAATCAGCCGTTTTTGCTCGAACATTAAATGCCTCCAAATGGTATTTATTTCACTTCCCGAGCCCCTGGAAGCATGAAAATCACTTTAAACATGCTAATTTTAGCTCTAACACTGATGATCCACCTACAAATGTGAACTGACGTTCAAAAATAAAACATTTGAAAACGGACCATTTTCCACATTTCTGAAGCATGGCGTAATGGGGGGGTGTTATCTCTTTTGTCGAAAATCAGCCGTTTTTGCTCGAACATTAAATGCCTCCAAATGGTATTTAATTAACTTCCCGAGCCCCTGGAAGCATGAAAATCACTTTAAACATGCTAATTTTAGCTCTAACACTGATGATCCACCTACAAATGTGAACTGACGTTCAAAAATAAAACATTTGAAAACGGACCATTTTCCACATTTCTGAAGCAGGACGTAATGGGGGGGTGTTATCTCTTTTGTCGAAAATCAGCCGTTTTTGCTCGAACATAAAATGGCTCCAAATGGTATTTAATTAACTTCCCGAGCCCCTGGAAGCATAAAAATCACTTTAAACATGCTAATTTTAGCTCTAACACTGATGATCCACCTACAAATGTGAACTGACGTTCAAAAATAAAACATTTGAAAACTGACCATTTTCCACATTTCTGAAGCATGACGTAATGGGGGGTGTTATCTCTTTTGTCGAAAATCAGCCGTTTTTGCTCGAACATTAAATGCCTCCAAATGGTATTTAATTAACTTCCAGCGCCCCTGGAAGCATGAAAATCACTTTAAACATGCTAATTTTAGCTCTAACACTGATGATCCACCTACAAATGTGAACTGACATTCAAAAATAAAACATTTGAAAACGGACCATTTTCCACATTTCTGAAGCATGACGTAATGGGGGGGTGTTATCTCTTTTGTCGAAAATCAGCCGTTTTTGCTCGAACATTAAATGCCTCCAAATGGTATTTAATTAACTTCCAGCGCCCCTGGAAGCATGAAAATCACTTTAAACATGCTAATTTTAGCTCTAACACTGATGATCCACCTACAAATGTGAACTGACGTTCAAAAATAAAACATTTGAAAACGGACCATTTTCCACATTTCTGAAGCATGACGTAATGGGGGGGTGTTATCTCTTTTGTCGAAAATCAGCCGTTTTTGCTCGAACATTAAATGCCTCCAAATGGTATTTAATTACCTTCCCGGGGTGAAGAAACCCTTTTTGAGAACTCAGAGTGGGTAAATTGGCCATTTTCATGCACTTTTAACCATTCCATAAATCTTGTGTTTAGGGCCCCTGGGAGCATGAAAATCACTTTAAACATGCTAATTTTAGCTCTAACACTGATGATCCACCTACAAATGTGAACTGACGTTCAAAAATAAAACATTTGAAAACGGACCATTTTCCACATTTCTGAAGCAGGACGTAATGGGGGGGTGTTATCTCTTTTGTGGAAAATCAGCCGTTTTTGCTCGAACATTAAATGCCTCCAAATGGTATTTATTTCACTTCCCGAGCCCCTGGAAGCATGAAAATCAATTTAAACATGCTAATTTTAGCTCTAACACTGATGATCCACCTACAAATGTGAACTGACGTTCAAAAATAAAACATTTGAAAACGGACCATTTTCCACATTTCTGAAGCAGGACGTAATGGGGGGGTGTTATCTCTTTTGTCGAAAATCAGCCGTTTTTGCTCGAACATTAAATGCCTCCAAATGGTATTTATTTCACTTCCCGAGCCCCTGGAAGAATGAAAATCACTTTAAACATGCTAATTTTAGCTCTAACAATGATGATCCACCTACAAATGTGAACTGACGTTCAAAAATAAAACATTTGAAAACGGACCATTTTCCACATTTCTGAAGCATGACGTAATGGGGGGGTGTTATCTCTTTTGTCGAAAATCAGCCGTTTTTGCTCGAACATTAAATGCCTCCAAATGGTATTTATTTCACTTCCCGGGGTGAAGAAACCCTTTTTGAGAACTCAGAGTGGGTAAATTGGCCATTTTCATGCACTTTTAACCATTCCCTAAATCTTGTGTTTAGGGCCCCTGGGAGCATGAAAATCACTTTAAACATGCTAATTTTAGCTCTAACACTGATGATCCACCTACAAATACGAACTGACGTTCAAAAATAAAACATTTGAAAACGGACCATTTTCCACATTTCTGAAGCAGGACGTAATGGGGGGGTGTTATCTCTTTTGTCGAAAATCAGCCGTTTTTGCTCGAACATTAAATGCCTCCAAATGGTATTTATTTCACTTCCCGAGCCCCTGGAAGAATGAAAATCACTTTAAACATGCTAATTTTAGCTCTAACACTGATGATCCACCTACAAATGTGAACTGACGTTCAAAAATAAAACATTTGAAAACGGACCATTTTCCACATTTCTGAAGCATGACGTAATGGGGGGGTGTTATCTCTTTTGTCGAAAATCAGCCGTTTTTGCTCGAACATTAAATGCCTCCAAATGGTATTTATTTCACTTCCCGAGCCCCTGGAAGCATGAAAATCACTTTAAACATGCTAATTTTAGCTCTAACACTGATGATCCACCTACAAATGTGAACTGACGTTCAAAAATAAAACATTTGAAAACGGACCATTTTCCACATTTCTGAAGCATGACGTAATGGGGGGGTGTTATCTCTTTTGTCGAAAATCAGCCGTTTTTGCTCGAACATTAAATGCCTCCAAATGGTATTTAATTAACTTCCAGCGCCCCTGGAAGCATGAAAATCACTTTAAACATGCTAATTTTAGCTCTAACACTGATGATCCACCTACAAATGTGAACTGACATTCAAAAATAAAACATTTGAAAACGGACCATTTTCCACATTTCTGAAGCATGACGTAATGGGGGGGTGTTATCTCTTTTGTCGAAAATCAGCCGTTTTTGCTCGAACATTAAATGCCTCCAAATGGTATTTAATTAACTTCCAGCGCCCCTGGAAGCATGAAAATCACTTTAAACATGCTAATTTTAGCTCTAACACTGATGATCCACCTACAAATGTGAACTGACGTTCAAAAATAAAACATTTGAAAACGGACCATTTTCCACATTTCTGAAGCATGACGTAATGGGGGGGTGTTATCTCTTTTGTCGAAAATCAGCCGTTTTTGCTCGAACATTAAATGCCTCCAAATGGTATTTAATTAACTTCCCGGGGTGAAGAAACCCTTTTTGAGAACTCAGAGTGGGTAAATTGGCCATTTTCATGCACTTTTAACCATTCCATAAATCTTGTGTTTAGGGCCCCTGGGAGCATGAAAATCACTTTAAACATGCTAATTTTAGCTCTAACACTGATGATCCACCTACAAATGTGAACTGACGTTCAAAAATAAAACATTTGAAAACGGACCATTTTCCACATTTCTGAAGCAGGACGTAATGGGGGGGGTGTTATCTCTTTTGTCGAAAATCAGCCGTTTTTGCTCGAACATTAAATGCCTCCAAATGGTATTTATTTCACTTCCCGAGCCCCTGGAAGCATGAAAATCACTTTAAACATGCTAATTTTAGCTCTAACACTGATGATCCACCTACAAATGTGAACTGACGTTCAAAAATAAAACATTTGAAAACGGACCATTTTCCACATTTCTGAAGCAGGACGTAATGGGGGGGGTGTTATCTCTTTTGTCGAAAATCAGCCGTTTTTGCTCGAACATTAAATGCCTCCAAATGGTATTTATTTCACTTCCCGAGCCCCTGGAAGAATGAAAATCACTTTAAACATGCTAATTTTAGCTCTAACAATGATGAACCACCTACAAATGTGAACTGACGTTCAAAAATAAAACATTTGAAAACGGACCATTTTCCACATTTCTGAAGCATGACGTAATGGGGGGGTGTTATCTCTTTTGTCGAAAATCAGCCGTTTTTGCTCGAACATTAAATGCCTCCAAATGGTATTTATTTCACTTCCCGGGGTGAAGAAACCCTTTTTGAGAACTCAGAGTGGGTAAATTGGCCATTTTCATGCACTTTTAACCATTCCATAAATCTTGTGTTTAGGGCCCCTGGGAGCATGAAAATCACTTTAAACATGCTAATTTTAGCTCTAACACTGATGATCCACCTACAAATGTGAACTGACGTTCAAAAATAAAACATTTGAAAACGGACCATTTTCCACATTTCTGAAGCATGACGTAATGGGGGGGTGTTATCTCTTTTGTCGAAAATCAGCCGTTTTTGCTCGAACATTAAATGCCTCCAAATGGTATTTATTTCACTTCCCGAGCCCCTGGAAGCATGAAAATCACTTTAAACATGCTAATTTTAGCTCTAACACTGATGATCCACCTACAAATGTGAACTGACGTTCAAAAATAAAACATTTGAAAACGGACCATTTTCCACATTTCTGAAGCAGGACGTAATGGGGGGGTGTTATCTCTTTTGTCGAAAATCAGCCGTTTTTGCTCGAACATTAAATGGCTCCAAATGGTATTTAATTAACTTCCCGAGCCCCTGGAAGCATAAAAATCACTTTAAACATGCTAATTTTAGCTCTAACACTGATGATCCACCTACAAATGTGAACTGACGTTCAAAAATAAAACATTTGAAAACGGACCATTTTCCACATTTCTGAAGCATGACGTAATGGGGGGGTGTTATCTCTTTTGTCGAAAATCAGCCGTTTTTGCTCGAACATTAAATGCCTCCAAATGGTATTTAATTAACTTCCAGCGCCCCTGGAAGCATGAAAATCACTTTAAACATGCTAATTTTAGCTCTAACACTGATGATCCACCTACAAATGTGAACTGACATTCAAAAATAAAACATTTGAAAACGGACCATTTTCCACATTTCTGAAGCATGACGTAATGGGGGGGTGTTATCTCTTTTGTCGAAAATCAGCCGTTTTTGCTCGAACATTAAATGCCTCCAAATGGTATTTAATTAACTTCCAGCGCCCCTGGAAGCATGAAAATCACTTTAAACATGCTAATTTTAGCTCTAACACTGATGATCCACCTACAAATGTGAACTGACGTTCAAAAATAAAACATTTGAAAACGGACCATTTTCCACATTTCTGAAGCATGACGTAATGGGGGGGTGTTATCTCTTTTGTCGAAAATCAGCCGTTTTTGCTCGAACATTAAATGCCTCCAAATGGTATTTAATTAACTTCCCGGGGTGAAGAAACCCTTTTTGAGAACTCAGAGTGGGTAAATTGGCCATTTTCATGCACTTTTAACCATTCCATAAATCTTGTGTTTAGGGCCCCTGGGAGCATGAAAATCACTTTAAACATGCTAATTTTAGCTCTAACACTGATGATCCACCTACAAATGTGAACTGACGTTCAAAAATAAAACATTTGAAAACGGACCATTTTCCACATTTCTGAAGCAGGACGTAATGGGGGGGTGTTATCTCTTTTGTGGAAAATCAGCCGTTTTTGCTCGAACATTAAATGCCTCCAAATGGTATTTATTTCACTTCCCGAGCCCCTGGAAGCTGGAAAATCAATTTAAACATGCTAATTTTAGCTCTAACACTGATGATCCACCTACAAATGTGAACTGACGTTCAAAAATAAAACATTTGAAAACGGACCATTTTCCACATTTCTGAAGCAGGACGTAATGGGGGGGTGTTATCTCTTTTGTCGAAAATCAGCCGTTTTTGCTCGAACATTAAATGCCTCCAAATGGTATTTATTTCACTTCCCGAGCCCCTGGAAGAATGAAAATCACTTTAAACATGCTAATTTTAGCTCTAACAATGATGATCCACCTACAAATGTGAACTGACGTTCAAAAATAAAACATTTGAAAACGGACCATTTTCCACATTTCTGAAGCATGACGTAATGGGGGGGTGTTATCTCTTTTGTCGAAAATCAGCCGTTTTTGCTCGAACATTAAATGCCTCCAAATGGTATTTATTTCACTTCCCGGGGTGAAGAAACCCTTTTTGAGAACTCAGAGTGGGTAAATTGGCCATTTTCATGCACTTTTAACCATTCCCTAAATCTTGTGTTTAGGGCCCCTGGGAGCATGAAAATCACTTTAAACATGCTAATTTTAGCTCTAACACTGATGATCCACCTACAAATACGGACTGACGTTCAAAAATAAAACATTTGAAAACGGACCATTTTCCACATTTCTGAAGCAGGACGTAATGGGGGGGTGTTATCTCTTTTGTCGAAAATCAGCCGTTTTTGCTCGAACATTAAATGCCTCCAAATGGTATTTATTTCACTTCCCGAGCCCCAGGAAGCATGAAAATCACTTTAAACATGCTTATTTTAGCTCTAACACTGATGATCCACCTACAAATGTGAACTGACGTTCAAAAATAAAACATTTGAAAACGGACCATTTTCCACATTTCTGAAGCAGGACGTAATGGGGGGGTGTTATCTCTTTTGTCGAAAATCAGCCGTTTTTGCTCGAACATTAAATGCCTCCAAATGGTATTTATTTCACTTCCCGAGCCCCTGGAAGAATGAAAATCACTTTAAACATGCTAATTTTAGCTCTAACACTGATGATCCACCTACAAATGTGAACTGACGTTCAAAAATAAAACATTTGAAAACGGACCATTTTCCACATTTCTGAAGCATGACGTAATGGGGGGGTGTTATCTCTTTTGTCGAAAATCAGCCGTTTTTGCTCGAACATTAAATGCCTCCAAATGGTATTTATTTCACTTCCCGAGCCCCTGGAAGCATGAAAATCACTTTAAACATGCTAATTTTAGCTCTAACACTGATGATCCACCTACAAATGTGAACTGACGTTCAAAAATAAAACATTTGAAAACGGACCATTTTCCACATTTCTGAAGCATGACGTAATGGGGGGGTGTTATCTCTTTTGTCGAAAATCAGCCGTTTTTGCTCGAACATTAAATGCCTCCAAATGGTATTTAATTAACTTCCAGCGCCCCTGGAAGCATGAAAATCACTTTAAACATGCTAATTTTAGCTCTAACACTGATGATCCACCTACAAATGTGAACTGACATTCAAAAATAAAACATTTGAAAACGGACCATTTTCCACATTTCTGAAGCATGACGTAATGGGGGGGTGTTATCTCTTTTGTCGAAAATCAGCCGTTTTTGCTCGAACATTAAATGCCTCCAAATGGTATTTAATTAACTTCCAGCGCCCCTGGAAGCATGAAAATCACTTTAAACATGCTAATTTTAGCTCTAACACTGATGATCCACCTACAAATGTGAACTGACGTTCAAAAATAAAACATTTGAAAACGGACCATTTTCCACATTTCTGAAGCATGACGTAATGGGGGGGTGTTATCTCTTTTGTCGAAAATCAGCCGTTTTTGCTCGAACATTAAATGCCTCCAAATGGTATTTAATTAACTTCCCGGGGTGAAGAAACCCTTTTTGAGAACTCAGAGTGGGTAAATTGGCCATTTTCATGCACTTTTAACCATTCCATAAATCTTGTGTTTAGGGCCCCTGGGAGCATGAAAATCACTTTAAACATGCTAATTTTAGCTCTAACACTGATGATCCACCTACAAATGTGAACTGACGTTCAAAAATAAAACATTTGAAAACGGACCATTTTCCACATTTCTGAAGCAGGACGTAATGGGGGGGGTGTTATCTCTTTTGTCGAAAATCAGCCGTTTTTGCTCGAACATTAAATGCCTCCAAATGGTATTTATTTCACTTCCCGAGCCCCTGGAAGCATGAAAATCACTTTAAACATGCTAATTTTAGCTCTAACACTGATGATCCACCTACAAATGTGAACTGACGTTCAAAAATAAAACATTTGAAAACGGACCATTTTCCACATTTCTGAAGCAGGACGTAATGGGGGGGGTGTTATCTCTTTTGTCGAAAATCAGCCGTTTTTGCTCGAACATTAAATGCCTCCAAATGGTATTTATTTCACTTCCCGAGCCCCTGGAAGAATGAAAATCACTTTAAACATGCTAATTTTAGCTCTAACAATGATGATCCACCTACAAATGTGAACTGACGTTCAAAAATAAAACATTTGAAAACGGACCATTTTCCACATTTCTGAAGCATGACGTAATGGGGGGGTGTTATCTCTTTTGTCGAAAATCAGCCGTTTTTGCTCGAACATTAAATGCCTCCAAATGGTATTTATTTCACTTCCCGGGGTGAAGAAACCCTTTTTGAGAACTCAGAGTGGGTAAATTGGCCATTTTCATGCACTTTTAACCATTCCATAAATCTTGTGTTTAGGGCCCCTGGGAGCATGAAAATCACTTTAAACATGCTAATTTTAGCTCTAACACTGATGATCCACCTACAAATGTGAACTGACGTTCAAAAATAAAACATTTGAAAACGGACCATTTTCCACATTTCTGAAGCATGACGTAATGGGGGGGTGTTATCTCTTTTGTCGAAAATCAGCCGTTTTTGCTCGAACATTAAATGCCTCCAAATGGTATTTATTTCACTTCCCGAGCCCCTGGAAGCATGAAAATCACTTTAAACATGCTAATTTTAGCTCTAACACTGATGATCCACCTACAAATGTGAACTGACGTTCAAAAATAAAACATTTGAAAACGGACCATTTTCCACATTTCTGAAGCAGGACGTAATGGGGGGGTGTTATCTCTTTTGTCGAAAATCAGCCGTTTTTGCTCGAACATTAAATGGCTCCAAATGGTATTTAATTAACTTCCCGAGCCCCTGGAAGCATAAAAATCACTTTAAACATGCTAATTTTAGCTCTAACACTGATGATCCACCTACAAATGTGAACTGACGTTCAAAAATAAAACATTTGAAAACGGACCATTTTCCACATTTCTGAAGCATGACGTAATGGGGGGGTGTTATCTCTTTTGTCGAAAATCAGCCGTTTTTGCTCGAACATTAAATGCCTCCAAATGGTATTTAATTAACTTCCAGCGCCCCTGGAAGCATGAAAATCACTTTAAACATGCTAATTTTAGCTCTAACACTGATGATCCACCTACAAATGTGAACTGACATTCAAAAATAAAACATTTGAAAACGGACCATTTTCCACATTTCTGAAGCATGACGTAATGGGGGGGTGTTATCTCTTTTGTCGAAAATCAGCCGTTTTTGCTCGAACATTAAATGCCTCCAAATGGTATTTAATTAACTTCCAGCGCCCCTGGAAGCATGAAAATCACTTTAAACATGCTAATTTTAGCTCTAACACTGATGATCCACCTACAAATGTGAACTGACGTTCAAAAATAAAACATTTGAAAACGGACCATTTTCCACATTTCTGAAGCATGACGTAATGGGGGGGTGTTATCTCTTTTGTCGAAAATCAGCCGTTTTTGCTCGAACATTAAATGCCTCCAAATGGTATTTAATTAACTTCCCGGGGTGAAGAAACCCTTTTTGAGAACTCAGAGTGGGTAAATTGGCCATTTTCATGCACTTTTAACCATTCCATAAATCTTGTGTTTAGGGCCCCTGGGAGCATGAAAATCACTTTAAACATGCTAATTTTAGCTCTAACACTGATGATCCACCTACAAATGTGAACTGACGTTCAAAAATAAAACATTTGAAAACGGACCATTTTCCACATTTCTGAAGCAGGACGTAATGGGGGGTGTTATCTCTTTTGTGGAAAATCAGCCGTTTTTGCTCGAACATTAAATGCCTCCAAATGGTATTTATTTCACTTCCCGAGCCCCTGGAAGCATGAAAATCAATTTAAACATGCTAATTTTAGCTCTAACACTGATGATCCACCTACAAATGTGAACTGACGTTCAAAAATAAAACATTTGAAAACGGACCATTTTCCACATTTCTGAAGCAGGACGTAATGGGGGGGTGTTATCTCTTTTGTCGAAAATCAGCCGTTTTTGCTCGAACATTAAATGCCTCCAAATGGTATTTATTTCACTTCCCGAGCCCCTGGAAGAATGAAAATCACTTTAAACATGCTAATTTTAGCTCTAACAATGATGATCCACCTACAAATGTGAACTGACGTTCAAAAATAAAACATTTGAAAACGGACCATTTTCCACATTTCTGAAGCATGACGTAATGGGGGGGTGTTATCTCTTTTGTCGAAAATCAGCCGTTTTTGCTCGAACATTAAATGCCTCCAAATGGTATTTATTTCACTTCCCGGGGTGAAGAAACCCTTTTTGAGAACTCAGAGTGGGTAAATTGGCCATTTTCATGCACTTTTAACCATTCCCTAAATCTTGTGTTTAGGGCCCCTGGGAGCATGAAAATCACTTTAAACATGCTAATTTTAGCTCTAACACTGATGATCCACCTACAAATACGGACTGACGTTCAAAAATAAAACATTTGAAAACGGACCATTTTCCACATTTCTGAAGCAGGACGTAATGGGGGGGTGTTATCTCTTTTGTCGAAAATCAGCCGTTTTTGCTCGAACATTAAATGCCTCCAAATGGTATTTATTTCACTTCCCGAGCCCCAGGAAGCATGAAAATCACTTTAAACATGCTTATTTTAGCTCTAACACTGATGATCCACCTACAAATGTGAACTGACGTTCAAAAATAAAACATTTGAAAACGGACCATTTTCCACATTTCTGAAGCAGGACGTAATGGGGGGGTGTTATCTCTTTTGTCGAAAATCAGCCGTTTTTGCTCGAACATTAAATGCCTCCAAATGGTATTTATTTCACTTCCCGAGCCCCTGGAAGAATGAAAATCACTTTAAACATGCTAATTTTAGCTCTAACACTGATGATCCACCTACAAATGTGAACTGACGTTCAAAAATAAAACATTTGAAAACGGACCATTTTCCACATTTCTGAAGCATGACGTAATGGGGGGGTGTTATCTCTTTTGTCGAAAATCAGCCGTTTTTGCTCGAACATTAAATGCCTCCAAATGGTATTTATTTCACTTCCCGAGCCCCTGGAAGCATGAAAATCACTTTAAACATGCTAATTTTAGCTCTAACACTGATGATCCACCTACAAATGTGAACTGACGTTCAAAAATAAAACATTTGAAAACGGACCATTTTCCACATTTCTGAAGCATGACGTAATGGGGGGGTGTTATCTCTTTTGTCGAAAATCAGCCGTTTTTGCTCGAACATTAAATGCCTCCAAATGGTATTTAATTAACTTCCAGCGCCCCTGGAAGCATGAAAATCACTTTAAACATGCTAATTTTAGCTCTAACACTGATGATCCACCTACAAATGTGAACTGACATTCAAAAATAAAACATTTGAAAACGGACCATTTTCCACATTTCTGAAGCATGACGTAATGGGGGGGTGTTATCTCTTTTGTCGAAAATCAGCCGTTTTTGCTCGAACATTAAATGCCTCCAAATGGTATTTAATTAACTTCCAGCGCCCCTGGAAGCATGAAAATCACTTTAAACATGCTAATTTTAGCTCTAACACTGATGATCCACCTACAAATGTGAACTGACGTTCAAAAATAAAACATTTGAAAACGGACCATTTTCCACATTTCTGAAGCATGACGTAATGGGGGGGTGTTATCTCTTTTGTCGAAAATCAGCCGTTTTTGCTCGAACATTAAATGCCTCCAAATGGTATTTAATTAACTTCCCGGGGTGAAGAAACCCTTTTTGAGAACTCAGAGTGGGTAAATTGGCCATTTTCATGCACTTTTAACCATTCCATAAATCTTGTGTTTAGGGCCCCTGGGAGCATGAAAATCACTTTAAACATGCTAATTTTAGCTCTAACACTGATGATCCACCTACAAATGTGAACTGACGTTCAAAAATAAAACATTTGAAAACGGACCATTTTCCACATTTCTGAAGCAGGACGTAATGGGGGGGTGTTATCTCTTTTGTCGAAAATCAGCCGTTTTTGCTCGAACATTAAATGCCTCCAAATGGTATTTATTTCACTTCCCGAGCCCCTGGAAGCATGAAAATCACTTTAAACATGCTAATTTTAGCTCTAACACTGATGATCCACCTACAAATGTGAACTGACGTTCAAAAATAAAACATTTGAAAACGGACCATTTTCCACATTTCTGAAGCAGGACGTAATGGGGGGGGTGTTATCTCTTTTGTCGAAAATCAGCCGTTTTTGCTCGAACATTAAATGCCTCCAAATGGTATTTATTTCACTTCCCGAGCCCCTGGAAGAATGAAAATCACTTTAAACATGCTAATTTTAGCTCTAACAATGATGATCCACCTACAAATGTGAACTGACGTTCAAAAATAAAACATTTGAAAACGGACCATTTTCCACATTTCTGAAGCATGACGTAATGGGGGGGTGTTATCTCTTTTGTCGAAAATCAGCCGTTTTTGCTCGAACATTAAATGCCTCCAAATGGTATTTATTTCACTTCCCGGGGTGAAGAAACCCTTTTTGAGAACTCAGAGTGGGTAAATTGGCCATTTTCATGCACTTTTAACCATTCCATAAATCTTGTGTTTAGGGCCCCTGGGAGCATGAAAATCACTTTAAACATGCTAATTTTAGCTCTAACACTGATGATCCACCTACAAATGTGAACTGACGTTCAAAAATAAAACATTTGAAAACGGACCATTTTCCACATTTCTGAAGCATGACGTAATGGGGGGGTGTTATCTCTTTTGTCGAAAATCAGCCGTTTTTGCTCGAACATTAAATGCCTCCAAATGGTATTTATTTCACTTCCCGAGCCCCTGGAAGCATGAAAATCACTTTAAACATGCTAATTTTAGCTCTAACACTGATGATCCACCTACAAATGTGAACTGACGTTCAAAAATAAAACATTTGAAAACGGACCATTTTCCACATTTCTGAAGCATGACGTAATGGGGGGGTGTTATCTCTTTTGTCGAAAATCAGCCGTTTTTGCTCGAACATTAAATGCCTCCAAATGGTATTTATTTCACTTCCCGGGGTGAAGAAACCCTTTTTGAGAACTCAGAGTGGGTAAATTGGCCATTTTCATGCACTTTTAACCATTCCATAAATCTTGTGTTTAGGGCCCCTGGAAGCATGAAAATCACTTTAAACATGCTAATTTTAGCTCTAACACTGATGATCCACCTACAAATGTGAACTGACGTTCAAAAATAAAACATTTGAAAACGGACCATTTTCCACATTTCTGAAGCAGGACGTAATGGGGGGGTGTTATCTCTTTTGTCGAAAATCAGCCGTTTTTGCTCGAACATTAAATGGCTCCAAATGGTATTTAATTAACTTCCCGAGCCCCTGGAAGCATAAAAATCACTTTAAACATGCTAATTTTAGCTCTAACACTGATGATCCACCTACAAATGTGAACTGACGTTCAAAAATAAAACATTTGAAAACGGACCATTTTCCACATTTCTGAAGCAGGACGTAATGGGGGGGTGTTATCTCTTTTGTCGAAAATCAGCCGTTTTTGCTCGAACATTAAATGCCTCCAAATGGTATTTATTTCACTTCCCGAGCCCCTGGAAGCATGAAAATCACTTTAAACATGCTAATTTTAGCTCTAACACTGATGATCCACCTACAAATGTGAACTGACGTTCAAAAATAAAACATTTGAAAACGGACCATTTTCCACATTTCTGAAGCAGGACGTAATGGGGGGGGTGTTATCTCTTTTGTCGAAAATCAGCCGTTTTTGCTCGAACATTAAATGCCTCCAAATGGTATTTATTTCACTTCCCGAGCCCCTGGAAGAATGAAAATCACTTTAAACATGCTAATTTTAGCTCTAACAATGATGATCCACCTACAAATGTGAACTGACGTTCAAAAATAAAACATTTGAAAACGGACCATTTTCCACATTTCTGAAGCATGACGTAATGGGGGGGTGTTATCTCTTTTGTCGAAAATCAGCCGTTTTTGCTCGAACATTAAATGCCTCCAAATGGTATTTATTTCACTTCCCGGGGTGAAGAAACCCTTTTTGAGAACTCAGAGTGGGTAAATTGGCCATTTTCATGCACTTTTAACCATTCCATAAATCTTGTGTTTAGGGCCCCTGGGAGCATGAAAATCACTTTAAACATGCTAATTTTAGCTCTAACACTGATGATCCACCTACAAATGTGAACTGACGTTCAAAAATAAAACATTTGAAAACGGACCATTTTCCACATTTCTGAAGCATGACGTAATGGGGGGGTGTTATCTCTTTTGTCGAAAATCAGCCGTTTTTGCTCGAACATTAAATGCCTCCAAATGGTATTTATTTCACTTCCCGAGCCCCTGGAAGCATGAAAATCACTTTAAACATGCTAATTTTAGCTCTAACACTGATGATCCACCTACAAATGTGAACTGACGTTCAAAAATAAAACATTTGAAAACGGACCATTTTCCACATTTCTGAAGCATGACGTAATGGGGGGGTGTTATCTCTTTTGTCGAAAATCAGCCGTTTTTGCTCGAACATTAAATGCCTCCAAATGGTATTTAATTAACTTCCCGAGCCCCTGGAAGCATGAAAATCACTTTAAACATGCTAATTTTAGCTCTAACACTGATGATCCACCTACAAATGTGAACTGACGTTCAAAAATAAAACATTTGAAAACGGACCATTTTCCACATTTCTGAAGCAGGACGTAATGGGGGGGTGTTATCTCTTTTGTCGAAAATCAGCCGTTTTTGCTCGAACATTAAATGGCTCCAAATGGTATTTAATTAACTTCCCGAGCCCCTGGAAGCATAAAAATCACTTTAAACATGCTAATTTTAGCTCTAACACTGATGATCCACCTACAAATGTGAACTGACGTTCAAAAATAAAACATTTGAAAACGGACCATTTTCCACATTTCTGAAGCATGACGTAATGGGGGGGTGTTATCTCTTTTGTCGAAAATCAGCCGTTTTTGCTCGAACATTAAATGCCTCCAAATGGTATTTAATTAACTTCCAGCGCCCCTGGAAGCATGAAAATCACTTTAAACATGCTAATTTTAGCTCTAACACTGATGATCCACCTACAAATGTGAACTGACATTCAAAAATAAAACATTTGAAAACGGACCATTTTCCACATTTCTGAAGCATGACGTAATGGGGGGGTGTTATCTCTTTTGTCGAAAATCAGCCGTTTTTGCTCGAACATTAAATGTCTCCAAATGGTATTTAATTAACTTCCAGCGCCCCTGGAAGCATGAAAATCACTTTAAACATGCTAATTTTAGCTCTAACACTGATGATCCACCTACAAATGTGAACTGACGTTCAAAAATAAAACATTTGAAAACGGACCATTTTCCACATTTCTGAAGCATGACGTAATGGGGGGGTGTTATCTCTTTTGTCGAAAATCAGCCGTTTTTGCTCGAACATTAAATGCCTCCAAATGGCATTTAATTAACTTCCCGGGGTGAAGAAACCCTTTTTGAGAACTCAGAGTGGGTAAATTGGCCATTTTCATGCACTTTTAACCATTCCATAAATCTTGTGTTTAGGGCCCCTGGGAGCATGAAAATCACTTTAAACATGCTAATTTTAGCTCTAACACTGATGATCCACCTACAAATGTGAACTGACGTTCAAAAATAAAACATTTGAAAACGGACCATTTTCCACATTTCTGAAGCAGGACGTAATGGGGGGGTGTTATCTCTTTTGTCGAAAATCAGCCGTTTTTGCTCGAACATTAAATGCCTCCAAATGGTATTTATTTCACTTCCCGAGCCCCTGGAAGAATGAAAATCACTTTAAACATGCTAATTTTAGCTCTAACAATGATGATCCACCTACAAATGTGAACTGACGTTCAAAAATAAAACATTTGAAAACGGACCATTTTCCACATTTCTGAAGCATGACGTAATGGGGGGGTGTTATCTCTTTTGTCGAAAATCAGCCGTTTTTGCTCGAACATTAAATGCCTCCAAATGGTATTTATTTCACTTCCCGGGGTGAAGAAACCCTTTTTGAGAACTCAGAGTGGGTAAATTGGCCATTTTCATGCACTTTTAACCATTCCCTAAATCTTGTGTTTAGGGCCCCTGGGAGCATGAAAATCACTTTAAACATGCTAATTTTAGCTCTAACACTGATGATCCACCTACAAATACGAACTGACGTTCAAAAATAAAACATTTGAAAACGGACCATTTTCCACATTTCTGAAGCAGGACGTAATGGGGGGGTGTTATCTCTTTTGTCGAAAATCAGCCGTTTTTGCTCGAACATTAAATGCCTCCAAATGGTATTTATTTCACTTCCCGAGCCCCAGGAAGCATGAAAATCACTTTAAACATGCTTATTTTAGCTCTAACACTGATGATCCACCTACAAATGTGAACTGACGTTCAAAAATAAAACATTTGAAAACGGACCATTTTCCACATTTCTGAAGCAGGACGTAATGGGGGGGGTGTTATCTCTTTTGTCGAAAATCAGCCGTTTTTGCTCGAACATTAAATGCCTCCAAATGGTATTTATTTCACTTCCCGAGCCCCTGGAAGAATGAAAATCACTTTAAACATGCTAATTTTAGCTCTAACACTGATGATCCACCTACAAATGTGAACTGACGTTCAAAAATAAAACATTTGAAAACGGACCATTTTCCACATTTCTGAAGCATGACGTAATGGGGGGGTGTTATCTCTTTTGTCGAAAATCAGCCGTTTTTGCTCGAACATTAAATGCCTCCAAATGGTATTTATTTCACTTCCCGAGCCCCTGGAAGCATGAAAATCACTTTAAACATGCTAATTTTAGCTCTAACACTGATGATCCACCTACAAATGTGAACTGACGTTCAAAAATAAAACATTTGAAAACGGACCATTTTCCACATTTCTGAAGCATGACGTAATGGGGGGGTGTTATCTCTTTTGTCGAAAATCAGCCGTTTTTGCTCGAACATTAAATGCCTCCAAATGGTATTTAATTAACTTCCAGCGCCCCTGGAAGCATGAAAATCACTTTAAACATGCTAATTTTAGCTCTAACACTGATGATCCACCTACAAATGTGAACTGACATTCAAAAATAAAACATTTGAAAACGGACCATTTTCCACATTTCTGAAGCATGACGTAATGGGGGGGTGTTATCTCTTTTGTCGAAAATCAGCCGTTTTTGCTCGAACATTAAATGCCTCCAAATGGTATTTAATTAACTTCCAGCGCCCCTGGAAGCATGAAAATCACTTTAAACATGCTAATTTTAGCTCTAACACTGATGATCCACCTACAAATGTGAACTGACGTTCAAAAATAAAACATTTGAAAACGGACCATTTTCCACATTTCTGAAGCATGACGTAATGGGGGGGTGTTATCTCTTTTGTCGAAAATCAGCCGTTTTTGCTCGAACATTAAATGCCTCCAAATGGTATTTAATTAACTTCCCGGGGTGAAGAAACCCTTTTTGAGAACTCAGAGTGGGTAAATTGGCCATTTTCATGCACTTTTAACCATTCCATAAATCTTGTGTTTAGAGCCCCTGGAAGCATGAAAATCACTTTAAACATGCTAATTTTAGCTCTAACACTGATGATCCACCTACAAATGTGAACTGACGTTCAAAAATAAAACATTTGAAAACGGACCATTTTCCACATTTCTGAAGCAGGACGTAATGGGGGGGGTGTTATCTCTTTTGTCGAAAATCAGCCGTTTTTGCTCGAACATTAAATGCCTCCAAATGGTATTTATTTCACTTCCCGAGCCCCTGGAAGAATGAAAATCACTTTAAACATGCTAATTTTAGCTCTAACAATGATGATCCACCTACAAATGTGAACTGACGTTCAAAAATAAAACATTTGAAAACGGACCATTTTCCACATTTCTGAAGCATGACGTAATGGGGGGGTGTTATCTCTTTTGTCGAAAATCAGCCGTTTTTGCTCGAACATTAAATGCCTCCAAATGGTATTTATTTCACTTCCCGGGGTGAAGAAACCCTTTTTGAGAACTCAGAGTGGGTAAATTGGCCATTTTCATGCACTTTTAACCATTCCATAAATCTTGTGTTTAGGGCCCCTGGGAGCATGAAAATCACTTTAAACATGCTAATTTTAGCTCTAACACTGATGATCCACCTACAAATGTGAACTGACGTTCAAAAATAAAACATTTGAAAACGGACCATTTTCCACATTTCTGAAGCAGGACGTAATGGGGGGGTGTTATCTCTTTTGTCGAAAATCAGCCGTTTTTGCTCGAACATTAAATGCCTCCAAATGGTATTTATTTCACTTCCCGAGCCCCAGGAAGCATGAAAATCACTTTAAACATGCTAATTTTAGCTCTAACACTGATGATCCACCTACAAATGTGAACTGACGTTCAAAAATAAAACATTTGAAAACGGACCATTTTCCACATTTCTGAAGTATGACGTAATGGGGGGGTGTTATCTCTTTTGTCGAAAATCAGCCGTTTTTGCTCGAACATTAAATGCCTCCAAATGGTATTTAATTAACTTCCCGGGGTGAAGAAACCCTTTTTGAGAACTCAGAGTGGGTAAATTGGCCATTTTCATGCACTTTTAACCATTCCATAAATCTTGTGTTTAGGGCCCCTGGGAGCATGAAAATCACTTTAAACATGCTAATTTTAGCTCTAACACTGATGATCCACCTACAAATGTGAACTGACGTTCAAAAATAAAACATTTGAAAACGGACCATTTTCCACATTTCTGAAGCATGACGTAATGGGGGGGTGTTATCTCTTTTGTCGAAAATCAGCCGTTTTTGCTCGAACATTAAATGCCTCCAAATGGTATTTATTTCACTTCCCGAGCCCCTGGAAGCATGAAAATCACTTTAAACATGCTAATTTTAGCTCTAACACTGATGACCCACCTACAAATGTGAACTGACGTTCAAAAATAAAACATTTGAAAACGGACCATTTTCCACATTTCTGAAGCATGACGTAATGGGGGGGTGTTATCTCTTTTGTCGAAAATCAGCCGTTTTTGCTCGAACATTAAATGCCTCCAAATGGTATTTAATTAACTTCCCGAGCCCCTGGAAGCATGAACATCACTTTAAACATGCTAATTTTAGCTTTAACACTGATGATCCACCTACAAATGTGAACTGACGTTCAAAAATAAAACATTTGAAAACGGACCATTTTCCACATTTCTGAAGCAGGACGTAATGGGGGGGTGTTATCTCTTTTGTCGAAAATCAGCCGTTTTTGCTTGAACATTAAATGCCTCCAAATGGTATTTATTTCACTTCCCGAGCCCCTGGAAGCATGAAAATCACTTTAAACATGCTAATTTTAGCTCTAACACTGATGATCCACCTGCAAATGTGAACTGACGTTCAAAAATAAAACATTTGAAAACGGACCATTTCCACATTTCTGAAGCAGGACGTAATGGGGGGGTGTTATCTCTTTTGTCGAAAATCAGCCGTTTTTGCTCGAACATTAAATGCCTCCAAATGGTATTTAATTAACTTCCCGAGCCCCTGGAAGCATAAAAATCACTTTAAACATGCTAATTTTAGCTCTAACACTGATGATCCACCTACAAATGTGAACTGACGTTCAAAAATAAAACATTTGAAAACGGACCATTTTCCACATTTCTGAAGCATGACGTAATGGGGGGGTGTTATCTCTTTTGTCGAAAATCAGCCGTTTTTGCTCGAACATTAAATGCCTCCAAATGGTATTTAATTAACTTCCAGCGCCCCTGGAAGCATGAAAATCACTTTAAACATGCTAATTTTAGCTCTAACACTGATGATCCACCTACAAATGTGAACTGACATTCAAAAATAAAACATTTGAAAACGGACCATTTTCCACATTTCTGAAGCATGACGTAATGGGGGGGTGTTATCTCTTTTGTCGAAAATCAGCCGTTTTTGCTCGAACATTAAATGCCTCCAAATGGTATTTAATTAACTTCCAGCGCCCCTGGAAGCATGAAAATCACTTTAAACATGCTAATTTTAGCTCTAACACTGATGATCCACCTACAAATGTGAACTGACGTTCAAAAATAAAACATTTGAAAACGGACCATTTTCCACATTTCTGAAGCATGACGTAATGGGGGGGTGTTATCTCTTTTGTCGAAAATCAGCCGTTTTTGCTCGAACATTAAATGCCTCCAAATGGTATTTAATTAACTTCCCGGGGTGAAGAAACCCTTTTTGAGAACTCAGAGTGGGTAAATTGGCCATTTTCATGCACTTTTAACCATTCCATAAATCTTGTGTTTAGGGCCCCTGGGAGCATGAAAATCACTTTAAACATGCCAATTTTAGCTCTAACACTGATGATCCACCTACAAATGTGAACTGACGTTCAAAAATAAAACATTTGAAAACGGACCATTTTCCACATTTCTGAAGCAGGACGTAATGGGGGGGTGTTATCTCTTTTGTCGAAAATCAGCCGTTTTTGCTCGAACATTAAATGCCTCCAAATGGTATTTATTTCACTTCCCGAGCCCCTGGAAGCATGAAAATCACTTTAAACATGCTAATTTTAGCTCTAACACTGATGATCCACCTACAAATGTGAACTGACGTTCAAAAATAAAACATTTGAAAACGGACCATTTTCCACATTTCTGAAGCAGGACGTAATGGGGGGGTGTTATCTCTTTTGTCGAAAATCAGCCGTTTTTGCTCGAACATTAAATGCCTCCAAATGGTATTTATTTCACTTCCCGAGCCCCTGGAAGAATGAAAATCACTTTAAACATGCTAATTTTAGCTCTAACAATGATGATCCACCTACAAATGTGAACTGACGTTCAAAAATAAAACATTTGAAAACGGACCATTTTCCACATTTCTGAAGCATGACGTAATGGGGGGGTGTTATCTCTTTTGTCGAAAATCAGCCGTTTTTGCTCGAACATTAAATGCCTCCAAATGGTATTTATTTCACTTCCCGGGGTGAAGAAACCCTTTTTGAGAACTCAGAGTGGGTAAATTGGCCATTTTCATGCACTTTTAACCATTCCATAAATCTTGTGTTTAGGGCCCCTGGGAGCATGAAAATCAATTTAAACATGCTAATTTTAGCTCTAACACTGATGATCCACCTACAAATGTGAACTGACGTTCAAAAATAAAACATTTGAAAACGGACCATTTTCCACATTTCTGAAGCAGGACGTAATGGGGGGGTGTTATCTCTTTTGTCGAAAATCAGCCGTTTTTGCTCGAACATTAAATGCCTCCAAATGGTATTTATTTCACTTCCCGAGCCCCAGGAAGCATGAAAATCACTTTAAACATGCTAATTTTAGCTCTAACACTGATGATCCACCTACAAATGTGAACTGACGTTCAAAAATAAAACATTTGAAAACTGACCATTTTCCACATTTCTGAAGCAGGACGTAATGGGGGGGTGTTATCTCTTTTGTCGAAAATCAGCCGTTTTTGCTCGAACATTAAATGCCTCCAAATGGTATTTATTTCACTTCCCGAGCCCCTGGAAGCATGAAAATCACTTTAAACATGCTAATTTTAGCTCTAACACTGATGATCCACCTACAAATGTGAACTGACGTTCAAAAATAAAACATTTGAAAACGGACCATTTTCCACATTTCTGAAGTATGACGTAATGGGGGGGTGTTATCTCTTTTGTCGAAAATCAGCCGTTTTTGCTCGAACATTAAATGCCTCCAAATGGTATTTAATTAACTTCCCGGGGTGAAGAAACCCTTTTTGAGAACTCAGAGTGGGTAAATTGGCCATTTTCATGCACTTTTAACCATTCCATAAATCTTGTGTTTAGGGCCCCTGGGAGCATGAAAATCACTTTAAACATGCTAATTTTAGCTCTAACACTGATGATCCACCTACAAATGTGAACTGACGTTCAAAAATAAAACATTTGAAAACGGACCATTTTCCACATTTCTGAAGCATGACGTAATGGGGGGGTGTTATCTCTTTTGTCGAAAATCAGCCGTTTTTGCTCGAACATTAAATGCCTCCAAATGGTATTTAATTAACTTCCCGAGCCCCTGGAAGCATGAAAATCACTTTAAACATGCTAATTTTAGCTCTAACACTGATGATCCACCTACAAATGTGAACTGACGTTCAAAAATAAAACATTTGAAAACGGACCATTTTCCACATTTCTGAAGCAGGATGTAATGGGGGGGTGTTATCTCTTTTGTCGAAAATCAGCCGTTTTTGCTCGAACATTAAATGGCTCCAAATGGTATGTAATTAACTTCCCGAGCCCCTGGAAGCATAAAAATCACTTTAAACATGCTAATTTTAGCTCTAACACTGATGATCCACCTACAAATGTGAACTGACGTTCAAAAATAAAACATTTGAAAACGGACCATTTTCCACATTTCTGAAGCATGACGTAATGGGGGGGTGTTATCTCTTTTGTCGAAAATCAGCCGTTTTTGCTCGAACATTAAATGCCTCCAAATGGTATTTAATTAACTTCCAGCGCCCCTGGAAGCATGAAAATCACTTTAAACATGCTAATTTTAGCTCTAACACTGATGATCCACCTACAAATGTGAACTGACATTCAAAAATAAAACATTTGAAAACGGACCATTTTCCACATTTCTGAAGCATGACGTAATGGGGGGGTGTTATCTCTTTTGTCGAAAATCAGCCGTTTTTGCTCGAACATTAAATGCCTCCAAATGGTATTTAATTAACTTCCAGCGCCCCTGGAAGCATGAAAATCACTTTAAACATGCTAATTTTAGCTCTAACACTGATGATCCACCTACAAATGTGAACTGACGTTCAAAAATAAAACATTTGAAAACGGACCATTTTCCACATTTCTGAAGCATGACGTAATGGGGGGGTGTTATCTCTTTTGTCGAAAATCAGCCGTTTTTGCTCGAACATTAAATGCCTCCAAATGGTATTTAATTAACTTCCCGGGGTGAAGAAACCCTTTTTGAGAACTCAGAGTGGGTAAATTGGCCATTTTCATGCACTTTTAACCATTCCATAAATCTTGTGTTTAGGGCCCCTGGGAGCATGAAAATCACTTTAAACATGCTAATTTTAGCTCTAACACTGATGATCCACCTACAAATGTGAACTGACGTTCAAAAATAAAACATTTGAAAACGGACCATTTTCCACATTTCTGAAGCAGGACGTAATGGGGGGGTGTTATCTCTTTTGTGGAAAATCAGCCGTTTTTGCTCGAACATTAAATGCCTCCAAATGGTATTTATTTCACTTCCCGAGCCCCTGGAAGCATGAAAATCAATTTAAACATGCTAATTTTAGCTCTAACACTGATGATCCACCTACAAATGTGAACTGACGTTCAAAAATAAAACATTTGAAAACGGACCATTTTCCACATTTCTGAAGCAGGACGTAATGGGGGGGTGTTATCTCTTTTGTCGAAAATCAGCCGTTTTTGCTCGAACATTAAATGCCTCCAAATGGTATTTATTTCACTTCCCGGGGTGAAGAAACCCTTTTTGAGAACTCAGAGTGGGTAAATTGGCCATTTTCATGCACTTTTAACCATTCCATAAATCTTGTGTTTAGGGCCCCTGGGAGCATGAAAATCACTTTAAACATGCTAATTTTAGCTCTAACACTGATGATCCACCTACAAATGTGAACTGACGTTCAAAAATAAAACATTTGAAAACGGACCATTTTCCACATTTCTGAAGCAGGACGTAATGGGGGGGTGTTATCTCTTTTGTCGAAAATCAGCCGTTTTTGCTCGAACATTAAATGCCTCCAAATGGTATTTATTTCACTTCCCGAGCCCCAGGAAGCATGAAAATCACTTTAAACATGCTAATTTTAGCTCTAACACTGATGATCCACCTACAAATGTGAACTGACGTTCAAAAATAAAACATTTGAAAACGGACCATTTTCCACATTTCTGAAGCAGGACGTAATGGGGGGGTGTTATCTCTTTTGTCGAAAATCAGCCGTTTTTGCTCGAACATTAAATGCCTCCAAATGGTATTTATTTCACTTCCCGAGCCCCTGGAAGCATGAAAATCACTTTAAACATGCTAATTTTAGCTCTAACACTGATGATCCACCTACAAATGTGAACTGACGTTCAAAAATAAAACATTTGAAAACGGACCATTTTCCACATTTCTGAAGTATGACGTAATGGGGGGGTGTTATCTCTTTTGTCGAAAATCAGCCGTTTTTGCTCGAACATTAAATGCCTCCAAATGGTATTTAATTAACTTCCCGGGGTGAAGAAACCCTTTTTGAGAACTCAGAGTGGGTAAATTGGCCATTTTCATGCACTTTTAACCATTCCATAAATCTTGTGTTTAGGGCCCCTGGGAGCATGAAAATCACTTTAAACATGCTAATTTTAGCTCTAACACTGATGATCCACCTACAAATGTGAACTGACGTTCAAAAATAAAACATTTGAAAACGGACCATTTTCCACATTTCTGAAGCATGACGTAATGGGGGGGTGTTATCTCTTTTGTCGAAAATCAGCCGTTTTTGCTCGAACATTAAATGCCTCCAAATGGTATTTATTTCACTTCCCGAGCCCCTGGAAGCATGAAAATCACTTTAAACATGCTAATTTTAGCTCTAACACTGATGATCCACCTACAAATGTGAACTGACGTTCAAAAATAAAACATTTGAAAACGGACCATTTTCCACATTTCTGAAGCATGACGTAATGGGGGGGTGTTATCTCTTTTGTCGAAAATCAGCCGTTTTTGCTCGAACATTAAATGCCTCCAAATGGTATTTATTTCACTTCCCGAGCCCCTGGAAGCATGAAAATCACTTTAAACATGCTAATTTTAGCTCTAACACTGATGATCCACCTACAAATGTGAACTGACGTTCAAAAATAAAACATTTGAAAACGGACCATTTTCCACATTTCTGAAGCATGACGTAATGGGGGGGTGTTATCTCTTTTGTCGAAAATCAGCCGTTTTTGCTCGAACATTAAATGCCTCCAAATGGTATTTAATTAACTTCCAGCGCCCCTGGAAGCATGAAAATCACTTTAAACATGCTAATTTTAGCTCTAACACTGATGATCCACCTACAAATGTGAACTGACATTCAAAAATAAAACATTTGAAAACGGACCATTTTCCACATTTCTGAAGCATGACGTAATGGGGGGGTGTTATCTCTTTTGTCGAAAATCAGCCGTTTTTGCTCGAACATTAAATGCCTCCAAATGGTATTTAATTAACTTCCAGCGCCCCTGGAAGCATGAAAATCACTTTAAACATGCTAATTTTAGCTCTAACACTGATGATCCACCTACAAATGTGAACTGACGTTCAAAAATAAAACATTTGAAAACGGACCATTTTCCACATTTCTGAAGCATGACGTAATGGGGGGGTGTTATCTCTTTTGTCGAAAATCAGCCGTTTTTGCTCGAACATTAAATGCCTCCAAATGGTATTTAATTAACTTCCCGGGGTGAAGAAACCCTTTTTGAGAACTCAGAGTGGGTAAATTGGCCATTTTCATGCACTTTTAACCATTCCATAAATCTTGTGTTTAGGGCCCCTGGGAGCATGAAAATCACTTTAAACATGCTAATTTTAGCTCTAACACTGATGATCCACCTACAAATGTGAACTGACGTTCAAAAATAAAACATTTGAAAACGGACCATTTTCCACATTTCTGAAGCAGGACGTAATGGGGGGGGTGTTATCTCTTTTGTCGAAAATCAGCCGTTTTTGCTCGAACATTAAATGCCTCCAAATGGTATTTATTTCACTTCCCGAGCCCCTGGAAGCATGAAAATCACTTTAAACATGCTAATTTTAGCTCTAACACTGATGATCCACCTACAAATGTGAACTGACGTTCAAAAATAAAACATTTGAAAACGGACCATTTTCCACATTTCTGAAGCAGGACGTAATGGGGGGGGTGTTATCTCTTTTGTCGAAAATCAGCCGTTTTTGCTCGAACATTAAATGCCTCCAAATGGTATTTATTTCACTTCCCGAGCCCCTGGAAGAATGAAAATCACTTTAAACATGCTAATTTTAGCTCTAACAATGATGAACCACCTACAAATGTGAACTGACGTTCAAAAATAAAACATTTGAAAACGGACCATTTTCCACATTTCTGAAGCATGACGTAATGGGGGGGTGTTATCTCTTTTGTCGAAAATCAGCCGTTTTTGCTCGAACATTAAATGCCTCCAAATGGTATTTATTTCACTTCCCGGGGTGAAGAAACCCTTTTTGAGAACTCAGAGTGGGTAAATTGGCCATTTTCATGCACTTTTAACCATTCCATAAATCTTGTGTTTAGGGCCCCTGGGAGCATGAAAATCACTTTAAACATGCTAATTTTAGCTCTAACACTGATGATCCACCTACAAATGTGAACTGACGTTCAAAAATAAAACATTTGAAAACGGACCATTTTCCACATTTCTGAAGCATGACGTAATGGGGGGGTGTTATCTCTTTTGTCGAAAATCAGCCGTTTTTGCTCGAACATTAAATGCCTCCAAATGGTATTTATTTCACTTCCCGAGCCCCTGGAAGCATGAAAATCACTTTAAACATGCTAATTTTAGCTCTAACACTGATGATCCACCTACAAATGTGAACTGACGTTCAAAAATAAAACATTTGAAAACGGACCATTTTCCACATTTCTGAAGCAGGACGTAATGGGGGGGTGTTATCTCTTTTGTCGAAAATCAGCCGTTTTTGCTCGAACATTAAATGGCTCCAAATGGTATTTAATTAACTTCCCGAGCCCCTGGAAGCATAAAAATCACTTTAAACATGCTAATTTTAGCTCTAACACTGATGATCCACCTACAAATGTGAACTGACGTTCAAAAATAAAACATTTGAAAACGGACCATTTTCCACATTTCTGAAGCATGACGTAATGGGGGGGTGTTATCTCTTTTGTCGAAAATCAGCCGTTTTTGCTCGAACATTAAATGCCTCCAAATGGTATTTAATTAACTTCCAGCGCCCCTGGAAGCATGAAAATCACTTTAAACATGCTAATTTTAGCTCTAACACTGATGATCCACCTACAAATGTGAACTGACATTCAAAAATAAAACATTTGAAAACGGACCATTTTCCACATTTCTGAAGCATGACGTAATGGGGGGGTGTTATCTCTTTTGTCGAAAATCAGCCGTTTTTGCTCGAACATTAAATGCCTCCAAATGGTATTTAATTAACTTCCAGCGCCCCTGGAAGCATGAAAATCACTTTAAACATGCTAATTTTAGCTCTAACACTGATGATCCACCTACAAATGTGAACTGACGTTCAAAAATAAAACATTTGAAAACGGACCATTTTCCACATTTCTGAAGCATGACGTAATGGGGGGGTGTTATCTCTTTTGTCGAAAATCAGCCGTTTTTGCTCGAACATTAAATGCCTCCAAATGGTATTTAATTAACTTCCCGGGGTGAAGAAACCCTTTTTGAGAACTCAGAGTGGGTAAATTGGCCATTTTCATGCACTTTTAACCATTCCATAAATCTTGTGTTTAGAGCCCCTGGAAGCATGAAAATCACTTTAAACATGCTAATTTTAGCTCTAACACTGATGATCCACCTACAAATGTGAACTGACGTTCAAAAATAAAACATTTGAAAACGGACCATTTTCCACATTTCTGAAGCAGGACGTAATGGGGGGGGTGTTATCTCTTTTGTCGAAAATCAGCCGTTTTTGCTCGAACATTAAATGCCTCCAAATGGTATTTATTTCACTTCCCGAGCCCCTGGAAGAATGAAAATCACTTTAAACATGCTAATTTTAGCTCTAACAATGATGATCCACCTACAAATGTGAACTGACGTTCAAAAATAAAACATTTGAAAACGGACCATTTTCCACATTTCTGAAGCATGACGTAATGGGGGGGTGTTATCTCTTTTGTCGAAAATCAGCCGTTTTTGCTCGAACATTAAATGCCTCCAAATGGTATTTATTTCACTTCCCGGGGTGAAGAAACCCTTTTTGAGAACTCAGAGTGGGTAAATTGGCCATTTTCATGCACTTTTAACCATTCCATAAATCTTGTGTTTAGGGCCCCTGGGAGCATGAAAATCACTTTAAACATGCTAATTTTAGCTCTAACACTGATGATCCACCTACAAATGTGAACTGACGTTCAAAAATAAAACATTTGAAAACGGACCATTTTCCACATTTCTGAAGCAGGACGTAATGGGGGGGTGTTATCTCTTTTGTCGAAAATCAGCCGTTTTTGCTCGAACATTAAATGCCTCCAAATGGTATTTATTTCACTTCCCGAGCCCCAGGAAGCATGAAAATCACTTTAAACATGCTAATTTTAGCTCTAACACTGATGATCCACCTACAAATGTGAACTGACGTTCAAAAATAAAACATTTGAAAACGGACCATTTTCCACATTTCTGAAGTATGACGTAATGGGGGGGTGTTATCTCTTTTGTCGAAAATCAGCCGTTTTTGCTCGAACATTAAATGCCTCCAAATGGTATTTAATTAACTTCCCGGGGTGAAGAAACCCTTTTTGAGAACTCAGAGTGGGTAAATTGGCCATTTTCATGCACTTTTAACCATTCCATAAATCTTGTGTTTAGGGCCCCTGGGAGCATGAAAATCACTTTAAACATGCTAATTTTAGCTCTAACACTGATGATCCACCTACAAATGTGAACTGACGTTCAAAAATAAAACATTTGAAAACGGACCATTTTCCACATTTCTGAAGCATGACGTAATGGGGGGGTGTTATCTCTTTTGTCGAAAATCAGCCGTTTTTGCTCGAACATTAAATGCCTCCAAATGGTATTTATTTCACTTCCCGAGCCCCTGGAAGCATGAAAATCACTTTAAACATGCTAATTTTAGCTCTAACACTGATGACCCACCTACAAATGTGAACTGACGTTCAAAAATAAAACATTTGAAAACGGACCATTTTCCACATTTCTGAAGCATGACGTAATGGGGGGGTGTTATCTCTTTTGTCGAAAATCAGCCGTTTTTGCTCGAACATTAAATGCCTCCAAATGGTATTTAATTAACTTCCCGAGCCCCTGGAAGCATGAACATCACTTTAAACATGCTAATTTTAGCTTTAACACTGATGATCCACCTACAAATGTGAACTGACGTTCAAAAATAAAACATTTGAAAACGGACCATTTTCCACATTTCTGAAGCAGGACGTAATGGGGGGGTGTTATCTCTTTTGTCGAAAATCAGCCGTTTTTGCTTGAACATTAAATGCCTCCAAATGGTATTTATTTCACTTCCCGAGCCCCTGGAAGCATGAAAATCACTTTAAACATGCTAATTTTAGCTCTAACACTGATGATCCACCTGCAAATGTGAACTGACGTTCAAAAATAAAACATTTGAAAACGGACCATTTCCACATTTCTGAAGCAGGACGTAATGGGGGGGTGTTATCTCTTTTGTCGAAAATCAGCCGTTTTTGCTCGAACATTAAATGCCTCCAAATGGTATTTAATTAACTTCCCGAGCCCCTGGAAGCATAAAAATCACTTTAAACATGCTAATTTTAGCTCTAACACTGATGATCCACCTACAAATGTGAACTGACGTTCAAAAATAAAACATTTGAAAACGGACCATTTTCCACATTTCTGAAGCATGACGTAATGGGGGGGTGTTATCTCTTTTGTCGAAAATCAGCCGTTTTTGCTCGAACATTAAATGCCTCCAAATGGTATTTAATTAACTTCCAGCGCCCCTGGAAGCATGAAAATCACTTTAAACATGCTAATTTTAGCTCTAACACTGATGATCCACCTACAAATGTGAACTGACATTCAAAAATAAAACATTTGAAAACGGACCATTTTCCACATTTCTGAAGCATGACGTAATGGGGGGGTGTTATCTCTTTTGTCGAAAATCAGCCGTTTTTGCTCGAACATTAAATGCCTCCAAATGGTATTTAATTAACTTCCAGCGCCCCTGGAAGCATGAAAATCACTTTAAACATGCTAATTTTAGCTCTAACACTGATGATCCACCTACAAATGTGAACTGACGTTCAAAAATAAAACATTTGAAAACGGACCATTTTCCACATTTCTGAAGCATGACGTAATGGGGGGGTGTTATCTCTTTTGTCGAAAATCAGCCGTTTTTGCTCGAACATTAAATGCCTCCAAATGGTATTTAATTAACTTCCCGGGGTGAAGAAACCCTTTTTGAGAACTCAGAGTGGGTAAATTGGCCATTTTCATGCACTTTTAACCATTCCATAAATCTTGTGTTTAGGGCCCCTGGGAGCATGAAAATCACTTTAAACATGCCAATTTTAGCTCTAACACTGATGATCCACCTACAAATGTGAACTGACGTTCAAAAATAAAACATTTGAAAACGGACCATTTTCCACATTTCTGAAGCAGGACGTAATGGGGGGGTGTTATCTCTTTTGTCGAAAATCAGCCGTTTTTGCTCGAACATTAAATGCCTCCAAATGGTATTTATTTCACTTCCCGAGCCCCTGGAAGCATGAAAATCACTTTAAACATGCTAATTTTAGCTCTAACACTGATGATCCACCTACAAATGTGAACTGACGTTCAAAAATAAAACATTTGAAAACGGACCATTTTCCACATTTCTGAAGCAGGACGTAATGGGGGGGTGTTATCTCTTTTGTCGAAAATCAGCCGTTTTTGCTCGAACATTAAATGCCTCCAAATGGTATTTATTTCACTTCCCGAGCCCCTGGAAGAATGAAAATCACTTTAAACATGCTAATTTTAGCTCTAACAATGATGATCCACCTACAAATGTGAACTGACGTTCAAAAATAAAACATTTGAAAACGGACCATTTTCCACATTTCTGAAGCATGACGTAATGGGGGGGTGTTATCTCTTTTGTCGAAAATCAGCCGTTTTTGCTCGAACATTAAATGCCTCCAAATGGTATTTATTTCACTTCCCGGGGTGAAGAAACCCTTTTTGAGAACTCAGAGTGGGTAAATTGGCCATTTTCATGCACTTTTAACCATTCCATAAATCTTGTGTTTAGGGCCCCTGGGAGCATGAAAATCAATTTAAACATGCTAATTTTAGCTCTAACACTGATGATCCACCTACAAATGTGAACTGACGTTCAAAAATAAAACATTTGAAAACGGACCATTTTCCACATTTCTGAAGCAGGACGTAATGGGGGGGTGTTATCTCTTTTGTCGAAAATCAGCCGTTTTTGCTCGAACATTAAATGCCTCCAAATGGTATTTATTTCACTTCCCGAGCCCCAGGAAGCATGAAAATCACTTTAAACATGCTAATTTTAGCTCTAACACTGATGATCCACCTACAAATGTGAACTGACGTTCAAAAATAAAACATTTGAAAACTGACCATTTTCCACATTTCTGAAGCAGGACGTAATGGGGGGGTGTTATCTCTTTTGTCGAAAATCAGCCGTTTTTGCTCGAACATTAAATGCCTCCAAATGGTATTTATTTCACTTCCCGAGCCCCTGGAAGCATGAAAATCACTTTAAACATGCTAATTTTAGCTCTAACACTGATGATCCACCTACAAATGTGAACTGACGTTCAAAAATAAAACATTTGAAAACGGACCATTTTCCACATTTCTGAAGTATGACGTAATGGGGGGGTGTTATCTCTTTTGTCGAAAATCAGCCGTTTTTGCTCGAACATTAAATGCCTCCAAATGGTATTTAATTAACTTCCCGGGGTGAAGAAACCCTTTTTGAGAACTCAGAGTGGGTAAATTGGCCATTTTCATGCACTTTTAACCATTCCATAAATCTTGTGTTTAGGGCCCCTGGGAGCATGAAAATCACTTTAAACATGCTAATTTTAGCTCTAACACTGATGATCCACCTACAAATGTGAACTGACGTTCAAAAATAAAACATTTGAAAACGGACCATTTTCCACATTTCTGAAGCATGACGTAATGGGGGGGTGTTATCTCTTTTGTCGAAAATCAGCCGTTTTTGCTCGAACATTAAATGCCTCCAAATGGTATTTATTTCACTTCCCGAGCCCCTGGAAGCATGAAAATCACTTTAAACATGCTAATTTTAGCTCTAACACTGATGATCCACCTACAAATGTGAACTGACGTTCAAATTTGAAAACGGACCATTTTCCACATTTCTGAAGCATGACGTAATGGGGGGGTGTTATCTCTTTTGTCGAAAATCAGCCGTTTTTGCTCGAACATTAAATGCCTCCAAATGGTATTTAATTAACTTCCCGAGCCCCTGGAAGCATGAAAATCACTTTAAACATGCTAATTTTAGCTCTAACACTGATGATCCACCTACAAATGTGAACTGACGTTCAAAAATAAAACATTTGAAAACGGACCATTTTCCACATTTCTGAAGCAGGATGTAATGGGGGGGTGTTATCTCTTTTGTCGAAAATCAGCCGTTTTTGCTCGAACATTAAATGGCTCCAAATGGTATGTAATTAACTTCCCGAGCCCCTGGAAGCATAAAAATCACTTTAAACATGCTAATTTTAGCTCTAACACTGATGATCCACCTACAAATGTGAACTGACGTTCAAAAATAAAACATTTGAAAACGGACCATTTTCCACATTTCTGAAGCATGACGTAATGGGGGGGTGTTATCTCTTTTGTCGAAAATCAGCCGTTTTTGCTCGAACATTAAATGCCTCCAAATGGTATTTAATTAACTTCCAGCGCCCCTGGAAGCATGAAAATCACTTTAAACATGCTAATTTTAGCTCTAACACTGATGATCCACCTACAAATGTGAACTGACATTCAAAAATAAAACATTTGAAAACGGACCATTTTCCACATTTCTGAAGCATGACGTAATGGGGGGGTGTTATCTCTTTTGTCGAAAATCAGCCGTTTTTGCTCGAACATTAAATGCCTCCAAATGGTATTTAATTAACTTCCAGCGCCCCTGGAAGCATGAAAATCACTTTAAACATGCTAATTTTAGCTCTAACACTGATGATCCACCTACAAATGTGAACTGACGTTCAAAAATAAAACATTTGAAAACGGACCATTTTCCACATTTCTGAAGCATGACGTAATGGGGGGGTGTTATCTCTTTTGTCGAAAATCAGCCGTTTTTGCTCGAACATTAAATGCCTCCAAATGGTATTTAATTAACTTCCCGGGGTGAAGAAACCCTTTTTGAGAACTCAGAGTGGGTAAATTGGCCATTTTCATGCACTTTTAACCATTCCATAAATCTTGTGTTTAGGGCCCCTGGGAGCATGAAAATCACTTTAAACATGCTAATTTTAGCTCTAACACTGATGATCCACCTACAAATGTGAACTGACGTTCAAAAATAAAACATTTGAAAACGGACCATTTTCCACATTTCTGAAGCAGGACGTAATGGGGGGGTGTTATCTCTTTTGTGGAAAATCAGCCGTTTTTGCTCGAACATTAAATGCCTCCAAATGGTATTTATTTCACTTCCCGAGCCCCTGGAAGCATGAAAATCAATTTAAACATGCTAATTTTAGCTCTAACACTGATGATCCACCTACAAATGTGAACTGACGTTCAAAAATAAAACATTTGAAAACGGACCATTTTCCACATTTCTGAAGCAGGACGTAATGGGGGGGTGTTATCTCTTTTGTCGAAAATCAGCCGTTTTTGCTCGAACATTAAATGCCTCCAAATGGTATTTATTTCACTTCCCGGGGTGAAGAAACCCTTTTTGAGAACTCAGAGTGGGTAAATTGGCCATTTTCATGCACTTTTAACCATTCCATAAATCTTGTGTTTAGGGCCCCTGGGAGCATGAAAATCACTTTAAACATGCTAATTTTAGCTCTAACACTGATGATCCACCTACAAATGTGAACTGACGTTCAAAAATAAAACATTTGAAAACGGACCATTTTCCACATTTCTGAAGCAGGACGTAATGGGGGGGTGTTATCTCTTTTGTCGAAAATCAGCCGTTTTTGCTCGAACATTAAATGCCTCCAAATGGTATTTATTTCACTTCCCGAGCCCCAGGAAGCATGAAAATCACTTTAAACATGCTAATTTTAGCTCTAACACTGATGATCCACCTACAAATGTGAACTGACGTTCAAAAATAAAACATTTGAAAACGGACCATTTTCCACATTTCTGAAGCAGGACGTAATGGGGGGGTGTTATCTCTTTTGTCGAAAATCAGCCGTTTTTGCTCGAACATTAAATGCCTCCAAATGGTATTTATTTCACTTCCCGAGCCCCTGGAAGCATGAAAATCACTTTAAACATGCTAATTTTAGCTCTAACACTGATGATCCACCTACAAATGTGAACTGACGTTCAAAAATAAAACATTTGAAAACGGACCATTTTCCACATTTCTGAAGTATGACGTAATGGGGGGGTGTTATCTCTTTTGTCGAAAATCAGCCGTTTTTGCTCGAACATTAAATGCCTCCAAATGGTATTTAATTAACTTCCCGGGGTGAAGAAACCCTTTTTGAGAACTCAGAGTGGGTAAATTGGCCATTTTCATGCACTTTTAACCATTCCATAAATCTTGTGTTTAGGGCCCCTGGGAGCATGAAAATCACTTTAAACATGCTAATTTTAGCTCTAACACTGATGATCCACCTACAAATGTGAACTGACGTTCAAAAATAAAACATTTGAAAACGGACCATTTTCCACATTTCTGAAGCATGACGTAATGGGGGGGTGTTATCTCTTTTGTCGAAAATCAGCCGTTTTTGCTCGAACATTAAATGCCTCCAAATGGTATTTATTTCACTTCCCGAGCCCCTGGAAGCATGAAAATCACTTTAAACATGCTAATTTTAGCTCTAACACTGATGATCCACCTACAAATGTGAACTGACGTTCAAAAATAAAACATTTGAAAACGGACCATTTTCCACATTTCTGAAGCATGACGTAATGGGGGGGTGTTATCTCTTTTGTCGAAAATCAGCCGTTTTTGCTCGAACATTAAATGCCTCCAAATGGTATTTATTTCACTTCCCGAGCCCCTGGAAGCATGAAAATCACTTTAAACATGCTAATTTTAGCTCTAACACTGATGATCCACCTACAAATGTGAACTGACGTTCAAAAATAAAACATTTGAAAACGGACCATTTTCCACATTTCTGAAGCATGACGTAATGGGGGGGTGTTATCTCTTTTGTCGAAAATCAGCCGTTTTTGCTCGAACATTAAATGCCTCCAAATGGTATTTAATTAACTTCCAGCGCCCCTGGAAGCATGAAAATCACTTTAAACATGCTAATTTTAGCTCTAACACTGATGATCCACCTACAAATGTGAACTGACATTCAAAAATAAAACATTTGAAAACGGACCATTTTCCACATTTCTGAAGCATGACGTAATGGGGGGGTGTTATCTCTTTTGTCGAAAATCAGCCGTTTTTGCTCGAACATTAAATGCCTCCAAATGGTATTTAATTAACTTCCAGCGCCCCTGGAAGCATGAAAATCACTTTAAACATGCTAATTTTAGCTCTAACACTGATGATCCACCTACAAATGTGAACTGACGTTCAAAAATAAAACATTTGAAAACGGACCATTTTCCACATTTCTGAAGCATGACGTAATGGGGGGGTGTTATCTCTTTTGTCGAAAATCAGCCGTTTTTGCTCGAACATTAAATGCCTCCAAATGGTATTTAATTAACTTCCCGGGGTGAAGAAACCCTTTTTGAGAACTCAGAGTGGGTAAATTGGCCATTTTCATGCACTTTTAACCATTCCATAAATCTTGTGTTTAGGGCCCCTGGGAGCATGAAAATCACTTTAAACATGCTAATTTTAGCTCTAACACTGATGATCCACCTACAAATGTGAACTGACGTTCAAAAATAAAACATTTGAAAACGGACCATTTTCCACATTTCTGAAGCAGGACGTAATGGGGGGGGTGTTATCTCTTTTGTCGAAAATCAGCCGTTTTTGCTCGAACATTAAATGCCTCCAAATGGTATTTATTTCACTTCCCGAGCCCCTGGAAGCATGAAAATCACTTTAAACATGCTAATTTTAGCTCTAACACTGATGATCCACCTACAAATGTGAACTGACGTTCAAAAATAAAACATTTGAAAACGGACCATTTTCCACATTTCTGAAGCAGGACGTAATGGGGGGGGTGTTATCTCTTTTGTCGAAAATCAGCCGTTTTTGCTCGAACATTAAATGCCTCCAAATGGTATTTATTTCACTTCCCGAGCCCCTGGAAGAATGAAAATCACTTTAAACATGCTAATTTTAGCTCTAACAATGATGAACCACCTACAAATGTGAACTGACGTTCAAAAATAAAACATTTGAAAACGGACCATTTTCCACATTTCTGAAGCATGACGTAATGGGGGGGTGTTATCTCTTTTGTCGAAAATCAGCCGTTTTTGCTCGAACATTAAATGCCTCCAAATGGTATTTATTTCACTTCCCGGGGTGAAGAAACCCTTTTTGAGAACTCAGAGTGGGTAAATTGGCCATTTTCATGCACTTTTAACCATTCCATAAATCTTGTGTTTAGGGCCCCTGGGAGCATGAAAATCACTTTAAACATGCTAATTTTAGCTCTAACACTGATGATCCACCTACAAATGTGAACTGACGTTCAAAAATAAAACATTTGAAAACGGACCATTTTCCACATTTCTGAAGCATGACGTAATGGGGGGGTGTTATCTCTTTTGTCGAAAATCAGCCGTTTTTGCTCGAACATTAAATGCCTCCAAATGGTATTTATTTCACTTCCCGAGCCCCTGGAAGCATGAAAATCACTTTAAACATGCTAATTTTAGCTCTAACACTGATGATCCACCTACAAATGTGAACTGACGTTCAAAAAATAAACATTTGAAAACGGACCATTTTCCACATTTCTGAAGCAGGACGTAATGGGGGGGTGTTATCTCTTTTGTCGAAAATCAGCCGTTTTTGCTCGAACATTAAATGGCTCCAAATGGTATTTAATTAACTTCCCGAGCCCCTGGAAGCATAAAAATCACTTTAAACATGCTAATTTTAGCTCTAACACTGATGATCCACCTACAAATGTGAACTGACGTTCAAAAATAAAACATTTGAAAACGGACCATTTTCCACATTTCTGAAGCATGACGTAATGGGGGGGTGTTATCTCTTTTGTCGAAAATCAGCCGTTTTTGCTCGAACATTAAATGCCTCCAAATGGTATTTAATTAACTTCCAGCGCCCCTGGAAGCATGAAAATCACTTTAAACATGCTAATTTTAGCTCTAACACTGATGATCCACCTACAAATGTGAACTGACATTCAAAAATAAAACATTTGAAAACGGACCATTTTCCACATTTCTGAAGCATGACGTAATGGGGGGGTGTTATCTCTTTTGTCGAAAATCAGCCGTTTTTGCTCGAACATTAAATGCCTCCAAATGGTATTTAATTAACTTCCAGCGCCCCTGGAAGCATGAAAATCACTTTAAACATGCTAATTTTAGCTCTAACACTGATGATCCACCTACAAATGTGAACTGACATTCAAAAATAAAACATTTGAAAACGGACCATTTTCCACATTTCTGAAGCATGACGTAATGGGGGGGTGTTATCTCTTTTGTCGAAAATCAGCAGTTTTTGCTCGAACATTAAATGCCTCCAAATGGTATTTATTTCACTTCCCGAGCCCCTGGAAGAATGAAAATCACTTTAAACATGCTAATTTTAGCTCTAACAATGATGATCCACCTACAAATGTGAACTGACGTTCAAAAATAAAACATTTGAAAACGGACCATTTTCCACATTTCTGAAGCATGACGTAATGGGGGGGTGTTATCTCTTTTGTCGAAAATCAGCCGTTTTTGCTCGAACATTAAATGCCTCCAAATGGTATTTATTTCACTTCCCGGGGTGAAGAAACCCTTTTTGAGAACTCAGAGTGGGTAAATTGGCCATTTTCATGCACTTTTAACCATTCCCTAAATCTTGTGTTTAGGGCCCCTGGGAGCATGAAAATCACTTTAAACATGCTAATTTTAGCTCTAACACTGATGATCCACCTACAAATACGAACTGACGTTCAAAAATAAAACATTTGAAAACGGACCATTTTCCACATTTCTGAAGCAGGACGTAATGGGGAGGTGTTATCTCTTTTGTCGAAAATCAGCCGTTTTTGCTCGAACATTAAATGCCTCCAAATGGTATTTATTTCACTTCCCGAGCCCCAGGAAGCATGAAAATCACTTTAAACATGCTAATTTTAGCTCTAACACTGATGATCCACCTACAAATGTGAACTGACGTTCAAAAATAAAACATTTGAAAACGGACCATTTTCCACATTTCTGAAGCAGGACGTAATGGGGGGGTGTTATCTCTTTTGTCGAAAATCAGCCGTTTTTGCTCGAACATTAAATGCCTCCAAATGGTATTTATTTCACTTCCCGAGCCCCTGGAAGAATGAAAATCACTTTAAACATGCTAATTTTAGCTCTAACACTGATGATCCACCTACAAATGTGAACTGACGTTCAAAAATAAAACATTTGAAAACGGACCATTTTCCACATTTCTGAAGCATGACGTAATGGGGGGGTGTTATCTCTTTTGTCGAAAATCAGCCGTTTTTGCTCGAACATTAAATGCCTCCAAATGGTATTTATTTCACTTCCCGAGCCCCTGGAAGCATGAAAATCACTTTAAACATGCTAATTTTAGCTCTAACACTGATGATCCACCTACAAATGTGAACTGACGTTCAAAAATAAAACATTTGAAAACGGACCATTTTCCACATTTCTGAAGCATGACGTAATGGGGGGGTGTTATCTCTTTTGTCGAAAATCAGCCGTTTTTGCTCGAACATTAAATGCCTCCAAATGGTATTTAATTAACTTCCAGCGCCCCTGGAAGCATGAAAATCACTTTAAACATGCTAATTTTAGCTCTAACACTGATGATCCACCTACAAATGTGAACGGACATTCAAAAATAAAACATTTGAAAACGGACCATTTTCCACATTTCTGAAGCATGACGTAATGGGGGGGTGTTATCTCTTTTGTCGAAAATCAGCCGTTTTTGCTCGAACATTAAATGCCTCCAAATGGTATTTAATTAACTTCCAGCGCCCCTGGAAGCATGAAAATCACTTTAAACATGTTAATTTTAGCTCTAACACTGATGATCCACCTACAAATGTGAACTGACGTTCAAAAATAAAACATTTGAAAACGGACCATTTTCCACATTTCTGAAGCATGACGTAATGGGGGGGTGTTATCTCTTTTGTCGAAAATCAGCCGTTTTTGCTCGAACATTAAATGCCTCCAAATGGTATTTAATTAACTTCCCGGGGTGAAGAAACCCTTTTTGAGAACTCAGAGTGGGTAAATTGGCCATTTTCATGCACTTTTAACCATTCCATAAATCTTGTGTTTAGGGCCCCTGGGAGCATGAAAATCACTTTAAACATGCTAATTTTAGCTCTAACACTGATGATCCACCTACAAATGTGAACTGACGTTCAAAAATAAAACATTTGAAAACGGACCATTTTCCACATTTCTGAAGCAGGACGTAATGGGGGGGTGTTATCTCTTTTGTCGAAAATCAGCCGTTTTTGCTCGAACATTAAATGCCTCCAAATGGTATTTATTTCACTTCCCGAGCCCCTGGAAGCATGAAAATCACTTTAAACATGCTAATTTTAGCTCTAACACTGATGATCCACCTACAAATGTGAACTGACGTTCAAAAATAAAACATTTGAAAACGGACCATTTTCCACATTTCTGAAGCAGGACGTAATGGGGGGGGTGTTATCTCTTTTGTCGAAAATCAGCCGTTTTTGCTCGAACATTAAATGCCTCCAAATGGTATTTATTTCACTTCCCGAGCCCCTGGAAGAATGAAAATCACTTTAAACATGCTAATTTTAGCTCTAACAATGATGATCCACCTACAAATGTGAACTGACGTTCAAAAATAAAACATTTGAAAACGGACCATTTTCCACATTTCTGAAGCATGACGTAATGGGGGGGTGTTATCTCTTTTGTCGAAAATCAGCCGTTTTTGCTCGAACATTAAATGCCTCCAAATGGTATTTATTTCACTTCCCGGGGTGAAGAAACCCTTTTTGAGAACTCAGAGTGGGTAAATTGGCCATTTTCATGCACTTTTAACCATTCCATAAATCTTGTGTTTAGGGCCCCTGGGAGCATGAAAATCACTTTAAACATGCTAATTTTAGCTCTAACACTGATGATCCACCTACAAATGTGAACTGACGTTCAAAAATAAAACATTTGAAAACGGACCATTTTCCACATTTCTGAAGCAGGACGTAATGGGGGGGTGTTATCTCTTTTGTCGAAAATCAGCCGTTTTTGCTCGAACATTAAATGCCTCCAAATGGTATTTATTTCACTTCCCGAGCCCCAGGAAGCATGAAAATCACTTTAAACATGCTAATTTTAGCTCTAACACTGATGATCCACCTACAAATGTGAACTGACGTTCAAAACTAAAACATTTGAAAACGGACCATTTTCCACATTTCTGAAGCAGGACGTAATGGGGGGGTGTTATCTCTTTTGTCGAAAATCAGCCGTTTTTGCTCGAACATTAAATGCCTCCAAATGGTATTTATTTCACTTCCCGAGCCCCTGGAAGCATGAAAATCACTTTAAACATGCTAATTTTAGCTCTAACACTGATGATCCACCTACAAATGTGAACTGACGTTCAAAAATAAAACATTTGAAAACGGACCATTTTCCACATTTCTGAAGTATGACGTAATGGGGGGGTGTTATCTCTTTTGTCGAAAATCAGCCGTTTTTGCTCGAACATTAAATGCCTCCAAATGGTATTTAATTAACTTCCCGGGGTGAAGAAACCCTTTTTGAGAACTCAGAGTGGGTAAATTGGCCATTTTCATGCACTTTTAACCATTCCATAAATCTTGTGTTTAGGGCCCCTGGGAGCATGAAAATCACTTTAAACATGCTAATTTTAGCTCTAACACTGATGATCCACCTACAAATGTGAACTGACGTTCAAAAATAAAACATTTGAAAACGGACCATTTTCCACATTTCTGAAGCATGACGTAATGGGGGGGTGTTATCTCTTTTGTCGAAAATCAGCCGTTTTTGCTCGAACATTAAATGCCTCCAAATGGTATTTATTTCACTTCCCGAGCCCCTGGAAGCATGAAAATCACTTTAAACATGCTAATTTTAGCTCTAACACTGATGATCCACCTACAAATGTGAACTGACGTTCAAAAATAAAACTTTTGAAAACGGACCATTTTCCACATTTCTGAAGCATGACGTAATGGGGGGGTGTTATCTCTTTTGTCGAAAATCAGCCGTTTTTGCTCGAACATTAAATGCCTCCAAATGGTATTTAATTAACTTCCCGAGGCCCTGGAAGCATGAAAATCACTTTAAACATGCTAATTTTAGCTCTAACACTGATGATCCACCTACAAATGTGAACTGACGTTCAAAAATAAAACATTTGAAAACGGACCATTTTCCACATTTCTGAAGCATGACGTAATGGGGGGTGTTATCTCTTTTGTAGAAAATCAGCCGTTTTTGCTCGAACATTAAATGCCTCCAAATGGTATTTAATTAACTTCCAGCGCCCCTGGAAGCATGAAAATCACTTTAAACATGCTAATTTTAGCTCTAACACTGATGATCCACCTACAAATGTGAACTGATATTCAAAAATAAAACATTTGAAAACGGACCATTTTCCACATTTCTGAAGCATGACGTAATGGGGGGGTGTTATCTCTTTTGTCGAAAATCAGCCGTTTTTGCTCGAACATTAAATGCCTCCAAATGGTATTTAATTAACTTCCAGCGCCCCTGGAAGCATGAAAATCACTTTAAACATGCTAATTTTAGCTCTAACACTGATGATCCACCTACAAATGTGAACTGACGTTCAAAAATAAAACATTTGAAAACGGACCATTTTCCACATTTCTGAAGCATGACGTAATGGGGGGGTGTTATCTCTTTTGTCGAAAATCAGCCGTTTTTGCTCGAACATTAAATGCCTCCAAATGGTATTTAATTAACTTCCCGGGGTGAAGAAACCCTTTTTGAGAACTCAGAGTGGGTAAATTGGCCATTTTCATGCACTTTTAACCATTCCATAAATCTTGTGTTTAGGGCCCCTGGGAGCATGAAAATCACTTTAAACATGCTAATTTTAGCTCTAACACTGATGATCCACCTACAAATGTGAACTGACGTTCAAAAATAAAACATTTGAAAACGGACCATTTTCCACATTTCTGAAGCATGACGTAATGGGGGGGTGTTATCTCTTTTGTCGAAAATCAGCCGTTTTTGCTCGAACATTAAATGCCTCCAAATGGTATTTAATTAACTTCCAGCGCCCCTGGAAGCATGAAAATCACTTTAAACATGCTAATTTTAGCTCTAACACTGATGATCCACCTACAAATGTGAACTGACATTCAAAAATAAAACATTTGAAAACGGACCATTTTCCACATTTCTGAAGCATGACGTAATGGGGGGGTGTTATCTCTTTTGTCGAAAATCAGCCGTTTTTGCTCGAACATTAAAGGCCTCCAAATGGTATTTAATTAACTTCCAGCGCCCCTGGAAGCATGAAAATCACTTTAAACATGCTAATTTTAGCTCTAACACTGATGATCCACCTACAAATGTGAACTGACGTTCAAAAATAAAACATTTGAAAACGGACCATTTTCCACATTTCTGAAGCATGACGTAATGGGGGGGTGTTATCTCTTTTGTCGAAAATCAGCCGTTTTTGCTCGAACATTAAATGCCTCCAAATGGTATTTAATTAACTTCCCGGGGTGAAGAAACCCTTTTTGAGAACTCAGAGTGGGTAAATTGGCCATTTTCATGCACTTTTAACCATTCCATAAATCTTGTGTTTAGGGCCCCTGGGAGCATGAAAATCACTTTAAACATGCTAATTTTAGCTCTAACACTGATGATCCACCTACAAATGTGAACTGACGTTCAAAAATAAAACATTTGAAAACGGACCATTTTCCACATTTCTGAAGCAGGACGTAATGGGGGGGTGTTATCTCTTTTGTGGAAAATCAGCCGTTTTTGCTCGAACATTAAATGCCTCCAAATGGTATTTATTTCACTTCCCGAGCCCCTGGAAGCATGAAAATCAATTTAAACATGCTAATTTTAGCTCTAACACTGATGATCCACCTACAAATGTGAACTGACGTTCAAAAATAAAACATTTGAAAACGGACCATTTTCCACATTTCTGAAGCAGGACGTAATGGGGGGGTGTTATCTCTTTTGTCGAAAATCAGCCGTTTTTGCTCGAACATTAAATGCCTCCAAATGGTATTTATTTCACTTCCCGGGGTGAAGAAACCCTTTTTGAGAACTCAGAGTGGGTAAATTGGCCATTTTCATGCACTTTTAACCATTCCATAAATCTTGTGTTTAGGGCCCCTGGGAGCATGAAAATCACTTTAAACATGCTAATTTTAGCTCTAACACTGATGATCCACCTACAAATGTGAACTGACGTTCAAAAATAAAACATTTGAAAACGGACCATTTTCCACATTTCTGAAGCAGGACGTAATGGGGGGGTGTTATCTCTTTTGTCGAAAATCAGCCGTTTTTGCTCGAACATTAAATGCCTCCAAATGGTATTTATTTCACTTCCCGAGCCCCAGGAAGCATGAAAATCACTTTAAACATGCTAATTTTAGCTCTAACACTGATGATCCACCTACAAATGTGAACTGACGTTCAAAACTAAAACATTTGAAAACGGACCATTTTCCACATTTCTGAAGCAGGACGTAATGGGGGGGTGTTATCTCTTTTGTCGAAAATCAGCCGTTTTTGCTCGAACATTAAATGCCTCCAAATGGTATTTATTTCACTTCCCGAGCCCCTGGAAGCATGAAAATCACTTTAAACATGCTAATTTTAGCTCTAACACTGATGATCCACCTACAAATGTGAACTGACATTCAAAAATAAAACATTTGAAAACGGACCATTTTCCACATTTCTGAAGCATGACGTAATGGGGGGGTGTTATCTCTTTTGTCGAAAATCAGCCGTTTTTGCTCGAACATTAAATGCCTCCAAATGGTATTTAATTAACTTCCAGCGCCCCTGGAAGCATGAAAATCACTTTAAACATGCTAATTTTAGCTCTAACACTGATGATCCACCTACAAATGTGAACTGACGTTCAAAAATAAAACATTTGAAAACGGACCATTTTCCACATTTCTGAAGCATGACGTAATGGGGGGGTGTTATCTCTTTTGTCGAAAATCAGCCGTTTTTGCTCGAACATTAAATGCCTCCAAATGGTATTTAATTAACTTCCCGGGGTGAAGAAACCCTTTTTGAGAACTCAGAGTGGGTAAATTGGCCATTTTCATGCACTTTTAACCATTCCATAAATCTTGTGTTTAGGGCCCCTGGGAGCATGAAAATCACTTTAAACATGCTAATTTTAGCTCTAACACTGATGATCCACCTACAAATGTGAACTGACGTTCAAAAATAAAACATTTGAAAACGGACCATTTTCCACATTTCTGAAGCAGGACGTAATGGGGGGGTGTTATCTCTTTTGTGGAAAATCAGCCGTTTTTGCTCGAACATTAAATGCCTCCAAATGGTATTTATTTCACTTCCCGAGCCCCTGGAAGCATGAAAATCAATTTAAACATGCTAATTTTAGCTCTAACACTGATGATCCACCTACAAATGTGAACTGATGTTCAAAAATAAAACATTTGAAAACGGACCATTTTCCACATTTCTGAAGCAGGACGTAATGGGGGGGTGTTATCTCTTTTGTCGAAAATCAGCCGTTTTTGCTCGAACATTAAATGCCTCCAAATGGTATTTATTTCACTTCCCGAGCCCCTGGAAGAATGAAAATCACTTTAAACATGCTAATTTTAGCTCTAACAATGATGATCCACCTACAAATGTGAACTGACGTTCAAAAATAAAACATTTGAAAACGGACCATTTTCCACATTTCTGAAGCATGACGTAATGGGGGGGTGTTATCTCTTTTGTCGAAAATCAGCCGTTTTTGCTCGAACATTAAATGCCTCCAAATGGTATTTATTTCACTTCCCGGGGTGAAGAAACCCTTTTTGAGAACTCAGAGTGGGTAAATTGGCCATTTTCATGCACTTTTAACCATTCCCTAAATCTTGTGTTTAGGGCCCCTGGGAGCATGAAAATCACTTTAAACATGCTAATTTTAGCTCTAACACTGATGATCCACCTACAAATACGAACTGACGTTCAAAAATAAAACATTTGAAAACGGACCATTTTCCACATTTCTGAAGCAGGACGTAATGGGGAGGTGTTATCTCTTTTGTCGAAAATCAGCCGTTTTTGCTCGAACATTAAATGCCTCCAAATGGTATTTATTTCACTTCCCGAGCCCCAGGAAGCATGAAAATCACTTTAAACATGCTAATTTTAGCTCTAACACTGATGATCCACCTACAAATGTGAACTGACGTTCAAAAATAAAACATTTGAAAACGGACCATTTTCCACATTTCTGAAGCAGGACGTAATGGGGGGGTGTTATCTCTTTTGTCGAAAATCAGCCGTTTTTGCTCGAACATTAAATGCCTCCAAATGGTATTTATTTCACTTCCCGAGCCCCTGGAAGAATGAAAATCACTTTAAACATGCTAATTTTAGCTCTAACACTGATGATCCACCTACAAATGTGAACTGACGTTCAAAAATAAAACATTTGAAAACGGACCATTTTCCACATTTCTGAAGCATGACGTAATGGGGGGGTGTTATCTCTTTTGTCGAAAATCAGCCGTTTTTGCTCGAACATTAAATGCCTCCAAATGGTATTTATTTCACTTCCCGAGCCCCTGGAAGCATGAAAATCACTTTAAACATGCTAATTTTAGCTCTAACACTGATGATCCACCTACAAATGTGAACTGACGTTCAAAAATAAAACATTTGAAAACGGACCATTTTCCACATTTCTGAAGCATGACGTAATGGGGGGGTGTTATCTCTTTTGTCGAAAATCAGCCGTTTTTGCTCGAACATTAAATGCCTCCAAATGGTATTTAATTAACTTCCAGCGCCCCTGGAAGCATGAAAATCACTTTAAACATGCTAATTTTAGCTCTAACACTGATGATCCACCTACAAATGTGAACGGACATTCAAAAATAAAACATTTGAAAACGGACCATTTTCCACATTTCTGAAGCATGACGTAATGGGGGGGTGTTATCTCTTTTGTCGAAAATCAGCCGTTTTTGCTCGAACATTAAATGCCTCCAAATGGTATTTAATTAACTTCCCGGGGTGAAGAAACCCTTTTTGAGAACTCAGAGTGGGTAAATTGGCCATTTTCATGCACTTTTAACCATTCCATAAATCTTGTGTTTAGGGCCCCTGGGAGCATGAAAATCACTTTAAACATGCTAATTTTAGCTCTAACACTGATGATCCACCTACAAATGTGAACTGACGTTCAAAAATAAAACATTTGAAAACGGACCATTTTCCACATTTCTGAAGCAGGACGTAATGGGGGGGTGTTATCTCTTTTGTCGAAAATCAGCCGTTTTTGCTCGAACATTAAATGCCTCCAAATGGTATTTATTTCACTTCCCGAGCCCCTGGAAGCATGAAAATCACTTTAAACATGCTAATTTTAGCTCTAACACTGATGATCCACCTACAAATGTGAACTGACGTTCAAAAATAAAACATTTGAAAACGGACCATTTTCCACATTTCTGAAGCAGGACGTAATGGGGGGGGTGTTATCTCTTTTGTCGAAAATCAGCCGTTTTTGCTCGAACATTAAATGCCTCCAAATGGTATTTATTTCACTTCCCGAGCCCCTGGAAGAATGAAAATCACTTTAAACATGCTAATTTTAGCTCTAACAATGATGATCCACCTACAAATGTGAACTGACGTTCAAAAATAAAACATTTGAAAACGGACCATTTTCCACATTTCTGAAGCATGACGTAATGGGGGGGTGTTATCTCTTTTGTCGAAAATCAGCCGTTTTTGCTCGAACATTAAATGCCTCCAAATGGTATTTATTTCACTTCCCGGGGTGAAGAAACCCTTTTTGAGAACTCAGAGTGGGTAAATTGGCCATTTTCATGCACTTTTAACCATTCCATAAATCTTGTGTTTAGGGCCCCTGGGAGCATGAAAATCACTTTAAACATGCTAATTTTAGCTCTAACACTGATGATCCACCTACAAATGTGAACTGACGTTCAAAAATAAAACATTTGAAAACGGACCATTTTCCACATTTCTGAAGCAGGACGTAATGGGGGGGTGTTATCTCTTTTGTCGAAAATCAGCCGTTTTTGCTCGAACATTAAATTCCTCCAAATGGTATTTATTTCACTTCCCGAGCCCCAGGAAGCATGAAAATCACTTTAAACATGCTAATTTTAGCTCTAACACTGATGATCCACCTACAAATGTGAACTGACGTTCAAAACTAAAACATTTGAAAACGGACCATTTTCCACATTTCTGAAGCAGGACGTAATGGGGGGGTGTTATCTCTTTTGTCGAAAATCAGCCGTTTTTGCTCGAACATTAAATGCCTCCAAATGGTATTTATTTCACTTCCCGAGCCCCTGGAAGCATGAAAATCACTTTAAACATGCTAATTTTAGCTCTAACACTGATGATCCACCTACAAATGTGAACTGACGTTCAAAAATAAAACATTTGAAAACGGACCATTTTCCACATTTCTGAAGTATGACGTAATGGGGGGGTGTTATCTCTTTTGTCGAAAATCAGCCGTTTTTGCTCGAACATTAAATGCCTCAAAATGGTATTTAATTAACTTCCCGGGGTGAAGAAACCCTTTTTGAGAACTCAGAGTGGGTAAATTGGCCATTTTCATGCACTTTTAACCATTCCATAAATCTTGTGTTTAGGGCCCCTGGGAGCATGAAAATCACTTTAAACATGCTAATTTTAGCTCTAACACTGATGATCCACCTACAAATGTGAACTGACGTTCAAAAATAAAACATTTGAAAACGGACCATTTTCCACATTTCTGAAGCATGACGTAATGGGGGGGTGTTATCTCTTTTGTCGAAAATCAGCCGTTTTTGCTCGAACATTAAATGCCTCCAAATGGTATTTATTTCACTTCCCGAGCCCCTGGAAGCATGAAAATCACTTTAAACATGCTAATTTTAGCTCTAACACTGATGATCCACCTACAAATGTGAACTGACGTTCAAAAATAAAACTTTTGAAAACGGACCATTTTCCACATTTCTGAAGCATGACGTAATGGGGGGGTGTTATCTCTTTTGTCGAAAATCAGCCGTTTTTGCTCGAACATTAAATGCCTCCAAATGGTATTTAATTAACTTCCCGAGGCCCTGGAAGCATGAAAATCACTTTAAACATGCTAATTTTAGCTCTAACACTGATGATCCACCTACAAATGTGAACTGACGTTCAAAAATAAAACATTTGAAAACGGACCATTTTCCACATTTCTGAAGCATGACGTAATGGGGGGGTGTTATCTCTTTTGTAGAAAATCAGCCGTTTTTGCTCGAACATTAAATGCCTCCAAATGGTATTTAATTAACTTCCAGCGCCCCTGGAAGCATGAAAATCACTTTAAACATGCTAATTTTAGCTCTAACACTGATGATCCACCTACAAATGTGAACTGATATTCAAAAATAAAACATTTGAAAACGGACCATTTTCCACATTTCTGAAGCATGACGTAATGGGGGGGTGTTATCTCTTTTGTCGAAAATCAGCCGTTTTTGCTCGAACATTAAATGCCTCCAAATGGTATTTAATTAACTTCCAGCGCCCCTGGAAGCATGAAAATCACTTTAAACATGCTAATTTTAGCTCTAACACTGATGATCCACCTACAAATGTGAACTGACGTTCAAAAATAAAACATTTGAAAACGGACCATTTTCCACATTTCTGAAGCATGACGTAATGGGGGGGTGTTATCTCTTTTGTCGAAAATCAGCCGTTTTTGCTCGAACATTAAATGCCTCCAAATGGTATTTAATTAACTTCCCGGGGTGAAGAAACCCTTTTTGAGAACTCAGAGTGGGTAAATTGGCCATTTTCATGCACTTTTAACCATTCCATAAATCTTGTGTTTAGGGCCCCTGGGAGCATGAAAATCACTTTAAACATGCTAATTTTAGCTCTAACACTGATGATCCACCTACAAATGTGAACTGACGTTCAAAAATAAAACATTTGAAAACGGACCATTTTCCACATTTCTGAAGCATGACGTAATGGGGGGGTGTTATCTCTTTTGTCGAAAATCAGCCGTTTTTGCTCGAACATTAAATGCCTCCAAATGGTATTTAATTAACTTCCAGCGCCCCTGGAAGCATGAAAATCACTTTAAACATGCTAATTTTAGCTCTAACACTGATGATCCACCTACAAATGTGAACTGACATTCAAAAATAAAACATTTGAAAACGGACCATTTTCCACATTTCTGAAGCATGACGTAATGGGGGGGTGTTATCTCTTTTGTCGAAAATCAGCCGTTTTTGCTCGAACATTAAAGGCCTCCAAATGGTATTTAATTAACTTCCAGCGCCCCTGGAAGCATGAAAATCACTTTAAACATGCTAATTTTAGCTCTAACACTGATGATCCACCTACAAATGTGAACTGACGTTCAAAAATAAAACATTTGAAAACGGACCATTTTCCACATTTCTGAAGCATGACGTAATGGGGGGGTGTTATCTCTTTTGTTGAAAATCAGCCGTTTTTGCTCGAACATTAAATGCCTCCAAATGGTATTTAATTAACTTCCCGGGGTGAAGAAACCCTTTTTGAGAACTCAGAGTGGGTAAATTGGCCATTTTCATGCACTTTTAACCATTCCATAAATCTTGTGTTTAGGGCCCCTGGGAGCATGAAAATCACTTTAAACATGCTAATTTTAGCTCTAACACTGATGATCCACCTACAAATGTGAACTGACGTTCAAAAATAAAACATTTGAAAACGGACCATTTTCCACATTTCTGAAGCAGGACGTAATGGGGGGGTGTTATCTCTTTTGTGGAAAATCAGCCGTTTTTGCTCGAACATTAAATGCCTCCAAATGGTATTTATTTCACTTCCCGAGCCCCTGGAAGCATGAAAATCAATTTAAACATGCTAATTTTAGCTCTAACACTGATGATCCACCTACAAATGTGAACTGACGTTCAAAAATAAAACATTTGAAAACGGACCATTTTCCACATTTCTGAAGCAGGACGTAATGGGGGGGTGTTATCTCTTTTGTCGAAAATCAGCCGTTTTTGCTCGAACATTAAATGCCTCCAAATGGTATTTATTTCACTTCCCGGGGTGAAGAAACCCTTTTTGAGAACTCAGAGTGGGTAAATTGGCCATTTTCATGCACTTTTAACCATTCCATAAATCTTGTGTTTAGGGCCCCTGGGAGCATGAAAATCACTTTAAACATGCTAATTTTAGCTCTAACACTGATGATCCACCTACAAATGTGAACTGACGTTCAAAAATAAAACATTTGAAAACGGACCATTTTCCACATTTCTGAAGCAGGACGTAATGGGGGGGTGTTATCTCTTTTGTCGAAAATCAGCCGTTTTTGCTCGAACATTAAATGCCTCCAAATGGTATTTATTTCACTTCCCGAGCCCCAGGAAGCATGAAAATCACTTTAAACATGCTAATTTTAGCTCTAACACTGATGATCCACCTACAAATGTGAACTGACGTTCAAAAATAAAACATTTGAAAACGGACCATTTTCCACATTTCTGAAGCAGGACGTAATGGGGGGGTGTTATCTCTTTTGTCGAAAATCAGCCGTTTTTGCTCGAACATTAAATGCCTCCAAATGGTATTTATTTCACTTCCCGAGCCCCTGGAAGCATGAAAATCACTTTAAACATGCTAATTTTAGCTCTAACACTGATGATCCACCTACAAATGTGAACTGACGTTCAAAAATAAAACATTTGAAAACGGACCATTTTCCACATTTCTGAAGTATGACGTAATGGGGGGGTGTTATCTCTTTTGTCGAAAATCAGCCGTTTTTGCTCGAACATTAAATGCCTCCAAATGGTATTTAATTAACTTCCCGGGGTGAAGAAACCCTTTTTGAGAACTCAGAGTGGGTAAATTGGCCATTTTCATGCACTTTTAACCATTCCATAAATCTTGTGTTTAGGGCCCCTGGGAGCATGAAAATCACTTTAAACATGCTAATTTTAGCTCTAACACTGATGATCCACCTACAAATGTGAACTGACGTTCAAAAATAAAACATTTGAAAACGGACCATTTTCCACATTTCTGAAGCATGACGTAATGGGGGGGTGTTATCTCTTTTGTCGAAAATCAGCCGTTTTTGCTCGAACATTAAATGCCTCCAAATGGTATTTATTTCACTTCCCGAGCCCCTGGAAGCATGAAAATCACTTTAAACATGCTAATTTTAGCTCTAACACTGATGATCCACCTACAAATGTGAACTGACGTTCAAAAATAAAACATTTGAAAACGGACCATTTTCCACATTTCTGAAGCATGACGTAATGGGGGGGTGTTATCTCTTTTGTCGAAAATCAGCCGTTTTTGCTCGAACATTAAATGCCTCCAAATGGTATTTAATTAACTTCCCGAGCCCCTGGAAGCATGAAAATCACTTTAAACATGCTAATTTTAGCTCTAACACTGATGATCCACCTACAAATGTGAACTGACGTTCAAAAATAAAACATTTGAAAACGGACCATTTTCCACATTTCTGAAGCAGGACGTAATGGGGGGGTGTTATCTCTTTTGTCGAAAATCAGCCGTTTTTGCTCGAACATTAAATGGCTCCAAATGGTATTTAATTAACTTCCCGAGCCCCTGGAAGCATAAAAATCACTTTAAACATGCTAATTTTAGCTCTAACACTGATGATCCACCTACAAATGTGAACTGACGTTCAAAAATAAAACATTTGAAAACGGACCATTTTCCACATTTCTGAAGCATGACGTAATGGGGGGGTGTTATCTCTTTTGTCGAAAATCAGCCGTTTTTGCTCGAACATTAAATGCCTCCAAATGGTATTTAATTAACTTCCAGCGCCCCTGGAAGCATGAAAATCACTTTAAACATGCTAATTTTAGCTCTAACACTGATGATCCACCTACAAATGTGAACTGACATTCAAAAATAAAACATTTGAAAACGGACCATTTTCCACATTTCTGAAGCATGACGTAATGGGGGGGTGTTATCTCTTTTGTCGAAAATCAGCCGTTTTTGCTCGAACATTAAATGCCTCCAAATGGTATTTAATTAACTTCCAGCGCCCCTGGAAGCATGAAAATCACTTTAAACATGCTAATTTTAGCTCTAACACTGATGATCCACCTACAAATGTGAACTGACGTTCAAAAATAAAACATTTGAAAACGGACCATTTTCCACATTTCTGAAGCATGACGTAATGGGGGGGTGTTATCTCTTTTGTCGAAAATCAGCCGTTTTTGCTCGAACATTAAATGCCTCCAAATGGTATTTAATTAACTTCCCGGGGTGAAGAAACCCTTTTTGAGAACTCAGAGTGGGTAAATTGGCCATTTTCATGCACTTTTAACCATTCCATAAATCTTGTGTTTAGGGCCCCTGGGAGCATGAAAATTACTTTAAACATGCTAATTTTAGCTCTAACACTGATGATCCACCTACAAATGTGAACTGACGTTCAAAAATAAAACATTTGAAAACGGACCATTTTCCACATTTCTGAAGCAGGACGTAATGGGGGGGTGTTATCTCTTTTGTGGAAAATCAGCCGTTTTTGCTCGAACATTAAATGCCTCCAAATGGTATTTATTTCACTTCCCGAGCCCCTGGAAGCATGAAAATCAATTTAAACATGCTAATTTTAGCTCTAACACTGATGATCCACCTACAAATGTGAACTGACGTTCAAAAATAAAACATTTGAAAACGGACCATTTTCCACATTTCTGAAGCAGGACGTAATGGGGGGGTGTTATCTCTTTTGTCGAAAATCAGCCGTTTTTGCTCGAACATTAAATGCCTCCAAATGGTATTTATTTCACTTCCCGAGCCCCTGGAAGAATGAAAATCACTTTAAACATGCTAATTTTAGCTCTAACAATGATGATCCACCTACAAATGTGAACTGACGTTCAAAAATAAAACATTTGAAAACGGCACATTTTCCACATTTCTGAAGCATGACGTAATGGGGGGGTGTTATCTCTTTTGTCGAAAATCAGCCGTTTTTGCTCGAACATTAAATGCCTCCAAATGGTATTTATTTCACTTCCCGGGGTGAAGAAACCCTTTTTGAGAACTCAGAGTGGGTAAATTGGCCATTTTCATGCACTTTTAACCATTCCCTAAATCTTGTGTTTAGGGCCCCTGGGAGCATGAAAATCACTTTAAACATGCTAATTTTAGCTCTAACACTGATGATCCACCTACAAATACGAACTGACGTTCAAAAATAAAACATTTGAAAACGGACCATTTTCCACATTTCTGAAGCAGGACGTAATGGGGAGGTGTTATCTCTTTTGTCGAAAATCAGCCGTTTTTGCTCGAACATTAAATGCCTCCAAATGGTATTTATTTCACTTCCCGAGCCCCAGGAAGCATGAAAATCACTTTAAACATGCTAATTTTAGCTCTAACACTGATGATCCACCTACAAATGTGAACTGACGTTCAAAAATAAAACATTTGAAAACGGACCATTTTCCACATTTCTGAAGCAGGACGTAATGGGGGGGTGTTATCTCTTTTGTCGAAAATCAGCCGTTTTTGCTCGAACATTAAATGCCTCCAAATGGTATTTATTTCACTTCCCGAGCCCCTGGAAGAATGAAAATCACTTTAAACATGCTAATTTTAGCTCTAACACTGATGATCCACCTACAAATGTGAACTGACGTTCAAAAATAAAACATTTGAAAACGGACCATTTTCCACATTTCTGAAGCATGACGTAATGGGGGGGGTGTTATCTCTTTTGTCGAAAATCAGCCGTTTTTGCTCGAACATTAAATGCCTCCAAATGGTATTTATTTCACTTCCCGAGCCCCTGGAAGCATGAAAATCACTTTAAACATGCTAATTTTAGCTCTAACACTGATGATCCACCTACAGATGTGAACTGACGTTCAAAAATAAAACATTTGAAAACGGACCATTTTCCACATTTCTGAAGCATGACGTAATGGGGGGGTGTTATCTCTTTTGTCGAAAATCAGCCGTTTTTGCTCGAACATTAAATGCCTCCAAATGGTATTTAATTAACTTCCAGCGCCCCTGGAAGCATGAAAATCACTTTAAACATGCTAATTTTAGCTCTAACACTGATGATCCACCTACAAATGTGAACGGACATTCAAAAATAAAACATTTGAAAACGGACCATTTTCCACATTTCTGAAGCATGACGTAATGGGGGGGTGTTATCTCTTTTGTCGAAAATCAGCCGTTTTTGCTCGAACATTAAATGCCTCCAAATGGTATTTAATTAACTTCCAGCGCCCCTGGAAGCATGAAAATCACTTTAAACATGTTAATTTTAGCTCTAACACTGATGATCCACCTACAAATGTGAACTGACGTTCAAAAATAAAACATTTGAAAACGGACCATTTTCCACATTTCTGAAGCATGACGTAATGGGGGGGTGTTATCTCTTTTGTCGAAAATCAGCCGTTTTTGCTCGAACATTAAATGCCTCCAAATGGTATTTAATTAACTTCCCGGGGTGAAGAAACCCTTTTTGAGAACTCAGAGTGGGTAAATTGGCCATTTTCATGCACTTTTAACCATTCCATAAATCTTGTGTTTAGGGCCCCTGGGAGCATGAAAATCACTTTAAACATGCTAATTTTAGCTCTAACACTGATGATCCACCTACAAATGTGAACTGACGTTCAAAAATAAAACATTTGAAAACGGACCATTTTCCACATTTCTGAAGCAGGACGTAATGGGGGGGTGTTATCTCTTTTGTCGAAAATCAGCCGTTTTTGCTCGAACATTAAATGCCTCCAAATGGTATTTATTTCACTTCCCGAGCCCCTGGAAGCATGAAAATCACTTTAAACATGCTAATTTTAGCTCTAACACTGATGATCCACCTACAAATGTGAACTGACGTTCAAAAATAAAACATTTGAAAACGGACCATTTTCCACATTTCTGAAGCAGGACGTAATGGGGGGGGTGTTATCTCTTTTGTCGAAAATCAGCCGTTTTTGCTCGAACATTAAATGCCTCCAAATGGTATTTATTTCACTTCCCGAGCCCCTGGAAGAATGAAAATCACTTTAAACATGCTAATTTTAGCTCTAACAATGATGATCCACCTACAAATGTGAACTGACGTTCAAAAATAAAACATTTGAAAACGGACCATTTTCCACATTTCTGAAGCATGACGTAATGGGGGGGTGTTATCTCTTTTGTCGAAAATCAGCCGTTTTTGCTCGAACATTAAATGCCTCCAAATGGTATTTATTTCACTTCCCGGGGTGAAGAAACCCTTTTTGAGAACTCAGAGTGGGTAAATTGGCCATTTTCATGCACTTTTAACCATTCCATAAATCTTGTGTTTAGGGCCCCTGGGAGCATGAAAATCACTTTAAACATGCTAATTTTAGCTCTAACACTGATGATCCACCTACAAATGTGAACTGACGTTCAAAAATAAAACATTTGAAAACGGACCATTTTCCACATTTCTGAAGCAGGACGTAATGGGGGGGTGTTATCTCTTTTGTCGAAAATCAGCCGTTTTTGCTCGAACATTAAATGCCTCCAAATGGTATTTATTTCACTTCCCGAGCCCCAGGAAGCATGAAAATCACTTTAAACATGCTAATTTTAGCTCTAACACTGATGATCCACCTACAAATGTGAACTGACGTTCAAAACTAAAACATTTGAAAACGGACCATTTTCCACATTTCTGAAGCAGGACGTAATGGGGGGGTGTTATCTCTTTTGTCGAAAATCAGCCGTTTTTGCTCGAACATTAAATGCCTCCAAATGGTATTTATTTCACTTCCCGAGCCCCTGGAAGCATGAAAATCACTTTAAACATGCTAATTTTAGCTCTAACACTGATGATCCACCTACAAATGTGAACTGACGTTCAAAAATAAAACATTTGAAAACGGACCATTTTCCACATTTCTGAAGTATGACGTAATGGGGGGGTGTTATCTCTTTTGTCGAAAATCTGCCGTTTTTGCTCGAACATTAAATGCCTCCAAATGGTATTTAATTAACTTCCCGGGGTGAAGAAACCCTTTTTGAGAACTCAGAGTGGGTAAATTGGCCATTTTCATGCACTTTTAACCATTCCATAAATCTTGTGTTTAGGGCCCCTGGGAGCATGAAAATCACTTTAAACATGCTAATTTTAGCTCTAACACTGATGATCCACCTACAAATGTGAACTGACGTTCAAAAATAAAACATTTGAAAACGGACCATTTTCCACATTTCTGAAGCATGACGTAATGGGGGGGTGTTATCTCTTTTGTCGAAAATCAGCCGTTTTTGCTCGAACATTAAATGCCTCCAAATGGTATTTATTTCACTTCCCGAGCCCCTGGAAGCATGAAAATCACTTTAAACATGCTAATTTTAGCTCTAACACTGATGATCCACCTACAAATGTGAACTGACGTTCAAAAATAAAACTTTTGAAAACGGACCATTTTCCACATTTCTGAAGCATGACGTAATGGGGGGGTGTTATCTCTTTTGTCGAAAATCAGCCGTTTTTGCTCGAACATTAAATGCCTCCAAATGGTATTTAATTAACTTCCCGAGGCCCTGGAAGCATGAAAATCACTTTAAACATGCTAATTTTAGCTCTAACACTGATGAGCCACCTACAAATGTGAACTGACGTTCAAAAATAAAACATTTGAAAACGGACCATTTTCCACATTTCTGAAGCATGACGTAATGGGGGGGTGTTATCTCTTTTGTAGAAAATCAGCCGTTTTTGCTCGAACATTAATGCCTCCAAATGGTATTTAATTAACTTCCAGCGCCCCTGGAAGCATGAAAATCACTTTAAACATGCTAATTTTAGCTCTAACACTGATGATCCACCTACAAATGTGAACTGATATTCAAAAATAAAACATTTGAAAACGGACCATTTTCCACATTTCTGAAGCATGACGTAATGGGGGGGTGTTATCTCTTTTGTCGAAAATCAGCCGTTTTTGCTCGAACATTAAATGCCTCCAAATGGTATTTAATTAACTTCCAGCGCCCCTGGAAGCATGAAAATCACTTTAAATATGCTAATTTTAGCTCTAACACTGATGATCCACCTACAAATGTGAACTGACGTTCAAAAATAAAACATTTGAAAACGGACCATTTTCCACATTTCTGAAGCATGACGTAATGGGGGGGTGTTATCTCTTTTGTCGAAAATCAGCCGTTTTTGCTCGAACATTAAATGCCTCCAAATGGTATTTAATTAACTTCCCGGGGTGAAGAAACCCTTTTTGAGAACTCAGAGTGGGTAAATTGGCCATTTTCATGCACTTTTAACCATTCCATAAATCTTGTGTTTAGGGCCCCTGGGAGCATGAAAATCACTTTAAACATGCTAATTTTAGCTCTAACACTGATGATCCACCTACAAATGTGAACTGACGTTCAAAAATAAAACATTTGAAAACGGACCATTTTCCACATTTCTGAAGCAGGACGTAATGGGGGGGTGTTATCTCTTTTGTCGAAAATCAGCCGTTTTTGCTCGAACATTAAATGCCTCCAAATGGTATTTATTTCACTTCCCGAGCCCCTGGAAGCATGAAAATCAATTTAAACATGCTAATTTTAGCTCTAACACTGATGATCCACCTACAAATGTGAACTGACGTTCAAAAATAAAACATTTGAAAACGGACCATTTTCCACATTTCTGAAGCAGGACGTAATGGGGGGGTGTTATCTCTTTTGTCGAAAATCAGCCGTTTTTGCTCGAACATTAAATGCCTCCAAATGGTTTTTATTTCACTTCCCGAGCCCCTGGAAGAATGAAAATCACTTTAAACATGCTAATTTTAGCTCTAACAATGATGATCCACCTACAAATGTGAACTGACGTTCAAAAATAAAACATTTGAAAACGGACCATTTTCCACATTTCTGAAGCATGACGTAATGGGGGGGTGTTATCTCTTTTGTCGAAAATCAGCCGTTTTTGCTCGAACATTAAATGCCTCCAAATGGTATTTATTTCACTTCCCGGGGTGAAGAAACCCTTTTTGAGTACTCAGAGTGGGTAAATTGGCCATTTTCATGCACTTTTAACCATTCCATAAATCTTGTGTTTAGGGCCCCTGGGAGCATGAAAATCACTTTAAACATGCTAATTTTAGCTCTAACACTGATGATCCACCTACAAATGTGAACTGACGTTCAAAAATAAAACATTTGAAAACGGACCATTTTCCACATTTCTGAAGCAGGACGTAATGGGGGGGTGTTATCTCTTTTGTCGAAAATCAGCCGTTTTTGCTCGAACATTAAATGCCTCCAAATGGTATTTATTTCACTTCCCGAGCCCCAGGAAGCATGAAAATCACTTTAAACATGCTAATTTTAGCTCTAACACTGATGATCCACCTACAAATGTGAACTGACGTTCAAAAATAAAACATTTGAAAACGGACCATTTTCCACATTTCTGAAGCAGGACGTAATGGGGGGGTGTTATCTCTTTTGTCGAAAATCAGCCGTTTTTGCTCGAACATTAAATGCCTCCAAATGGTATTTATTTCACTTCCCGAGCCCCTGGAAGAATGAAAATCACTTTAAACATGCTAATTTTAGCTCTAACACTGATGATCCACCTACAAATGTGAACTGACGTTCAAAAATAAAACATTTGAAAACGGACCATTTTCCACATTTCTGAAGCATGACGTAATGGGGGGGTGTTATCTCTTTTGTCGAAAATCAGCCGTTTTTGCTCGAACATTAAATGCCTCCAAATGGTATTTATTTCACTTCCCGAGCCCCTGGAAGCATGAAAATCACTTTAAACATGCTAATTTTAGCTCTAACACTGATGATCCACCTACAAATGTGAACTGACGTTCAAAAATAAAACATTTGAAAACGGACCATTTTCCACATTTCTGAAGCATGACGTAATGGGGGGGTGTTATCTCTTTTGTCGAAAATCAGCCGTTTTTGCTCGAACATTAAATGCCTCCAAATGGTATTTATTTCACTTCCCGAGCCCCTGGAAGCATGAAAATCACTTTAAACATGCTAATTTTAGCTCTAACACTGATGATCCACCTACAAATGTGAACTGACGTTCAAAAATAAAACATTTGAAAACGGACCATTTTCCACATTTCTGAAGCATGACGTAATGGGGGGGTGTTATCTCTTTTGTCGAAAATCAGCCGTTTTTGCTCGAACATTAAATGCCTCCAAATGGTATTTATTTCACTTCCCGAGCCCCTGGAAGCATGAAAATCACTTTAAACATGCTAATTTTAGCTCTAACACTGATGATCCACCTACAAATGTGAACTGACGTTCAAAAATAAAACATTTGAAAACGGACCATTTTCCACATTTCTGAAGCATGACGTAATGGGGGGGTGTTATCTCTTTTGTCGAAAATCAGCCGTTTTTGCTCGAACATTAAATGCCTCCAAATGGTATTTAATTAACTTCCAGCGCCCCTGGAAGCATAAAAATCACTTTAAACATGCTAATTTTAGCTCTAACACTGATGATCCACCTACAAATGTGAACTGACGTTCAAAAATAAAACATTTGAAAACTGACCATTTTCCACATTTCTGAAGCATGACGTAATGGGGGGGTGTTATCTCTTTTGTCGAAAATCAGCCGTTTTTGCTCGAACATTAAATGCCTCCAAATGGTATTTAATTAACTTCCAGCGCCCCTGGAAGCATAAAAATCACTTTAAACATGCTAATTTTAGCTCTAACACTGATGATCCACCTACAAATGTGAACTGACGTTCAAAAATAAAACATTTGAAAACGGACCATTTTCCACATTTCTGAAGCAGGACGTAATGGGGGGGTGTTATCTCTTTTGTCGAAAATCAGCCGTTTTTGCTCGAACATTAAATGCCTCCAAATGGTATTTAATTAACTTCCAGCGCCCCTGGAAGCATAAAAATCACTTTAAACATGCTAATTTTAGCTCTAACACTGATGATCCACCTACAAATGTGAACTGACGTTCAAAAATAAAACATTTGAAAACGGACCATTTTCCACATTTCTGAAGCATGACGTAATGGGGGGGTGTTATCTCTTTTGTCGAAAATCAGCCGTTTTTGCTCGAACATTAAATGCCTCCAAATGGTATTTAATTAACTTCCCGGGGTGAAGAAACCCTTTTTGAGAACTCAGAGTGGGTAAATTGGCCATTTTCATGCACTTTTAACCATTCCATAAATCTTGTGTTTAGGGCCCCTGGGAGCATGAAAATCACTTTAAACATGCTAATTTTAGCTCTAACACTGATGATCCACCTACAAATGTGAACTGACGTTCAAAAATAAAACATTTGAAAACGGACCATTTTCCACATTTCTGAAGCAGGACGTAATGGGGGGGTGTTATCTCTTTTGTCGAAAATCAGCCGTTTTTGCTCGAACATTAAATGCCTCCAAATGGTATTTATTTCACTTCCCGAGCCCCTGGAAGCATGAAAATCAATTTAAACATGCTAATTTTAGCTCTAACACTGATGATCCACCTACAAATGTGAACTGACGTTCAAAAATAAAACATTTGAAAACGGACCATTTTCCACATTTCTGAAGCAGGACGTAATGGGGGGGTGTTATCTCTTTTGTCGAAAATCAGCCGTTTTTGCTCGAACATTAAATGCCTCCAAATGGTATTTATTTCACTTCCCGAGCCCCTGGAAGAATGAAAATCACTTTAAACATGCTAATTTTAGCTCTAACAATGATGATCCACCTACAAATGTGAACTGACGTTCAAAAATAAAACATTTGAAAACGGACCATTTTCCACATTTCTGAAGCATGACGTAATGGGGGGGTGTTATCTCTTTTGTCGAAAATCAGCCGTTTTTGCTCGAACATTAAATGCCTCCAAATGGTATTTATTTCACTTCCCGGGGTGAAGAAACCCTTTTTGAGAACTCAGAGTGGGTAAATTGGCCATTTTCATGCACTTTTAACCATTCCATAAATCTTGTGTTTAGGGCCCCTGGGAGCATGAAAATCACTTTAAACATGCTAATTTTAGCTCTAACACTGATGATCCACCTACAAATGTGAACTGACGTTCAAAAATAAAACATTTGAAAACGGACCATTTTCCACATTTCTGAAGCAGGACGTAATGGGGGGGTGTTATCTCTTTTGTCGAAAATCAGCCGTTTTTGCTCGAACATTAAATGCCTCCAAATGGTATTTATTTCACTTCCCGAGCCCCAGGAAGCATGAAAATCACTTTAAACATGCTAATTTTAGCTCTAACACTGATGATCCACCTACAAATGTGAACTGACGTTCAAAAATAAAACATTTGAAAACGGACCATTTTCCACATTTCTGAAGCAGGACGTAATGGGGGGGTGTTATCTCTTTTGTCGAAAATCAGCCGTTTTTGCTCGAACATTAAATGCCTCCAAATGGTATTTATTTCACTTCCCGAGCCCCTGGAAGAATGAAAATCACTTTAAACATGCTAATTTTAGCTCTAACACTGATGATCCACCTACAAATGTGAACTGACGTTCAAAAATAAAACATTTGAAAACGGACCATTTTCCACATTTCTGAAGCATGACGTAATGGGGGGGTGTTATCTCTTTTGTCGAAAATCAGCCGTTTTTGCTCGAACATTAAATGCCTCCAAATGGTATTTATTTCACTTCCCGAGCCCCTGGAAGCATGAAAATCACTTTAAACATGCTAATTTTAGCTCTAACACTGATGATCCACCTACAAATGTGAACTGACGTTCAAAAATAAAACATTTGAAAACGGACCATTTTCCACATTTCTGAAGCATGACGTAATGGGGGGGTGTTATCTCTTTTGTCGAAAATCAGCCGTTTTTGCTCGAACATTAAATGCCTCCAAATGGTATTTATTTCACTTCCCGAGCCCCTGGAAGCATGAAAATCACTTTAAACATGCTAATTTTAGCTCTAACACTGATGATCCACCTACAAATGTGAACTGACGTTCAAAAATAAAACATTTGAAAACGGACCATTTTCCACATATCTGAAGCATGACGTAATGGGGGGGTGTTATCTCTTTTGTCGAAAATCAGCCGTTTTTGCTCGAACATTAAATGCCTCCAAATGGTATTTATTTCACTTCCCGAGCCCCTGGAAGCATGAAAATCACTTTAAACATGCTAATTTTAGCTCTAACACTGATGATCCACCTACAAATGTGAACTGACGTTCAAAAATAAAACATTTGAAAACGGACCATTTTCCACATTTCTGAAGCATGACGTAATGGGGGGGTGTTATCTCTTTTGTCGAAAATCAGCCGTTTTTGCTCGAACATTAAATGCCTCCAAATGGTATTTAATTAACTTCCAGCGCCCCTGGAAGCATAAAAATCACTTTAAACATGCTAATTTTAGCTCTAACACTGATGATCCACCTACAAATGTGAACTGACGTTCAAAAATAAAACATTTGAAAACTGACCATTTTCCACATTTCTGAAGCATGACGTAATGGGGGGGTGTTATCTCTTTTGTCGAAAATCAGCCGTTTTTGCTCGAACATTAAATGCCTCCAAATGGTATTTAATTAACTTCCAGCGCCCCTGGAAGCATAAAAATCACTTTAAACATGCTAATTTTAGCTCTAACACTGATGATCCACCTACAAATGTGAACTGACGTTCAAAAATAAAACATTTGAAAACGGACCATTTTCCACATTTCTGAAGCAGGACGTAATGGGGGGGTGTTATCTCTTTTGTCGAAAATCAGCCGTTTTTGCTCGAACATTAAATGCCTCCAAATGGTATTTAATTAACTTCCCGGGGTGAAGAAACCCTTTTTGAGAACTCAGAGTGGGTAAATTGGCCATTTTCATGCACTTTTAACCATTCCATAAATCTTGTGTTTAGGGCCCCTGGGAGCATGAAAATCACTTTAAACATGCTAATTTTAGCTCTAACACTGATGATCCTCCTACAAATGTGAACTGACGTTCAAAAATAAAACATTTGAAAACGGACCATTTTCCACATTTCTGAAGCAGGACGTAATGGGGGGGTGTTATCTCTTTTGTCGAAAATCAGCCGTTTTTGCTCGAACATTAAATGCCTCCAAATGGTATTTAATTAACTTCCAGCGCCCCTGGAAGCATGAAAATCACTTTAAACATGCTAATTTTAGCTCTAACACTGATGATCCACCTACAAATGTGAACTGACGTTCAAAAATAAAACATTTGAAAACGGACCATTTTCCACATTTCTGAAGCATGACGTAATGGGGGGGTGTTATCTCTTTTGTCAAAACTCAGCCGTTTTTGCTCGAACATTAAATGCCTCCAAATGGTATTTAATTAACTTCCCGAGCCCCTGGAAGCATGAAAATAACTTTAAACATGCTAATTTTAGCTCTAACACTGATGATCCACCTACAAATGTGAACTGACGTTCAAAAATAAAACATTTGAAAACGGACCATCTTCCACATTTCTGAAGCAGGACGTAATGGGGGGGTGTTATCTCTTTTGTCGAAAATCAGCCGTTTTTGCTCGAACATTAAATGCCTCCAAATGGTATTTATTTCACTTCCCGAGCCCCTGGAAGCATGAAAATCACTTTAAACATGCTAATTTTAGCTCTAACACTGATGATCCACCTACAAATGTGAACTGACGTTCAAAAATAAAACATTTGAAAACGGACCATTTTCCACATTTCTGAAGCAGGACGTAATGGGGGGGTGTTATCTCTTTTGTCGAAAATCAGCCGTTTTTGCTCGAACATTAAATGCCTCCAAATGGTATTTAATTAACTTCCAGCGCCCCTGGAAGCATGAAAATCACTTTAAACATGCTAATTTTAGCTCTAACACTGATGATCCACCTACAAATGTGAACTGACGTTCAAAAATAAAACATTTGAAAATGGACCATTTTCCACATTTCTGAAGCATGACGTAATGGGGGGGTGTTATCTCTTTTGTCGAAAATCAGCCGTTTTTGCTCGAACATTAAATGCCTCCAAATGGTATTTAATTAACTTCCAGCGCCCCTGGAAGCATGAAAATCACTTTAAACATGCTAATTTTAGCTCTAACACTGATGATCCACCTACAAATGTGAACTGACGTTCAAAAATAAAACATTTGAAAACGGACCATTTTCCACATTTCTGAAGCATGACGTAATGGGGGGGTGTTATCTCTTTTGTCGAAAATCAGCCGTTTTTGCTCGAACATTAAATGCCTCCAAATGGTATTTAATTAACTTCCCGGGGTGAAGAAACCCTTTTTGAGAACTCAGAGTGGGTAAATTGGCCATTTTCATGCACTTTTAACCATTCCATAAATCTTGTGTTTAGGGCCCCTGGGAGCATGAAAATCACTTTAAACATGCTAATTTTAGCTCTAACACTGATGATCCACCTACAAATGTGAACTGACGTTCAAAAATAAAACATTTGAAAACGGACCATTTTCCACATTTCTGAAGCAGGACGTAATGGGGGGGTGTTATCTCTTTTGTCGAAAATCAGCCGTTTTTGCTCGAACATTAAATGCCTCCAAATGGTATTTATTTCACTTCCCGAGCCCCTGGAAGCATGAAAATCACTTTAAACATGCTAATTTTAGCTCTAACACTGATGATCCACCTACAAATGTGAACTGACGTTCAAAAATAAAACATTTGAAAACGGACCATTTTCCACATTTCTGAAGCAGGAAGTAATGGGGGGGTGTTATCTCTTTTGTCGAAAATCAGCCGTTTTTGCTCGAACATTAAATGCCTCCAAATGGTATTTATTTCACTTCCCGAGCCCCTGGAAGAATGAAAATCACTTTAAACATGCTAATTTTAGCTCTAACACTGATGATCCACCTACAAATGTGAACTGACGTTCAAAAATAAAACATTTGAAAACGGACCATTTTCCACATTTCTGAAGCATGACGTAATGGGGGGGTGTTATCTCTTTTGTCGAAAATCAGCCGTTTTTGCTCGAACATTAAATGCCTCCAAATGGTATTTATTTCACTTCCCGGGGTGAAGAAACCCTTTTTGAGAACTCAGAGTGGGTAAATTGGCCATTTTCATGCACTTTTAACCATTCCATAAATCTTGTGTTTAGGGCCCCTGGAAGCATGAAAATCACTTTAAACATGCTAATTTTAGCTCTAACACTGATGATCCACCTACAAATGTGAACTGACGTTCAAAAATAAAACATTTGAAAACGGACCATTTTCCACATTTCTGAAGCAGGACGTAATGGGGGGGTGTTATCTCTTTTGTCGAAAATCAGCCGTTTTTGCTCGAACATTAAATGCCTCCAAATGGTATTTAATTAACTTCCAGCGCCCCTGGAAGCATGAAAATCACTTTAAACATGCTAATTTTAGCTCTAACACTGATGATCCACCTACAAATGTGAACTGACGTTCAAAAATAAAACATTTGAAAACGGACCATTTTCCACATTTCTGAAGCAGGACGTAATGGGGGGGTGTTATCTCTTTTGTCGAAAATCAGCCGTTTTTGCTCGAACATTAAATGCCTCCAAATGGTATTTAATTAACTTCCCGGGGTGAAGAAACCCTTTTTGAGAACTCAGAGTGGGTAAATTGGCCATTTTCATGCACTTTTAACCATTCCATAAATCTTGTGTTTAGGGCCCCTGGGAGCATGAAAATCACTTTAAACATGCTAATTTTAGCTCTAACACTGATGATCCACCTACAAATGTGAACTGACGTTCAAAAATAAAACATTTGAAAACGGACCATTTTCCACATTTCTGAAGCAGGACGTAATGGGGGGGTGTTATCTCTTTTGTCGAAAATCAGCCGTTTTTGCTCGAACATTAAATGCCTCCAAATGGTATTTAATTAACTTCCAGCGCCCCTGGAAGCATGAAAATCACTTTAAACATGCTAATTTTAGCTCTAACACTGATGATCCACCTACAAATGTGAACTGACGTTCAAAAATAAAACATTTGAAAACGGACCATTTTCCACATTTCTGAAGCATGACGTAATGGGGGGGTGTTATCTCTTTTGTCGAAAATCAGCCGTTTTTGCTCGAACATTAAATGCCTCCAAATGGTATTTAATTAACTTCCAGCGCCCCTGGAAGCATGAAAATCACTTTAAACATGCTAATTTTAGCTCTAACACTGATGATCCACCTACAAATGTGAACTGACGTTCAAAAATAAAACATTTGAAAACGGACCATTTTCCACATTTCTGAAGCATGACGTAATGGGGGGGTGTTATCTCTTTTGTCGAAAATCAGCCGTTTTTGCTCGAACATTAAATGCCTCCAAATGGTATTTAATTAACTTCCCGGGGTGAAGAAACCCTTTTTGAGAACTCAGAGTGGGTAAATTGGCCATTTTCATGCACTTTTAACCATTCCATAAATCTTGTGTTTAGGGCCCCTGGGAGCATGAAAATCACTTTAAACATGCTAATTTTAGCTCTAACACTGATGATCCACCTACAAATGTGAACTGACGTTCAAAAATAAAACATTTGAAAATGGACCATTTTCCACATTTCTGAAGCAGGACGTAATGGGGGGTGTTATCTCTTTTGTCGAAAATCAGCCGTTTTTGCTCGAACATTAAATGCCTCCAAATGGTATTTATTTCACTTCCCGAGCCCCTGGAAGCATGAAAATCACTTTAAACATGCTAATTTTAGCTCTAACACTGATGATCCACCTACAAATGTGAACTGACGTTCAAAAATAAAACATTTGAAAACGGACCATTTTCCACATTTCTGAAGCAGGACGTAATGGGGGGGTGTTATCTCTTTTGTCGAAAATCAGCAGTTTTTGCTCGAACATTAAATGCCTCCAAATGGTATTTAATTAACTTCCAGCGCCCCTGGAAGCATGAAAATCACTTTAAACATGCTAATTTTAGCTCTAACACTGATGATCCACCTACAAATGTGAACGACGTTCAAAAATAAAACATTTGAAAACGGACCATTTTCCACATTTCTGAAGCATGACGTAATGGGGGGGTGTTATCTCTTTTGTCGAAAATCAGCCGTTTTTGCTCAAACATTAAATGCCTCCAAATGGTATTTAATTAACTTCCCGAGCCCCTGGAACCATGAAAATCACTTTAAACATGCTAATTTTAGCTCTAACACTGATGATCCACCTACAAATGTGAACTGACGTTCAAAAATAAAACATTTGAAAACGGACCATTTTCCACATTTCTGAAGCATGACGTAATGGGGGGGTGTTATCTCTTTTGTCGAAAATCAGCCGTTTTTGCTCGAACATTAAATGCCTCCAAATGGTATTTATTTCACTTCCCGAGCCCCTGGAAGCATGAAAATCACTTTAAACATGCTAATTTTAGCTCTAACACTGATGATCCACCTACAAATGTGAACTGACGTTCAAAAATAAAACATTTGAAAACGGACCATTTTCCACATTTCTGAAGCATGACGTAATGGGGGGGTGTTATCTCTTTTGTCGAAAATCAGCCGTTTTTGCTCGAACATTAAATGCCTCCAAATGGTATTTAATTAACTTCCAGCGCCCCTGGAAGCATGAAAATCACTTTAAACATGCTAATTTTAGCTCTAACACTGATGATCCACCTACAAATGTGAACTGACGTTCAAAAATAAAACATTTGAAAACGGACCATTTTCCACATTTCTGAAGCAGGACGTAATAGGGGGGTGTTATCTCTTTTGTCGAAAATCAGCCATTTTTGCTCGAACATTAAATGCCTCCAAATGGTATTTAATTAACTTCCCGGGGTGAAGAAACCCTTTTTGAGAACTCAGAGTGGGTAAATTGGCCATTTTCATGCACTTTTAACCATTCCATAAATCTTGTGTTTAGGGCCCCTGGTAGCATGAAAATCACTTTAAACATGCTAATTTTAGCTCTAACACTGATGATCCACCTACAAATGTGAACTGACGTTCAAAAATAAAACATTTGAAAACGGACCATTTTCCACATTTCTGAAGCAGGACGTAATGGGGGGGTGTTATCTCTTTTGTCGAAAATCAGCCGTTTTTGCTCGAACATTAAATGCCTCCAAATGGTATTTAATTAACTTCCAGCGCCCCTGGAAGCATAAAAATCACTTTAAACATGCTAATTTTAGCTCTAACACTGATGATCCACCTACAAATGTGAACTGACGTTCAAAAATAAAACATTTGAAAACGGACCATTTTCCACATTTCTGAAGCAGGACGTAATGGGGGGGTGTTATCTCTTTTGTCGAAAATCAGCCGTTTTTGCTCGAACATTAAATGCCTCCAAATGGTAATTAATTAACTTCCCGGGGTGAAGAAACCCTTTTTGAGAACTCAGAATGGGTAAATTGGCCATTTTCATGCACTTTTAACCATTCCATAAATCTTGTGTTTAGGGCCCCTGGGAGCATGAAAATCACTTTAAACATGCTAATTTTAGCTCTAACACTGATGATCCACCTACAAATGTGAACTGACATTCAAAAATAAAACATTTGAAAACGGACCATTTTCCACATTTCTGAAGCATGACGTAATGGGGGGGTGTTATCTCTTTTGTCGAAAATCAGCCGTTTTTGCTCGAACATTAAATGCCTCCAAATGGTATTTATTTCACTTCCCGAGCCCCTGGAAGCATGAAAATCACTTTAAACATGCTAATTTTAGCTCTAACACTGATGATCCACCTACAAATGTGAACTGACGTTCAAAAATAAAACATTTGAAAACGGACCATTTTCCACATTTCTGAAGCATGACGTAATGGGGGGGTGTTATCTCTTTTGTCGAAAATCAGCCGTTTTTGCTCGAACATTAAATGCCTCCAAATGGTATTTATTTCACTTCCCGAGCCCCTGGAAGCATGAAAATCACTTTAAACATGCTAATTTTAGCTCTAACACTGATGATCCACCTACAAATGTGAACTGACGTTCAAAAATAAAACATTTGAAAACGGACCATTTTCCACATTTCTGAAGCATGACGTAATGGGGGGGTGTTATCTCTTTTGTCGAAAATCAGCCGTTTTTGCTCGAACATTAAATGCCTCCAAATGGTATTTAATTAACTTCCCGAGCCCCTGGAAGCATGAAAATCACTTTAAACATGCTAATTTTAGCTCTAACACAGATGATCCACCTACAAATGTGAACTGACGTTCAAAAATAAAACATTTGAAAACGGACCATTTTCCACATTTCTGAAGCATGACGTAATGGGGGGGTGTTATCTCTTTTGTCGAAAATCAGCCGTTTTTGCTCGAACATTAAATGCCTCCAAATGGTATTTAATTAACTTCCAGCGCCCCTGGAAGCATGAAAATCACTTTAAACATGCTAATTTTAGCTCTAACACTGATGATCCACCTACAAATGTGAACTGACGTTCAAAAATAAAACATTTGAAAACGGACCATTTTCCACATTTCTGAAGCATGACGTAATGGGGGGGTGTTATCTCTTTTGTCGAAAATCAGCCGTTTTTGCTCGAACATTAAATGCCTCCAAATGGTATTTAATTAACTTCCCGGGGTGAAGAAACCCTTTTTGAGAACTCCGAGTGGGTAAATTGGCCATTTTCATGCACTTTTACCCATTCCATAAATCTTGTGTTTAGGGCCCCTGGAAGCATGAAAATCACTTTAAACATGCTAATTTTAGCTCTAACACTGATGATCCACCTACAAATGTGAACTGACGTTCAAAAATAAAACATTTGAAAACGGACCATTTTCCACATTTCTGAAGCATGACGTAATGGGGGGGTGTTATCTCTTTTGTCGAAAATCAGCCGTTTTTGCTCGAACATTAAATGCCTCCAAATGGTATTTATTTGACTTCCCGAGCCCCTGGAAGCATGAAAATCACTTTAAACATGCTAATTTTAGCTCTAACACAGATGATCCACCTACAAATGTGAACTGACGTTCAAAAATAAAACATTTGAAAACGGACCATTTTCCACATTTCTGAAGCATGACGTAATGGGGGGGTGTTATCTCTTTTGTCGAAAATCAGCCGTTTTTGCTCGAACATTAAATGCCTCCAAATGGTATTTAATTAACTTCCAGCGCCCCTGGAAGCATGAAAATCACTTTAAACATGCTAATTTTAGCTCTAACACTGATGATCCACCTACAAATGTGAACTGACGTTCAAAAATAAAACATTTGAAAACGGACCATTTTCCACATTTCTGAAGCATGACGTAATGGGGGGGTGTTATCTCTTTTGTCGAAAATCAGCCGTTTTTGCTCGAACATTAAATGCCTCCAAATGGTATTTATTTGACTTCCCGAGCCCCTGGAAGCATGAAAATCACTTTAAACATGCTAATTTTAGCTCTAACACAGATGATCCACCTACAAATGTGAACTGACGTTCAAAAATAAAACATTTGAAAACGGACCATTTTCCACATTTCTGAAGCATGACGTAATGGGGGGGTGTTATCTCTTTTGTCGAAAATCAGCCGTTTTTGCTCGAACATTAAATGCCTCCAAATGGTATTTAATTAACTTCCAGCGCCCCTGGAAGCATGAAAATCACTTTAAACATGCTAATTTTAGCTCTAACACTGATGATCCACCTACAAATGTGAACTGACGTTCAAAAATAAAACATTTGAAAACGGACCATTTTCCACATTTCTGAAGCAGGACGTAATGGGGGGGTGTTATCTCTTTTGTCGAAAATCAGCCGTTTTTGCTCGAACATTAAATGCCTCCAAATGGTTTTTATTTCACTTCCCGAGCCCCTGGAAGAATGAAAATCACTTTAAACATGCTAATTTTAGCTCTAACAATGATGATCCACCTACAAATGTGAACTGACGTTCAAAAATAAAACATTTGAAAACGGACCATTTTCCACATTTCTGAAGCATGACGTAATGGGGGGGTGTTATCTCTTTTGTCGAAAATCAGCCGTTTTTGCTCGAACATTAAATGCCTCCAAATGGTATTTATTTCACTTCCCGGGGTGAAGAAACCCTTTTTGAGTACTCAGAGTGGGTAAATTGGCCATTTTCATGCACTTTTAACCATTCCATAAATCTTGTGTTTAGGGCCCCTGGGAGCATGAAAATCACTTTAAACATGCTAATTTTAGCTCTAACACTGATGATCCACCTACAAATGTGAACTGACGTTCAAAAATAAAACATTTGAAAACGGACCATTTTCCACATTTCTGAAGCAGGACGTAATGGGGGGGTGTTATCTCTTTTGTCGAAAATCAGCCGTTTTTGCTCGAACATTAAATGCCTCCAAATGGTATTTATTTCACTTCCCGAGCCCCAGGAAGCATGAAAATCACTTTAAACATGCTAATTTTAGCTCTAACACTGATGATCCACCTACAAATGTGAACTGACGTTCAAAAATAAAACATTTGAAAACGGACCATTTTCCACATTTCTGAAGCAGGACGTAATGGGGGGGTGTTATCTCTTTTGTCGAAAATCAGCCGTTTTTGCTCGAACATTAAATGCCTCCAAATGGTATTTATTTCACTTCCCGAGCCCCTGGAAGAATGAAAATCACTTTAAACATGCTAATTTTAGCTCTAACACTGATGATCCACCTACAAATGTGAACTGACGTTCAAAAATAAAACATTTGAAAACGGACCATTTTCCACATTTCTGAAGCATGACGTAATGGGGGGGTGTTATCTCTTTTGTCGAAAATCAGCCGTTTTTGCTCGAACATTAAATGCCTCCAAATGGTATTTATTTCACTTCCCGAGCCCCTGGAAGCATGAAAATCACTTTAAACATGCTAATTTTAGCTCTAACACTGATGATCCACCTACAAATGTGAACTGACGTTCAAAAATAAAACATTTGAAAACGGACCATTTTCCACATTTCTGAAGCATGACGTAATGGGGGGGTGTTATCTCTTTTGTCGAAAATCAGCCGTTTTTGCTCGAACATTAAATGCCTCCAAATGGTATTTATTTCACTTCCCGAGCCCCTGGAAGCATGAAAATCACTTTAAACATGCTAATTTTAGCTCTAACACTGATGATCCACCTACAAATGTGAACTGACGTTCAAAAATAAAACATTTGAAAACGGACCATTTTCCACATTTCTGAAGCATGACGTAATGGGGGGGTGTTATCTCTTTTGTCGAAAATCAGCCGTTTTTGCTCGAACATTAAATGCCTCCAAATGGTATTTATTTCACTTCCCGAGCCCCTGGAAGCATGAAAATCACTTTAAACATGCTAATTTTAGCTCTAACACTGATGATCCACCTACAAATGTGAACTGACGTTCAAAAATAAAACATTTGAAAACGGACCATTTTCCACATTTCTGAAGCATGACGTAATGGGGGGGTGTTATCTCTTTTGTCGAAAATCAGCCGTTTTTGCTCGAACATTAAATGCCTCCAAATGGTATTTAATTAACTTCCAGCGCCCCTGGAAGCATAAAAATCACTTTAAACATGCTAATTTTAGCTCTAACACTGATGATCCACCTACAAATGTGAACTGACGTTCAAAAATAAAACATTTGAAAACTGACCATTTTCCACATTTCTGAAGCATGACGTAATGGGGGGGTGTTATCTCTTTTGTCGAAAATCAGCCGTTTTTGCTCGAACATTAAATGCCTCCAAATGGTATTTAATTAACTTCCAGCGCCCCTGGAAGCATAAAAATCACTTTAAACATGCTAATTTTAGCTCTAACACTGATGATCCACCTACAAATGTGAACTGACGTTCAAAAATAAAACATTTGAAAACGGACCATTTTCCACATTTCTGAAGCTGGACGTAATGGGGGGGTGTTATCTCTTTTGTCGAAAATCAGCCGTTTTTGCTCGAACATTAAATGCCTCCAAATGGTATTTAATTAACTTCCAGCGCCCCTGGAAGCATAAAAATCACTTTAAACATGCTAATTTTAGCTCTAACACTGATGATCCACCTACAAATGTGAACTGACGTTCAAAAATAAAACATTTGAAAACGGACCATTTTCCACATTTCTGAAGCATGACGTAATGGGGGGGTGTTATCTCTTTTGTCGAAAATCAGCCGTTTTTGCTCGAACATTAAATGCCTCCAAATGGTATTTAATTAACTTCCCGGGGTGAAGAAACCCTTTTTGAGAACTCAGAGTGGGTAAATTGGCCATTTTCATGCACTTTTAACCATTCCATAAATCTTGTGTTTAGGGCCCCTGGGAGCATGAAAATCACTTTAAACATGCTAATTTTAGCTCTAACACTGATGATCCACCTACAAATGTGAACTGACGTTCAAAAATAAAACATTTGAAAACGGACCATTTTCCACATTTCTGAAGCAGGACGTAATGGGGGGGTGTTATCTCTTTTGTCGAAAATCAGCCGTTTTTGCTCGAACATTAAATGCCTCCAAATGGTATTTATTTCACTTCCCGAGCCCCTGGAAGCATGAAAATCAATTTAAACATGCTAATTTTAGCTCTAACACTGATGATCCACCTACAAATGTGAACTGACGTTCAAAAATAAAACATTTGAAAACGGACCATTTTCCACATTTCTGAAGCAGGACGTAATGGGGGGGTGTTATCTCTTTTGTCGAAAATCAGCCGTTTTTGCTCGAACATTAAATGCCTCCAAATGGTATTTATTTCACTTCCCGAGCCCCTGGAAGAATGAAAATCACTTTAAACATGCTAATTTTAGCTCTAACAATGATGATCCACCTACAAATGTGAACTGACGTTCAAAAATAAAACATTTGAAAACGGACCATTTTCCACATTTCTGAAGCATGACGTAATGGGGGGGTGTTATCTCTTTTGTCGAAAATCAGCCGTTTTTGCTCGAACATTAAATGCCTCCAAATGGTATTTATTTCACTTCCCGGGGTGAAGAAACCCTTTTTGAGAACTCAGAGTGGGTAAATTGGCCATTTTCATGCACTTTTAACCATTCCATAAATCTTGTGTTTAGGGCCCCTGGGAGCATGAAAATCACTTTAAACATGCTAATTTTAGCTCTAACACTGATGATCCACCTACAAATGTGAACTGACGTTCAAAAATAAAACATTTGAAAACGGACCATTTTCCACATTTCTGAAGCAGGACGTAATGGGGGGGTGTTATCTCTTTTGTCGAAAATCAGCCATTTTTGCTCGAACATTAAATGCCTCCAAATGGTATTTATTTCACTTCCCGAGCCCCAGGAAGCATGAAAATCACTTTAAACATGCTAATTTTAGCTCTAACACTGATGATCCACCTACAAATGTGAACTGACGTTCAAAAATAAAACATTTGAAAACGGACCATTTTCCACATTTCTGAAGCAGGACGTAATGGGGGGGTGTTATCTCTTTTGTCGAAAATCAGCCGTTTTTGCTCGAACATTAAATGCCTCCAAATGGTATTTATTTCACTTCCCGAGCCCCTGGAAGAATGAAAATCACTTTAAACATGCTAATTTTAGCTCTAACACTGATGATCCACCTACAAATGTGAACTGACGTTCAAAAATAAAACATTTGAAAACGGACCATTTTCCACATTTCTGAAGCATGACGTAATGGGGGGGTGTTATCTCTTTTGTCGAAAATCAGCCGTTTTTGCTCGAACATTAAATGCCTCCAAATGGTATTTATTTCACTTCCCGAGCCCCTGGAAGCATGAAAATCACTTTAAACATGCTAATTTTAGCTCTAACACTGATGATCCACCTACAAATGTGAACTGACGTTCAAAAATAAAACATTTGAAAACGGACCATTTTCCACATTTCTGAAGCATGACGTAATGGGGGGGTGTTATCTCTTTTGTCGAAAATCAGCCGTTTTTGCTCGAACATTAAATGCCTCCAAATGGTATTTATTTCACTTCCCGAGCCCCTGGAAGCATGAAAATCACTTTAAACATGCTAATTTTAGCTCTAACACTGATGATCCACCTACAAATGTGAACTGACGTTCAAAAATAAAACATTTGAAAACGGACCATTTTCCACATATCTGAAGCATGACGTAATGGGGGGGTGTTATCTCTTTTGTCGAAAATCAGCCGTTTTTGCTCGAACATTAAATGCCTCCAAATGGTATTTATTTCACTTCCCGAGCCCCTGGAAGCATGAAAATCACTTTAAACATGCTAATTTTAGCTCTAACACTGATGATCCACCTACAAATGTGAACTGACGTTCAAAAATAAAACATTTGAAAACGGACCATTTTCCACATTTCTGAAGCATGACGTAATGGGGGGGTGTTATCTCTTTTGTCGAAAATCAGCCGTTTTTGCTCGAACATTAAATGCCTCCAAATGGTATTTAATTAACTTCCAGCGCCCCTGGAAGCATAAAAATCACTTTAAACATGCTAATTTTAGCTCTAACACTGATGATCCACCTACAAATGTGAACTGACGTTCAAAAATAAAACATTTGAAAACTGACCATTTTCCACATTTCTGAAGCATGACGTAATGGGGGGGTGTTATCTCTTTTGTCGAAAATCAGCCGTTTTTGCTCGAACATTAAATGCCTCCAAATGGTATTTAATTAACTTCCAGCGCCCCTGGAAGCATAAAAATCACTTTAAACATGCTAATTTTAGCTCTAACACTGATGATCCACCTACAAATGTGAACTGACGTTCAAAAATAAAACATTTGAAAACGGACCATTTTCCACATTTCTGAAGCAGGACGTAATGGGGGGGTGTTATCTCTTTTGTCGAAAATCAGCCGTTTTTGCTCGAACATTAAATGCCTCCAAATGGTATTTAATTAACTTCCCGGGGTGAAGAAACCCTTTTTGAGAACTCAGAGTGGGTAAATTGGCCATTTTCATGCACTTTTAACCATTCCATAAATCTTGTGTTTAGGGCCCCTGGGAGCATGAAAATCACTTTAAACATGCTAATTTTAGCTCTAACACTGATGATCCTCCTACAAATGTGAACTGACGTTCAAAAATAAAACATTTGAAAACGGACCATTTTCCACATTTCTGAAGCAGGACGTAATGGGGGGGTGTTATCTCTTTTGTCGAAAATCAGCCGTTTTTGCTCGAACATTAAATGCCTCCAAATGGTATTTAATTAACTTCCAGCCCCCCTGGAAGCATGAAAATCACTTTAAACATGCTAATTTTAGCTCTAACACTGATGATCCACCTACAAATGTGAACTGACGTTCAAAAATAAAACATTTGAAAACGGACCATTTTCCACATTTCTGAAGCATGACGTAATGGGGGGGTGTTATCTCTTTTGTCAAAACTCAGCCGTTTTTGCTCGAACATTAAATGCCTCCAAATGGTATTTAATTAACTTCCCGAGCCCCTGGAAGCATGAAAATAACTTTAAACATGCTAATTTTAGCTCTAACACTGATGATCCACCTACAAATGTGAACTGACGTTCAAAAATAAAACATTTGAAAACGGACCATCTTCCACATTTCTGAAGCAGGACGTAATGGGGGGGTGTTATCTCTTTTGTCGAAAATCAGCCGTTTTTGCTCGAACATTAAATGCCTCCAAATGGTATTTATTTCACTTCCCGAGCCCCTGGAAGCATGAAAATCACTTTAAACATGCTAATTTTAGCTCTAACACTGATGATCCACCTACAAATGTGAACTGACGTTCAAAAATAAAACATTTGAAAACGGACCATTTTCCACATTTCTGAAGCAGGACGTAATGGGGGGGTGTTATCTCTTTTGTCGAAAATCAGCCGTTTTTGCTCGAACATTAAATGCCTCCAAATGGTATTTAATTAACTTCCAGCGCCCCTGGAAGCATGAAAATCACTTTAAACATGCTAATTTTAGCTCTAACACTGATGATCCACCTACAAATGTGAACTGACGTTCAAAAATAAAACATTTGAAAATGGACCATTTTCCACATTTCTGAAGCATGACGTAATGGGGGGGTGTTATCTCTTTTGTCGAAAATCAGCCGTTTTTGCTCGAACATTAAATGCCTCCAAATGGTATTTAATTAACTTCCAGCGCCCCTGGAAGCATGAAAATCACTTTAAACATGCTAATTTTAGCTCTAACACTGATGATCCACCTACAAATGTGAACTGACGTTCAAAAATAAAACATTTGAAAACGGACCATTTTCCACATTTCTGAAGCATGACGTAATGGGGGGGTGTTATCTCTTTTGTCGAAAATCAGCCGTTTTTGCTCGAACATTAAATGCCTCCAAATGGTATTTAATTAACTTCCCGGGGTGAAGAAACCCTTTTTGAGAACTCAGAGTGGGTAAATTGGCCATTTTCATGCACTTTTAACCATTCCATAAATCTTGTGTTTAGGGCCCCTGGGAGCATGAAAATCACTTTAAACATGCTAATTTTAGCTCTAACACTGATGATCCACCTACAAATGTGAACTGACGTTCAAAAATAAAACATTTGAAAACGGACCATTTTCCACATTTCTGAAGCAGGACGTAATGGGGGGGTGTTATCTCTTTTGTCGAAAATCAGCCGTTTTTGCTCGAACATTAAATTCCTCCAAATGGTATTTATTTCACTTCCCGAGCCCCTGGAAGCATGAAAATCACTTTAAACATGCTAATTTTAGCTCTAACACTGATGATCCACCTACAAATGTGAACTGACGTTCAAAAATAAAACATTTGAAAACGGACCATTTTCCACATTTCTGAAGCAGGAAGTAATGGGGGGGTGTTATCTCTTTTGTCGAAAATCAGCCGTTTTTGCTCGAACATTAAATGCCTCCAAATGGTATTTATTTCACTTCCCGAGCCCCTGGAAGAATGAAAATCACTTTAAACATGCTAATTTTAGCTCTAACACTGATGATCCACCTACAAATGTGAACTGACGTTCAAAAATAAAACATTTGAAAACGGACCATTTTCCACATTTCTGAAGCATGACGTAATGGGGGGGTGTTATCTCTTTTGTCGAAAATCAGCCGTTTTTGCTCGAACATTAAATGCCTCCAAATGGTATTTATTTCACTTCCCGGGGTGAAGAAACCCTTTTTGAGAACTCAGAGTGGGTAAATTGGCCATTTTCATGCACTTTTAACCATTCCATAAATCTTGTGTTTAGGGCCCCTGGAAGCATGAAAATCACTTTAAACATGCTAATTTTAGCTCTAACACTGATGATCCACCTACAAATGTGAACTGACGTTCAAAAATAAAACATTTGAAAACGGACCATTTTCCACATTTCTGAAGCAGGACGTAATGGGGGGGTGTTATCTCTTTTGTCGAAAATCAGCCGTTTTTGCTCGAACATTAAATGCCTCCAAATGGTATTTAATTAACTTCCAGCGCCCCTGGAAGCATGAAAATCACTTTAAACATGCTAATTTTAGCTCTAACACTGATGATCCACCTACAAATGTGAACTGACGTTCAAAAATAAAACATTTGAAAACGGACCATTTTCCACATTTCTGAAGCAGGACGTAATGGGGGGGTGTTATCTCTTTTGTCGAAAATCAGCCGTTTTTGCTCGAACATTAAATGCCTCCAAATGGTATTTAATTAACTTCCCGGGGTGAAGAAACCCTTTTTGAGAACTCAGAGTGGGTAAATTGGCCATTTTCATGCACTTTTAACCATTCCATAAATCTTGTGTTTAGGGCCCCTGGGAGCATGAAAATCACTTTAAACATGCTAATTTTAGCTCTAACACTGATGATCCACCTACAAATGTGAACTGACGTTCAAAAATAAAACATTTGAAAACGGACCATTTTCCACATTTCTGAAGCAGGACGTAATGGGGGGGTGTTATCTCTTTTGTCGAAAATCAGCCGTTTTTGCTCGAACATTAAATGCCTCCAAATGGTATTTAATTAACTTCCAGCGCCCCTGGAAGCATGAAAATCACTTTAAACATGCTAATTTTAGCTCTAACACTGATGATCCACCTACAAATGTGAACTGACGTTCAAAAATAAAACATTTGAAAACGGACCATTTTCCACATTTCTGAAGCATGACGTAATGGGGGGGTGTTATCTCTTTTGTCGAAAATCAGCCGTTTTTGCTCGAACATTAAATGCCTCCAAATGGTATTTAATTAACTTCCAGCGCCCCTGGAAGCATGAAAATCACTTTAAACATGCTAATTTTAGCTCTAACACTGATGATCCACCTACAAATGTGAACTGACGTTCAAAAATAAAACATTTGAAAACGGACCATTTTCCACATTTCTGAAGCATGACGTAATGGGGGGGTGTTATCTCTTTTGTCGAAAATCAGCCGTTTTTGCTCGAACATTAAATGCCTCCAAATGGTATTTAATTAACTTCCCGGGGTGAAGAAACCCTTTTTGAGAACTCAGAGTGGGTAAATTGGCCATTTTCATGCACTTTTAACCATTCCATAAATCTTGTGTTTAGGGCCCCTGGGAGCATGAAAATCACTTTAAACATGCTAATTTTAGCTCTAACACTGATGATCCACCTACAAATGTGAACTGACGTTCAAAAATAAAACATTTGAAAATGGACCATTTTCCACATTTCTGAAGCAGGACGTAATGGGGGGTGTTATCTCTTTTGTCGAAAATCAGCCGTTTTTGCTCGAACATTAAATGCCTCCAAATGGTATTTATTTCACTTCCCGAGCCCCTGGAAGCATGAAAATCACTTTAAACATGCTAATTTTAGCTCTAACACTGATGATCCACCTACAAATGTGAACTGACGTTCAAAAATAAAACATTTGAAAACGGACCATTTTCCACATTTCTGAAGCAGGACGTAATGGGGGGGTGTTATCTCTTTTGTCGAAAATCAGCAGTTTTTGCTCGAACATTAAATGCCTCCAAATGGTATTTAATTAACTTCCAGCGCCCCTGGAAGCATGAAAATCACTTTAAACATGCTAATTTTAGCTCTAACACTGATGATCCACCTACAAATGTGAACTGACGTTCAAAAATAAAACATTTGAAAACGGACCATTTTCCACATTTCTGAAGCATGACGTAATGGGGGGGTGTTATCTCTTTTGTCGAAAATCAGCCGTTTTTGCTCAAACATTAAATGCCTCCAAATGGTATTTAATTAACTTCCCGAGCCCCTGGAACCATGAAAATCACTTTAAACATGCTAATTTTAGCTCTAACACTGATGATCCACCTACAAATGTGAACTGACGTTCAAAAATAAAACATTTGAAAACGGACCATTTTCCACATTTCTGAAGCATGACGTAATGGGGGGGTGTTATCTCTTTTGTCGAAAATCAGCCGTTTTTGCTCGAACATTAAATGCCTCCAAATGGTATTTATTTCACTTCCCGAGCCCCTGGAAGCATGAAAATCACTTTAAACATGCTAATTTTAGCTCTAACACTGATGATCCACCTACAAATGTGAACTGACGTTCAAAAATAAAACATTTGAAAACGGACCATTTTCCACATTTCTGAAGCATGACGTAATGGGGGGGTGTTATCTCTTTTGTCGAAAATCAGCCGTTTTTGCTCGAACATTAAATGCCTCCAAATGGTATTTAATTAACTTCCAGCGCCCCTGGAAGCATGAAAATCACTTTAAACATGCTAATTTTAGCTCTAACACTGATGATCCACCTACAAATGTGAACTGACGTTCAAAAATAAAACATTTGAAAACGGACCATTTTCCACATTTCTGAAGCAGGACGTAATAGGGGGGTGTTATCTCTTTTGTCGAAAATCAGCCATTTTTGCTCGAACATTAAATGCCTCCAAATGGTATTTAATTAACTTCCCGGGGTGAAGAAACCCTTTTTGAGAACTCAGAGTGGGTAAATTGGCCATTTTCATGCACTTTTAACCATTCCATAAATCTTGTGTTTAGGGCCCCTGGTAGCATGAAAATCACTTTAAACATGCTAATTTTAGCTCTAACACTGATGATCCACCTACAAATGTGAACTGACGTTCAAAAATAAAACATTTGAAAACGGACCATTTTCCACATTTCTGAAGCAGGACGTAATGGGGGGGTGTTATCTCTTTTGTCGAAAATCAGCCGTTTTTGCTCGAACATTAAATGCCTCCAAATGGTATTTAATTAACTTCCAGCGCCCCTGGAAGCATAAAAATCACTTTAAACATGCTAATTTTAGCTCTAACACTGATGATCCACCTACAAATGTGAACTGACGTTCAAAAATAAAACATTTGAAAACGGACCATTTTCCACATTTCTGAAGCAGGACGTAATGGGGGGGTGTTATCTCTTTTGTCGAAAATCAGCCGTTTTTGCTCGAACATTAAATGCCTCCAAATGGTAATTAATTAACTTCCCGGGGTGAAGAAACCCTTTTTGAGAACTCAGAATGGGTAAATTGGCCATTTTCATGCACTTTTAACCATTCCATAAATCTTGTGTTTAGGGCCCCTGGGAGCATGAAAATCACTTTAAACATGCTAATTTTAGCTCTAACACTGATGATCCACCTACAAATGTGAACTGACATTCAAAAATAAAACATTTGAAAACGGACCATTTTCCACATTTCTGAAGCATGACGTAATGGGGGGGTGTTATCTCTTTTGTCGAAAATCAGCCGTTTTTGCTCGAACATTAAATGCCTCCAAATGGTATTTATTTCACTTCCCGAGCCCCTGGAAGCATGAAAATCACTTTAAACATGCTAATTTTAGCTCTAACACTGATGATCCACCTACAAATGTGAACTGACGTTCAAAAATAAAACATTTGAAAACGGACCATTTTCCACATTTCTGAAGCATGACGTAATGGGGGGGTGTTATCTCTTTTGTCGAAAATCAGCCGTTTTTGCTCGAACATTAAATGCCTCCAAATGGTATTTATTTCACTTCCCGAGCCCCTGGAAGCATGAAAATCACTTTAAACATGCTAATTTTAGCTCTAACACTGATGATCCACCTACAAATGTGAACTGACGTTCAAAAATAAAACATTTGAAAACGGACCATTTTCCACATTTCTGAAGCATGACGTAATGGGGGGGTGTTATCTCTTTTGTCGAAAATCAGCCGTTTTTGCTCGAACATTAAATGCCTCCAAATGGTATTTAATTAACTTCCCGGGGTGAAGAAACCCTTTTTGAGAACTCAGAGTGGGTAAATTGGCCATTTTCATGCACTTTTACCCATTCCATAAATCTTGTGTTTAGGGCCCCTGGAAGCATGAAAATCACTTTAAACATGCTAATTTTAGCTCTAACACTGATGATCCACCTACAAATGTGAACTGACGTTCAAAAATAAAACATTTGAAAACGGACCATTTTCCACATTTCTGAAGCATGACGTAATGGGGGGGTGTTATCTCTTTTGTCGAAAATCAGCCGTTTTTGCTCGAACATTAAATGCCTCCAAATGGTATTTATTTGACTTCCCGAGCCCCTGGAAGCATGAAAATCACTTTAAACATGCTAATTTTAGCTCTAACACAGATGATCCACCTACAAATGTGAACTGACGTTCAAAAATAAAACATTTGAAAACGGACCATTTTCCACATTTCTGAAGCATGACGTAATGGGGGGGTGTTATCTCTTTTGTCGAAAATCAGCCGTTTTTGCTCGAACATTAAATGCCTCCAAATGGTATTTAATTAACTTCCAGCGCCCCTGGAAGCATGAAAATCACTTTAAACATGCTAATTTTAGCTCTAACACTGATGATCCACCTACAAATGTGAACTGACGTTCAAAAATAAAACATTTGAAAACGGACCATTTTCCACATATCTGAAGCATGACGTAATGGGGGGGTGTTATCTCTTTTGTCGAAAATCAGCCGTTTTTGCTCGAACATTAAATGCCTCCAAATGGTATTTAATTAACTTCCCGGGGTGAAGAAACCCTTTTTGAGAACTCCGAGTGGGTAAATTGGCCATTTTCATGCACTTTTAACCATTCCATAAATCTTGTGTTTAGGGCCCCTGGGAGCATGAAAATCACTTTAAACATGCTAATTTTAGCTCTAACACTGATGATCCACCTACAAATGTGAACTGACGTTCAAAAATAAAACATTTGAAAACGGACCATTTTCCACATTTCTGAAGCAGGACGTAATGGGGGGGTGTTATCTCTTTTGTCGAAAATCAGCCGTTTTTGCTCGAACATTAAATGCCTCCAAATGGTATTTAATTAACTTCCAGCGCCCCTGGAAGCATGAAAATCACTTTAAACATGCTAATTTTAGCTCTAACACTGATGATCCACCTACAAATGTGAACTGACGTTCAAAAATAAAACATTTGAAAACGGACCATTTTCCACATTTCTGAAGCATGACGTAATGGGGGGGTGTTATCTCCTTTGTCGAAAATCAGCCGTTTTTGCTCGAACATTAAATGCCTCCAAATGGTATTTAATTAACTTCCCGGGGTGAAGAAACCCTTTTTGAGAACTCAGAGTGGGTAAATTGGCCATTTTCATGCACTTTTAACCATTCCATAAATCTTGTGTTTAGGGCCCCTGGGAGCATGAAAATCACTTTAAACATGCTAATTTTAGCTCTAACACTGATGATCCACCTACAAATGTGAACTGACGTTCAAAAATAAAACATTTGAAAACGGACCATTTTCCACATTTCTGAAGCAGGACGTAATGGGGGGGTGTTATCTCTTTTGTCGAAAATCAGCCGTTTTTCTCGAACATTAAATGCCTCCAAATGGTATTTATTTCACTTCCCGAGCCCCTGGAAGCATGAAAATCACTTTAAACATGCTAATTTTAGCTCTAACACTGATGATCCACCTACAAATGTGAACTGACGTTCAAAAATAAAACATTTGAAAACGGACCATTTTCCACATTTCTGAAGCAGGAAGTAATGGGGGGGTGTTATCTCTTTTGTCGAAAATCAGCCGTTTTTGCTCGAACATTAAATGCCTCCAAATGGTATTTATTTCACTTCCCGAGCCCCTGGAAGAATGAAAATCACTTTAAACATGCTAATTTTAGCTCTAACACTGATGATCCACCTACAAATGTGAACTGACGTTCAAAAATAAAACATTTGAAAACGGACCATTTTCCACATTTCTGAAGCATGACGTAATGGGGGGGTGTTATCTCTTTTGTCGAAAATCAGCCGTTTTTGCTCGAACATTAAATGCCTCCAAATGGTATTTATTTCACTTCCCGGGGTGAAGAAACCCTTTTTGAGAACTCAGAGTGGGTAAATTGGCCATTTTCATGCACTTTTAACCATTCCATAAATCTTGTGTTCAGGGCCCCTGGAAGCATGAAAATCACTTTAAACATGCTAATTTTAGCTCTAACACTGATGATCCACCTACAAATGTGAACTGACGTTCAAAAATAAAACATTTGAAAACGGACCATTTTCCACATTTCTGAAGCAGGACGTAATGGGGGGGTGTTATCTCTTTTGTCGAAAATCAGCCGTTTTTGCTCGAACATTAAATGCCTCCAAATGGTATTTAATTAACTTCCAGCGCCCCTGGAAGCATGAAAATCACTTTAAACATGCTAATTTTAGCTCTAACACTGATGATCCACCTACAAATGTGAACTGACGTTCAAAAATAAAACATTTGAAAACGGACCATTTTCCACATTTCTGAAGCAGGACGTAATGGGGGGGTGTTATCTCTTTTGTCGAAAATCAGCCGTTTTTGCTCGAACATTAAATGCCTCCAAATGGTATTTAATTAACTTCCCGGGGTGAAGAAACCCTTTTTGAGAACTCAGAGTGGGTAAATTGGCCATTTTCATGCACTTTTAACCATTCCATAAATCTTGTGTTTAGGGCCCCTGGGAGCATGAAAATCACTTTAAACATGCTAATTTTAGCTCTAACACTGATGATCCACCTACAAATGTGAACTGACGTTCAAAAATAAAACATTTGAAAACGGACCATTTTCCACATTTCTGAAGCAGGACGTAATGGGGGGGTGTTATCTCTTTTGTCGAAAATCAGCCGTTTTTGCTCGAACATTAAATGCCTCCAAATGGTATTTAATTAACTTCCAGCACCCCTGGAAGCATGAAAATCACTTTAAACATGCTAATTTTAGCTCTAACACTGATGATCCACCTACAAATGTGAACTGACGTTCAAAAATAAAACATTTGAAAACGGACCATTTTCCACATTTCTGAAGCATGACGTAATGGGGGGGTGTTATCTCTTTTGTCGAAAATCAGCCGTTTTTGCTCGAACATTAAATGCCTCCAAATGGTATTTAATTAACTTCCAGCGCCCCTGGAAGCATGAAAATCACTTTAAACATGCTAATTTTAGCTCTAACACTGATGATCCACCTACAAATGTGAACTGACGTTCAAAAATAAAACATTTGAAAACGGACCATTTTCCACATTTCTGAAGCATGACGTAATGGGGGGGTGTTATCTCTTTTGTCGAAAATCAGCCGTTTTTGCTCGAACATTAAATGCCTCCAAATGGTATTTAATTAACTTCCCGGGGTGAAGAAACCCTTTTTGAGAACTCAGAGTGGGTAAATTGGCCATTTTCATGCACTTTTAACCATTCCATAAATCTTGTGTTTAGGGCCCCTGGGAGCATGAAAATCACTTTAAACATGCTAATTTTAGCTCTAACACTGATGATCCACCTACAAATGTGAACTGACGTTCAAAAATAAAACATTTGAAAACGGACCATTTTCCACATTTCTGAAGCAGGACGTAATGGGGGGGTGTTATCTCTTTTGTCGAAAATCAGCCGTTTTTGCTCGAACATTAAATGCCTCCAAATGGTATTTATTTCACTTCCCGAGCCCCTGGAAGCATGAAAATCACTTTAAACATGCTAATTTTAGCTCTAACACTGATGATCCACCTACAAATGTGAACTGACGTTCAAAAATAAAACATTTGAAAACGGACCATTTTCCACATTTCTGAAGCATGACGTAATGGGGGGGTGTTATCTCTTTTGTCGAAAATCAGCCGTTTTTGCTCGAACATTAAATGCCTCCAAATGGTATTTATTTCACTTCCCGAGCCCCTGGAAGCATGAAAATCACTTTAAACATGCTAATTTTAGCTCTAACACTGATGATCCACCTACAAATGTGAACTGACGTTCAAAAATAAAACATTTGAAAACGGACCATTTTCCACATTTCTGAAGCATGACGTAATGGGGGGGTGTTATCTCTTTTGTCGAAAATCAGCCGTTTTTGCTCGAACATTAAATGCCTCCAAATGGTATTTATTTCACTTCCCGGGGTGAAGAAACCCTTTTTGAGAACTCAGAGTGGGTAAATTGGCCATTTTCATGCACTTTTAACCATTCCATAAATCTTGTGTTTAGGGCCCCTGGAAGCATGAAAATCACTTTAAACATGCTAATTTTAGCTCTAACACTGATGATCCACCTACAAATGTGAACTGACGTTCAAAAATAAAACATTTGAAAACGGACCATTTTCCACATTTCTGAAGCAGGACGTAATGGGGGGGGTGTTATCTCTTTTGTCGAAAATCAGCCGTTTTTGCTCGAACATTAAATGCCTCCAAATGGTATTTAATTAACTTCCAGCGCCCCTGGAAGCATGAAAATCACTTTAAACATGCTAATTTTAGCTCTAACACTGATGATCCACCTACAAATGTGAACTGACGTTCAAAAATAAAACATTTGAAAACGGACCATTTTCCACATTTCTGAAGCAGGACGTAATGGGGGGGTGTTATCTCTTTTGTCGAAAATCAGCCATTTTTGCTCGAACATTAAATGCCTCCAAATGGTATTTAATTAACTTCCAGCACCCCTGGAAGCATGAAAATCACTTTAAACATGCTAATTTTAGCTCTAACACTGATGATCCACCTACAAATGTGAACTGACGTTCAAAAATAAAACATTTGAAAACGGACCATTTTCCACATTTCTGAAGCATGACGTAATGGGGGGGTGTTATCTCTTTTGTCGAAAATCAGCCGTTTTTGCTCGAACATTAAATGCCTCCAAATGGTATTTAATTAACTTCCAGCGCCCCTGGAAGCATGAAAATCACTTTAAACATGCTAATTTTAGCTCTAACACTGATGATCCACCTACAAATGTGAACTGACGTTCAAAAATAAAACATTTGAAAACGGACCATTTTCCACATTTCTGAAGCATGACGTAATGGGGGGGTGTTATCTCTTTTGTCGAAAATCAGCCGTTTTTGCTCGAACATTAAATGCCTCCAAATGGTATTTAATTAACTTCCAGCGCCCCTGGAAGCATGAAAATCACTTTAAACATGCTAATTTTAGCTCTAACACTGATGATCCACCTACAAATGTGAACTGACGTTCAAAAATAAAACATTTGAAAACGGACCATTTTCCACATTTCTGAAGCATGACGTAATGGGGGGGTGTTATCTCTTTTGTCGAAAATCAGCCGTTTTTGCTCGAACATTAAATGCCTCCAAATGGTATTTAATTAACTTCCAGCGCCCCTGGAAGCATGAAAATCACTTTAAACATGCTAATTTTAGCTCTAACACTGATGATCCACCTACAAATGTGAACTGACGTTCAAAAATAAAACATTTGAAAACGGACCATTTTCCACATTTCTGAAGCAGGACGTAATGGGGGGGTGTTATCTCTTTTGTCGAAAATCAGCCATTTTTGCTCGAACATTAAATGCCTCCAAATGGTATTTAATTAACTTCCAGCACCCCTGGAAGCATGAAAATCACTTTAAACATGCTAATTTTAGCTCTAACACTGATGATCCACCTACAAATGTGAACTGACGTTCAAAAATAAAACATTTGAAAACGGACCATTTTCCACATTTCTGAAGCATGACGTAATGGGGGGGTGTTATCTCTTTTGTCGAAAATCAGCCGTTTTTGCTCGAACATTAAATGCCTCCAAATGGTATTTAATTAACTTCCAGCGCCCCTGGAAGCATGAAAATCACTTTAAACATGCTAATTTTAGCTCTAACACTGATGATCCACCTACAAATGTGAACTGACGTTCAAAAATAAAACATTTGAAAACGGACCATTTTCCACATTTCTGAAGCATGACGTAATGGGGGGGTGTTATCTCTTTTGTCGAAAATCAGCCGTTTTTGCTCGAACATTAAATGCCTCCAAATGGTATTTAATTAACTTCCAGCGCCCCTGGAAGCATGAAAATCACTTTAAACATGCTAATTTTAGCTCTAACACTGATGATCCACCTACAAATGTGAACTGACGTTCAAAAATAAAACATTTGAAAACGGACCATTTTCCACATTTCTGAAGCATGACGTAATGGGGGGGTGTTATCTCTTTTGTCGAAAATCAGCCGTTTTTGCTCGAACATTAAATGCCTCCAAATGGTATTTAATTAACTTCCCGGGGTGAAGAAACCCTTTTTGAGAACTCCGAGTGGGTAAATTGGCCATTTTCATGCACTTTTAACCATTCCATAAATCTTGTGTTTAGGGCCCCTGGGAGCATGAAAATCACTTTAAACATGCTAATTTTAGCTCTAACACTGATGATCCACCTACAAATGTGAACTGACGTTCAAAAATAAAACATTTGAAAACGGACCATTTTCCACATTTCTGAAGCAGGACGTAATGGGGGGGTGTTATCTCTTTTGTCGAAAATCAGCCGTTTTTGCTCGAACATTAAATGCCTCCAAATGGTATTTAATTAACTTCCAGCGCCCCTGGAAGCATGAAAATCACTTCAAACATGCTAATTTTAGCTCTAACACTGATGATCCACCTACAAATGTGAACTGACGTTCAAAAATAAAACATTTGAAAACGGACCATTTTCCACATTTCTGAAGCATGACGTAATGGGGGGGTGTTATCTCTTTTGTCGAAAATCAGCCGTTTTTGCTCGAACATTAAATGCCTCCAAATGGTATTTAATTAACTTCCAGCGCCCCTGGAAGCATGAAAATCACTTTAAACATGCTAATTTTAGCTCTAACACTGATGATCCACCTACAAATGTGAACTGACGTTCAAAAATAAAACATTTGAAAACGGACCATTTTCCACATTTCTGAAGCATGACGTAATGGGGGGGTGTTATCTCTTTTGTCGAAAATCAGCCGTTTTTGCTCGAACATTAAATGCCTCCAAATGGTATTTAATTAACTTCCCGGGGTGAAGAAACCCTTTTTGAGAACTCCGAGTGGGTAAATTGGCCATTTTCATGCACTTTTAACCATTCCATAAATCTTGTGTTTAGGGCCCCTGGGAGCATGAAAATCACTTTAAACATGCTAATTTTAGCTCTAACACTGATGATCCACCTACAAATGTGAACTGACGTTCAAAAATAAAACATTTGAAAACGGACCATTTTCCACATTTCTGAAGCAGGACGTAATGGGGGGGTGTTATCTCTTTTGTCGAAAATCAGCCGTTTTTGCTCGAACATTAAATGCCTCCAAATGGTATTTAATTAACTTCCAGCGCCCCTGGAAGCATGAAAATCACTTTAAACATGCTAATTTTAGCTCTAACACTGATGATCCACCTACAAATGTGAACTGACGTTCAAAAATAAAACATTTGAAAACGGACCATTTTCCACATTTCTGAAGCATGACGTAATGGGGGGGTGTTATCTCTTTTGTCGAAAATCAGCCGTTTTTGCTCGAACATTAAATGCCTCCAAATGGTATTTAATTAACTTCCAGCGCCCCTGGAAGCATGAAAATCACTTTAAACATGCTAATTTTAGCTCTAACACTGATGATCCACCTACAAATGTGAACTGACGTTCAAAAATAAAACATTTGAAAACGGACCATTTTCCACATTTCTGAAGCATGACGTAATGGGGGGGTGTTATCTCTTTTGTCGAAAATCAGCCGTTTTTGCTCGAACATTAAATGCCTCCAAATGGTATTTATTTCACTTCCCGGGGTGAAGAAACCCTTTTTGAGAACTCAGAGTGGGTAAATTGGCCATTTTCATGCACTTTTAACCATTCCATAAATCTTGTGTTTAGGGCCCCTGGAAGCATGAAAATCACTTTAAACATGCTAATTTTAGCTCTAACACTGATGATCCACCTACAAATGTGAACTGACGTTCAAAAATAAAACATTTGAAAACGGACCATTTTCCACATTTCTGAAGCAGGACGTAATGGGGGGGTGTTATCTCTTTTGTCGAAAATCAGCCGTTTTTGCTCGAACATTAAATGCCTCCAAATGGTATTTAATTAACTTCCAGCGCCCCTGGAAGCATGAAAATCACTTTAAACATGCTAATTTTAGCTCTAACACTGATGATCCACCTACAAATGTGAACTGACGTTCAAAAATAAAACATTTGAAAACGGACCATTTTCCACATTTCTGAAGCAGGACGTAATGGGGGGGGTGTTATCTCTTTTGTCGAAAATCAGCCGTTTTTGCTCGAACATTAAATGCCTCCAAATGGTATTTAATTAACTTCCCGGGGTGAAGAAACCCTTTTTGAGAACTCAGAGTGGGTAAATTGGCCATTTTCATGCACTTTTAACCATTCCATAAATCTTGTGTTTAGGGCCCCTGGGAGCATGAAAATCACTTTAAACATGCTAATTTTAGCTCTAACACTGATGATCCACCTACAAATGTGAACTGACGTTCAAAAATAAAACATTTGAAAACGGACCATTTTCCACATTTCTGAAGCAGGACGTAATGGGGGGGTGTTATCTCTTTTGTCGAAAATCAGCCGTTTTTGCTCGAACATTAAATGCCTCCAAATGGTATTTAATTAACTTCCAGCACCCCTGGAAGCATGAAAATCACTTTAAACATGCTAATTTTAGCTCTAACACTGATGATCCACCTACAAATGTGAACTGACGTTCAAAAATAAAACATTTGAAAACGGACCATTTTCCACATTTCTGAAGCATGACGTAATGGGGGGGTGTTATCTCTTTTGTCGAAAATCAGCCGTTTTTGCTCGAACATTAAATGCCTCCAAATGGTATTTAATTAACTTCCAGCGCCCCTGGAAGCATGAAAATCACTTTAAACATGCTAATTTTAGCTCTAACACTGATGATCCACCTACAAATGTGAACTGACGTTCAAAAATAAAACATTTGAAAACGGACCATTTTCCACATTTCTGAAGCATGACGTAATGGGGGGGTGTTATCTCTTTTGTCGAAAATCAGCCGTTTTTGCTCGAACATTAAATGCCTCCAAATGGTATTTAATTAACTTCCCGGGGTGAAGAAACCCTTTTTGAGAACTCAGAGTGGGTAAATTGGCCATTTTCATGCACTTTTAACCATTCCATAAATCTTGTGTTTAGGGCCCCTGGGAGCATGAAAATCACTTTAAACATGCTAATTTTAGCTCTAACACTGATGATCCACCTACAAATGTGAACTGACGTTCAAAAATAAAACATTTGAAAACGGACCATTTTCCACATTTCTGAAGCAGGACGTAATGGGGGGGTGTTATCTCTTTTGTCGAAAATCAGCCGTTTTTGCTCGAACATTAAATGCCTCCAAATGGTATTTATTTCACTTCCCGAGCCCCTGGAAGCATGAAAATCACTTTAAACATGCTAATTTTAGCTCTAACACTGATGATCCACCTACAAATGTGAACTGACGTTCAAAAATAAAACATTTGAAAACGGACCATTTTCCACATTTCTGAAGCATGACGTAATGGGGGGGTGTTATCTCTTTTGTCGAAAATCAGCCGTTTTTGCTCGAACATTAAATGCCTCCAAATGGTATTTATTTCACTTCCCGAGCCCCTGGAAGCATGAAAATCACTTTAAACATGCTAATTTTAGCTCTAACACTGATGATCCACCTACAAATGTGAACTGACGTTCAAAATAAAACATTTGAAAACGGACCATTTTCCACATTTCTGAAGCATGACGTAATGGGGGGGTGTTATCTCTTTTGTCGAAAATCAGCCGTTTTTGCTCGAACATTAAATGCCTCCAAATGGTATTTATTTCACTTCCCGGGGTGAAGAAACCCTTTTTGAGAACTCAGAGTGGGTAAATTGGCCATTTTCATGCACTTTTAACCATTCCATAAATCTTGTGTTTAGGGCCCCTGGAAGCATGAAAACCACTTTAAACATGCTAATTTTAGCTCTAACACTGATGATCCACCTACAAATGTGAACTGACGTTCAAAAATAAAACATTTGAAAACGGACCATTTTCCACATTTCTGAAGCAGGACGTAATGGGGGGGGTGTTATCTCTTTTGTCGAAAATCAGCCGTTTTTGCTCGAACATTAAATGCCTCCAAATGGTATTTAATTAACTTCCAGCGCCCCTGGAAGCATGAAAATCACTTTAAACATGCTAATTTTAGCTCTAACACTGATGATCCACCTACAAATGTGAACTGACGTTCAAAAATAAAACATTTGAAAACGGACCATTTTCCACATTTCTGAAGCAGGACGTAATGGGGGGGTGTTATCTCTTTTGTCGAAAATCAGCCGTTTTTGCTCGAACATTAAATGCCTCCAAATGGTATTTAATTAACTTCCCGGGGTGAAGAAACCCTTTTTGAGAACTCAGAGTGGGTAAATTGGCCATTTTCATGCACTTTTAACCATTCCATAAATCTTGTGTTTAGGGCCCCTGGGAGCATGAAAATCACTTTAAACATGCTAATTTTAGCTCTAACACTGATGATCCACCTACAAATGTGAACTGACGTTCAAAAATAAAACATTTGAAAACGGACCATTTTCCACATTTCTGAAGCAGGACGTAATGGGGGGGGTGTTATCTCTTTTGTCGAAAATCAGCCATTTTTGCTCGAACATTAAATGCCTCCAAATGGTATTTAATTAACTTCCAGCACCCCTGGAAGCATGAAAATCACTTTAAACATGCTAATTTTAGCTCTAACACTGATGATCCACCTACAAATGTGAACTGACGTTCAAAAATAAAACATTTGAAAACGGACCATTTTCCACATTTCTGAAGCATGACGTAATGGGGGGGTGTTATCTCTTTTGTCGAAAATCAGCCGTTTTTGCTCGAACATTAAATGCCTCCAAATGGTATTTAATTAACTTCCAGCGCCCCTGGAAGCATGAAAATCACTTTAAACATGCTAATTTTAGCTCTAACACTGATGATCCACCTACAAATGTGAACTGACGTTCAAAAATAAAACATTTGAAAACGGACCATTTTCCACATTTCTGAAGCATGACGTAATGGGGGGGGTGTTATCTCTTTTGTCGAAAATCAGCCGTTTTTGCTCGAACATTAAATGCCTCCAAATGGTATTTAATTAACTTCCCGGGGTGAAGAAACCCTTTTTGAGAACTCAGAGTGGGTAAATTGGCCATTTTCATGCACTTTTAACCATTCCATAAATCTTGTGTTTAGGGCCCCTGGGAGCATGAAAATCACTTTAAACATGCTAATTTTAGCTCTAACACTGATGATCCACCTACAAATGTGAACTGACGTTCAAAAATAAAACATTTGAAAACGGACCATTTTCCACATTTCTGAAGCATGACGTAATGGGGGGGTGTTATCTCTTTTGTCGAAAATCAGCCGTTTTTGCTCGAACATTAAATGCCTCCAAATGGTATTTATTTCACTTCCCGAGCCCCTGGAAGCATGAAAATCACTTTAAACATGCTAATTTTAGCTCTAACACTGATGATCCACCTACAAATGTGAACTGACGTTCAAAAATAAAACATTTGAAAACGGACCATTTTCCACATTTCTGAAGCATGACGTAATGGGGGGGTGTTATCTCTTTTGTCGAAAATCAGCCGTTTTTGCTCGAACATTAAATGCCTCCAAATGGTATTTATTTCACTTCCCGGGGTGAAGAAACCCTTTTTGAGAACTCAGAGTGGGTAAATTGGCCATTTTCATGCACTTTTAACCATTCCATAAATCTTGTGTTTAGGGCCCCTGGAAGCATGAAAATCACTTTAAACATGCTAATTTTAGCTCTAACACTGATGATCCACCTACAAATGTGAACTGACGTTCAAAAATAAAACATTTGAAAACGGACCATTTTCCACATTTCTGAAGCAGGACGTAATGGGGGGGTGTTATCTCTTTTGTCGAAAATCAGCCGTTTTTGCTCGAACATTAAATGCCTCCAAATGGTATTTAATTAACTTCCAGCGCCCCTGGAAGCATGAAAATCACTTTAAACATGCTAATTTTAGCTCTAACACTGATGATCCACCTACAAATGTGAACTGACGTTCAAAAATAAAACATTTGAAAACGGACCATTTTCCACATTTCTGAAGCAGGACGTAATGGGGGGGTGTTATCTCTTTTGTCGAAAATCAGCCGTTTTTGCTCGAACATTAAATGCCTCCAAATGGTATTTAATTAACTTCCCGGGGTGAAGAAACCCTTTTTGAGAACTCAGAGTGGGTAAATTGGCCATTTTCATGCACTTTTAACCATTCCATAAATCTTGTGTTTAGGGCCCCTGGGAGCATGAAAATCACTTTAAACATGCTAATTTTAGCTCTAACACTGATGATCCACCTACAAATGTGAACTGACGTTCAAAAATAAAACATTTGAAAACGGACCATTTTCCACATTTCTGAAGCAGGACGTAATGGGGGGGTGTTATCTCTTTTGTCGAAAATCAGCCGTTTTTGCTCGAACATTAAATGCCTCCAAATGGTATTTAATTAACTTTCAACACCCCCGGAAGCATGAAAATCACTTTAAACATGCTAATTTTAGCTCTAACACTGATGATCCACCTACAAATGTGAACTGACGTTCAAAAATAAAACATTTGAAAACGGACCATTTTCCACATTTCTGAAGCATGACGTAATGGGGGGGTGTTATCTCTTTTGTCGAAAATCAGCCGTTTTTGCTCGAACATTAAATGCCTCCAAATGGTATTTAATTAACTTCCAGCGCCCCTGGAAGCATGAAAATCACTTTAAACATGCTAATTTTAGCTCTAACACTGATGATCCACCTACAAATGTGAACTGACGTTCAAAAATAAAACATTTGAAAAAGGACCATTTTCCACATTTCTGAAGCATGACGTAATGGGGGGGTGTTATCTCTTTTGTCGAAAATCAGCCGTTTTTGCTCGAACATTAAATGCCTCCAAATGGTATTTAATTAACTTCCCGGGGTGAAGAAACCCTTTTTGAGAACTCAGAGTGGGTAAATTGGCCATTTTCATGCACTTTTAACCATTCCATAAATCTTGTGTTTAGGGCCCCTGGGAGCATGAAAATCACTTTAAACATGCTAATTTTAGCTCTAACACTGATGATCCACCTACAAATGTGAACTGACGTTCAAAAATAAAACATTTGAAAACAGACCATTTTCCACATTTCTGAAGCAGGACGTAATGGGGGGGTGTTATCTCTTTTGTCGAAAATCAGCCGTTTTTGCTCGAACATTAAATGCCTCCAAATGGTATTTATTTCACTTCCCGAGCCCCTGGAAGCATGAAAATCACTTTAAACATGCTAATTTTAGCTCTAACACTGATGATCCACCTACAAATGTGAACTGACGTTCAAAAATAAAACATTTGAAAACGGACCATTTTCCACATTTCTGAAGCATGACGTAATGGGGGGGTGTTATCTCTTTTGTCGAAAATCAGCCGTTTTTGCTCGAACATTAAATGCCTCCAAATGGTATTTATTTCACTTCCCGAGCCCCTGGAAGCATGAAAATCACTTTAAACATGCTAATTTTAGCTCTAACACTGATGATCCACCTACAAATGTGAACTGACGTTCAAAAATAAAACATTTGAAAACGGACCATTTTCCACATTTCTGAAGCAGGACGTAATGGGGGGGTGTTATCTCTTTTGTCGAAAATCAGCCATTTTTGCTCGAACATTAAATGCCTCCAAATGGTATTTAATTAACTTCCAGCACCCCTGGAAGCATGAAAATCACTTTAAACATGCTAATTTTAGCTCTAACACTGATGATCCACCTACAAATGTGAACTGACGTTCAAAAATAAAACATTTGAAAACGGACCATTTTCCACATTTCTGAAGCATGACGTAATGGGGGGGTGTTATCTCTTTTGTCGAAAATCAGCCGTTTTTGCTCGAACATTAAATGCCTCCAAATGGTATTTAATTAACTTCCAGCGCCCCTGGAAGCATGAAAATCACTTTAAACATGCTAATTTTAGCTCTAACACTGATGATCCACCTACAAATGTGAACTGACGTTCAAAAATAAAACATTTGAAAACGGACCATTTTCCACATTTCTGAAGCATGACGTAATGGGGGGGTGTTATCTCTTTTGTCGAAAATCAGCCGTTTTTGCTCGAACATTAAATGCCTCCAAATGGTATTTAATTAACTTCCCGGGGTGAAGAAACCCTTTTTGAGAACTCAGAGTGGGTAAATTGGCCATTTTCATGCACTTTTAACCATTCCATAAATCTTGTGTTTAGGGCCCCTGGGAGCATGAAAATCACTTTAAACATGCTAATTTTAGCTCTAACACTGATGATCCACCTACAAATGTGAACTGACGTTCAAAAATAAAACATTTGAAAACGGACCATTTTCCACATTTCTGAAGCATGACGTAATGGGGGGTGTTATCTCTTTTGTCGAAAATCAGCCGTTTTTGCTCGAACATTAAATGCCTCCAAATGGTATTTATTTCACTTCCCGAGCCCCTGGAAGCATGAAAATCACTTTAAACATGCTAATTTTAGCTCTAACACTGATGATCCACCTACAAATGTGAACTGACGTTCAAAAATAAAACATTTGAAAACGGACCATTTTCCACATTTCTGAAGCATGACGTAATGGGGGGGTGTTATCTCTTTTGTCGAAAATCAGCCGTTTTTGCTCGAACATTAAATGCCTCCAAATGGTATTTATTTCACTTCCCGGGGTGAAGAAACCCTTTTTGAGAACTCAGAGTGGGTAAATTGGCCATTTTCATGCACTTTTAACCATTCCATAAATCTTGTGTTTAGGGCCCCTGGAAGCATGAAAATCACTTTAAACATGCTAATTTTAGCTCTAACACTGATGATCCACCTACAAATGTGAACTGACGTTCAAAAATAAAACATTTGAAAACGGACCATTTTCCACATTTCTGAAGCAGGACGTAATGGGGGGTGTTATCTCTTTTGTCGAAAATCAGCCGTTTTTGCCTCGAACATTAAATGCCTCCAAATGGTATTTAATTAACTTCCAGCGCCCCTGGAAGCATGAAAATCACTTTAAACATGCTAATTTTAGCTCTAACACTGATGATCCACCTACAAATGTGAACCTACGTTCAAAAATAAAACATTTGAAAACGGACCATTTTCCACATTTCTGAAGCATGGACGTAATGGGGGGGTGTTATCTCTTTTGTCGAAAAATCAGCCGTTTTTGCTCGAACATTAAATGCCTCCAAATGGTATTTTAATTAACTTCCCGGGGTGAAGAAACCCTTTTTGAGAACTCAAGAGGTGGGTAAATTGGCCATTTTCATGCACTTTTAACCATTCCATAATCTTGTGTTTAGGGCCCTGGGAGCATGAAATTCACTTTAAACATGCTAATTTAGCTCTAAACTGATGATTCCACCTACAAATTGTGTACTGACGTTCAAAAATAAAACATTTGAAAACGGACCATTTTCCACATTTCTGAAGCAGGACGTAATGGGGGGGTGTTATCTCTTTTTGCGAAAATCAGCCGTTTTTGCTCGAACATTTAAATGCCTCCAAATGGTATTTAATTTAACTTCACACCCCCGGAAGCATAAAATCACTTTAAACATGCTAATTTTAGCTCAAACACTGATGATCCACCTACAAATGTGAACTGACGTTCAAAAATAAAACAATTTGAAAACGGACCATTTTCCACAATTCTGAAGCATGACGTAATGGGGGGGTGTTATCTCTTTTGTCGAAAATCAGCCGTTTTTGCTCGAACATTAAATGCCTCCAAATGGTATTTAATTTAACTTCCAGCGCCCCTGGAAGCATGAAAATCACTTTAAACATGCTAATTTTAGCTCTAACACTGATGAGCCACCTACAAATGTGAACTGACGTTCAAAAATAAAACATTTGAAAACGGACATTTTCCACATATGAAGCATGACGTAAATGGGGGGTGTTATCTCTTTTGTCGAAAATCAGCCGTTTTTGCTCGACATTAAATGCCTCCAAATGGTATTTAATTAACTTCCCGGGGTGAAGAAACCCTTTTTGAGAACTCAATGGGTAAATTGGCCATTTTCATGCCTTTTAACCATTCCATAAATCTTTGTAGGCCCCTGGAGCTGAAATCACTTTAACATGCTAATTTTTGCTCTAACACTGAATGATCCCACCTACAAATGTGGAACTGACGTTCAAAAAATAAAAATTTGAAAACGGACCATAAATTTCCACGAGGTTGTGAAAGCCAGGACGTATAATGGGTGAGGGGAGTATGTTATCTCTTTTGACACGTAAAATTCAGCCGTTTTGTTTCTAATCCAAATGGTATTTATTTCACTTCCCGAGCCCCTGGAAGCATGAAAATCACTTTAAACATGCTAATTTTAGCTCTAACACTGATGATCCACCTACAAATGTGAACTGACGTTCAAAAATAAAACATTTGAAAACGGACCATTTTCCACATTTCTGAAGCATGACGTAATGGGGGGGTGTTATCTCTTTTGTCGAAAATCAGCCGTTTTTGCTCGAACATTAAATGCCTCCAAATGGTATTTATTTCACTTCCCGAGCCCCTGGAAGCATGAAAATCACTTTAAACATGCTAATTTTAGCTCTAACACTGATGATCCACCTACAAATGTGAACTGACGTTCAAAAATAAAACATTTGAAAACGGACCATTTTCCACATTTCTGAAGCATGACGTAATGGGGGGGTGTTATCTCTTTTGTCGAAAATCAGCCGTTTTTGCTCGAACATTAAATGCCTCCAAATGGTATTTATTTCACTTCCCGGGGTGAAGAAACCCTTTTTGAGAACTCAGAGTGGGTAAATTGGCCATTTTCATGCACTTTTAACCATTCCATAAATCTTGTGTTTAGGGCCCCTGGAAGCATGAAAATCACTTTAAACATGCTAATTTTAGCTCTAACACTGATGATCCACCTACAAATGTGAACTGACGTTCAAAAATAAAACATTTGAAAACGGACCATTTTCCACATTTCTGAAGCAGGACGTAATGGGGGGGTGTTATCTCTTTTGTCGAAAATCAGCCGTTTTTGCTCGAACATTAAATGCCTCCAAATGGTATTTAATTAACTTCCAGCGCCCCTGGAAGCATGAAAATCACTTTAAACATGCTAATTTTAGCTCTAACACTGATGATCCACCTACAAATGTGAACTGACGTTCAAAAATAAAACATTTGAAAACGGACCATTTTCCACATTTCTGAAGCAGGACGTAATGGGGGGGTGTTATCTCTTTTGTCGAAAATCAGCCGTTTTTGCTCGAACATTAAATGCCTCCAAATGGTATTTAATTAACTTCCCGGGGTGAAGAAACCCTTTTTGAGAACTCAGAGTGGGTAAATTGGCCATTTTCATGCACTTTTAACCATTCCATAAATCTTGTGTTTAGGGCCCCTGTGAGCATGAAAATCACTTTAAACATGCTAATTTTAGCTCTAACACTGATGATCCACCTACAAATGTGAACTGACGTTCAAAAATAAAACATTTGAAAACGGACCATTTTCCACATTTCTGAAGCAGGACGTAATGGGGGGAAGTTATCTCTTTTGTCGAAAATCAGCCTTTTTTGCTCGAACATTAAATGCCTCCAAATGGTATTTAATTAACTTCCAGCACTCCTGGAAGCATGAAAATCACTTTAAACATGCTAATTTTAGCTCTAACACTGATGATCCACCTACAAATGTGAACTGACATTCAAAAATAAAACATTTGAAAACGGACCATTTTCCACATTTCTGAAGCATGACGTAATGGGGGGGTGTTATCTCTTTTGTCGAAAATCAGCCGTTTTTGCTCGAACATTAAATGCCTCCAAATGGTATTTAATTAACTTCCAGCGCCCCTGGAAGCATGAAAATCACTTTAAACATGCTAATTTTAGCTCTAACAATGATGATCCACCTACAAATGTGAACTGACGTTCAAAAATAAAACATTTGAAAACGGACCATTTTCCACATTTCTGAAGCATGACGTAATGGGGGGGTGTTATCTCTTTTGTCGAAAATCAGCCGTTTTTGCTCGAACATTAAATGCCTCCAAATGGTATTTAATTAACTTCCCGGGGTGAAGAAACCCTTTTTGAGAACTCAGAGTGGGTAAATTGGCCATTTTCATGCACTTTTAACCATTCCATAAATCTTGTGTTTAGGGCCCCTGGGAGCATGAAAATCACTTTAAACATGCTAATTTTAGCTCTAACACTGATGATCCACCTACAAATGTGAACTGACGTTCAAAAATAAAACATTTGAAAACGGACCATTTTCCACATTTCTGAAGCAGGACGTAATGGGGGGGTGTTATCTCTTTTGTCGAAAATCAGCCGTTTTTGCTCGAACATTAAATGCCTCCAAATGGTATTTATTTCACTTCCCGAGCCCCTGGAAGCATGAAAATCACTTTAAACATGCTAATTTTAGCTCTAACACTGATGATCCACCTACAAATGTGAACTGACGTTCAAAAATAAAACATTTGAAAACGGACCATTTTCCACATTTCTGAAGCATGACGTAATGGGGGGGTGTTATCTCTTTTGTCGAAAATCAGCCGTTTTTGCTCGAACATTAAATGCCTCCAAATGGTATTTATTTCACTTCCCGAGCCCCTGGAAGCATGAAAATCACTTTAAACATGCTAATTTTAGCTCTAACACTGATGATCCACCTACAAATGTGAACTGACGTTCAAAAATAAAACATTTGAAAACGGACCATTTTCCACATTTCTGAAGCATGACGTAATGGGGGGGTGTTATCTCTTTTGTCGAAAATCAGCCGTTTTTGCTCGAACATTAAATGCCTCCAAATGGTATTTATTTCACTTCCCGGGGTGAAGAAACCCTTTTTGAGAACTCAGAGTGGGTAAATTGGCCATTTTCATGCACTTTTAACCATTCCATAAATCTTGTGTTTAGGGCCCCTGGAAGCATGAAAATCACTTTAAACATGCTAATTTTAGCTCTAACACTGATGATCCACCTACAAATGTGAACTGACGTTCAAAAATAAAACATTTGAAAACGGACCATTTTCCACATTTCTGAAGCAGGACGTAATGGGGGGGTGTTATCTCTTTTGTCGAAAATCAGCCGTTTTTGCTCGAACATTAAATGCCTCCAAATGGTATTTAATTAACTTCCAGCGCCCCTGGAAGCATGAAAATCACTTTAAACATGCTAATTTTAGCTCTAACACTGATGATCCACCTACAAATGTGAACTGACGTTCAAAAATAAAACATTTGAAAACGGACCATTTTCCACATTTCTGAAGCAGGACGTAATGGGGGGGTGTTATCTCTTTTGTCGAAAATCAGCCGTTTTTGCTCGAACATTAAATGCCTCCAAATGGTATTTAATTAACTTCCCGGGGTGAAGAAACCCTTTTTGAGAACTCAGAGTGGGTAAATTGGCCATTTTCATGCACTTTTAACCATTCCATAAATCTTGTGTTTAGGGCCCCTGGGAGCATGAAAATCACTTTAAACATGCTAATTTTAGCTCTAACACTGATGATCCACCTACAAATGTGAACTGACGTTCAAAAATAAAACATTTGAAAACGGACCATTTTCCACATTTCTGAAGCAGGACGTAATGGGGGGGTGTTATCTCTTTTGTCGAAAATCAGCCGTTTTTGCTCGAACATTAAATGCCTCCAAATGGTATTTAATTAACTTCCAGCACTCCTGGAAGCATGAAAATCACTTTAAACATGCTAATTTTAGCTCTAACACTGATGATCCACCTACAAATGTGAACTGACGTTCAAAAATAAAACATTTGAAAACGGACCATTTTCCACATTTCTGAAGCATGACGTAATGGGGGGGTGTTATCTCTTTTGTCGAAAATCAGCCGTTTTTGCTCGAACATTAAATGCCTCCAAATGGTATTTAATTAACTTCCAGCGCCCCTGGAAGCATGAAAATCACTTTAAACATGCTAATTTTAGCTCTAACAATGATGATCCACCTACAAATGTGAACTGACGTTCAAAAATAAAACATTTGAAAACGGACCATTTTCCACATTTCTGAAGCATGACGTAATGGGGGGGTGTTATCTCTTTTGTCGAAAATCAGCCGTTTTTGCTCGAACATTAAATGCCTCCAAATGGTATTTAATTAACTTCCCGGGGTGAAGAAACCCTTTTTGAGAACTCAGAGTGGGTAAATTGGCCATTTTCATGCACTTTTAACCATTCCATAAATCTTGTGTTTAGGGCCCCTGGGAGCATGAAAATCACTTTAAACATGCTAATTTTAGCTCTAACACTGATGATCCACCTACAAATGTGAACTGACGTTCAAAAATAAAACATTTGAAAACGGACCATTTTCCACATTTCTGAAGCAGGACGTAATGGGGGGGTGTTATCTCTTTTGTCGAAAATCAGCCGTTTTTGCTCGAACATTAAATGCCTCCAAATGGTATTTATTTCACTTCCCGAGCCCCTGGAAGCATGAAAATCACTTTAAACATGCTAATTTTAGCTCTAACACTGATGATCCACCTACAAATGTGAACTGACGTTCAAAAATAAAACATTTGAAAACGGACCATTTTCCACATTTCTGAAGCATGACGTAATGGGGGGGTGTTATCTCTTTTGTCGAAAATCAGCCGTTTTTGCTCGAACATTAAATGCCTCCAAATGGTATTTATTTCACTTCCCGGGGTGAAGAAACCCTTTTTGAGAACTCAGAGTGGGTAAATTGGCCATTTTCATGCACTTTTAACCATTCCATAAATCTTGTGTTTAGGGCCCCTGGAAGCATGAAAATCACTTTAAACATGCTAATTTTAGCTCTAACACTGATGATCCACCTACAAATGTGAACTGACGTTGAAAAATAAAACATTTGAAAACGGACCATTTTCCACATTTCTGAAGCAGGACGTAATCGGGGGGTGTTATCTCTTTTGTCGAAAATCAGCCGTTTTTGCTCGAACATTAAATGCCTCCAAATGGTATTTAATTAACTTCCAGCGCCCCTGGAAGCATGAAAATCACTTTAAACATGCTAATTTTAGCTCTAACACTGATGATCCACCTACAAATGTGAACTGACGTTCAAAAATAAAACATTTGAAAACGGACCATTTTCCACATTTCTGAAGCAGGACGTAATGGGGGGGTGTTATCTCTTTTGTCGAAAATCAGCCGTTTTTGCTCGAACATTAAATGCCTCCAAATGGTATTTAATTAACTTCCCGGGGTGAAGAAACCCTTTTTGAGAACTCAGAGTGGGTAAATTGGCCATTTTCATGCACTTTTAACCATTCCATAAATCTTGTGTTTAGGGCCCCTGGGAGCATGAAAATCACTTTAAACATGCTAATTTTAGCTCTAACACTGATGATCCACCTACAAATGTGAACTGACGTTCAAAAATAAAACATTTGAAAACGGACCATTTTCCACATTTCTGAAGCATGACGTAATGGGGGGGTGTTATCTCTTTTGTCGAAAATCAGCCGTTTTTGCTCGAACATTAAATGCCTCCAAATGGTATTTATTTCACTTCCCGGGGTGAAGAAACCCTTTTTGAGAACTCAGAGTGGGTAAATTGGCCATTTTCATGCACTTTTAACCATTCCATAAATCTTGTGTTTAGGGCCCCTGGAAGCATGAAAATCACTTTAAACATGCTAATTTTAGCTCTAACACTGATGATCCACCTACAAATGTGAACTGACGTTCAAAAATAAAACATTTGAAAACGGACCATTTTCCACATTTCTGAAGCAGGACGTAATGGGGGGGGTGTTATCTCTTTTGTCGAAAATCAGCCGTTTTTGCTCGAACATTAAATGCCTCCAAATGGTATTTAATTAACTTCCCGGGGTGAAGAAACCCTTTTTGAGAACTCAGAGTGGGTAAATTGGCCATTTTCATGCACTTTTAACCATTCCATAAATCTTGTGTTTAGGGCCCCTGGGAGCATGAAAATCACTTTAAACATGCTAATTTTAGCTCTAACACTGATGATCCACCTACAAATGTGAACTGACGTTCAAAAATAAAACATTTGAAAACGGACCATTTTCCACATTTCTGAAGCAGGACGTAATGGGGGGGTGTTATCTCTTTTGTCGAAAATCAGCAGTTTTTGCTCGAACATTAAATGCCTCCAAATGGTATTTAATTAACTTCCAGCACCCCTGGAAGCATGAAAATCACTTTAAACATGCTAATTTTAGCTCTAACACTGATGATCCACCTACAAATGTGAACTGACGTTCAAAAATAAAACATTTGAAAACGGACCATTTTCCACATTTCTGAAGCATGACGTAATGGGGGGGTGTTATCTCTTTTGTCGAAAATCAGCCGTTTTTGCTCGAACATTAAATGCCTCCAAATGGTATTTAATTAACTTCCAGCGCCCCTGGAAGCATGAAAATCACTTTAAACATGCTAATTTTAGCTCTAACACTGATGATCCACCTACAAATGTGAACTGACGTTCAAAAATAAAACATTTGAAAACGGACCATTTTCCACATTTCTGAAGCATGACGTAATGGGGGGGTGTTATCTCTTTTGTCGAAAATCAGCCGTTTTTGCTCGAACATTAAATGCCTCCAAATGGTATTTAATTAACTTCCCGGGGTGAAGAAACCCTTTTTGAGAACTCAGAGTGGGTAAATTGGCCATTTTCATGCACTTTTAACCATTCCATAAATCTTGTGTTTAGGGCCCCTGGGAGAATGAAAATCACTTTAAATATGCTAATTTTAGCTCTAACACTGATGATCCACCTACAAATGTGAACTGACGTTCAAAAATAAAACATTTGAAAACGGACCATTTTCCACATTTCTGAAGCAGGACGTAATGGGGGGGTGTTATCTCTTTTGTCGAAAATCAGCCGTTTTTGCTCGAACATTAAATGCCTCCAAATGGTATTTATTTCACTTCCCGAGCCCCTGGAAGCATGAAAATCACTTTAAACATGCTAATTTTAGCTCTAACACTGATGATCCACCTACAAATGTGAACTGACGTTCAAAAATAAAACATTTGAAAACGGACCATTTTCCACATTTCTGAAGCATGACGTAATGGGGGGGTGTTATCTCTTTTGTCGAAAATCAGCCGTTTTTGCTCGAACATTAAATGCCTCCAAATGGTATTTATTTCACTTCCCGAGCCCCTGGAAGCATGAAAATCACTTTAAACATGCTAATTTTAGCTCTAACACTGATGATCCACCTACAAATGTGAACTGACGTTCAAAAATAAAACATTTGAAAACGGACCATTTTCCACATTTCTGAAGCATGACGTAATGGGGGGGTGTTATCTCTTTTGTCGAAAATCAGCCGTTTTTGCTCGAACATTAAATGCCTCCAAATGGTATTTATTTCACTTCCCGGGGTGAAGAAACCCTTTTTGAGAACTCAAAGTGGGTAAATTGGCCATTTTCATGCACTTTTAACCATTCCATAAATCTTGTGTTTAGGGCCCCTGGAAGCATGAAAATCACTTTAAACATGCTAATTTTAGCTCTAACACTGATGATCCACCTACAAATGTGAACTGACGTTCAAAAATAAAACATTTGAAAATGGACCATTTTCCACATTTCTGAAGCAGGACGTAATGGGGGGGTGTTATCTCTTTTGTCGAAAATCAGCCGTTTTTGCTCGAACATTAAATGCCTCCAAATGGTATTTATTTCACTTCCCGAGCCCCTGGAAGCATGAAAATCACTTTAAACATGCTAATTTTAGCTCTAACACTGATGATCCACCTACAAATGTGAACTGACGTTCAAAAATAAAACATTTGAAAACGGACCATTTTCCACATTTCTGAAGCATGACGTAATGGGGGGGTGTTATCTCTTTTGTCGAAAATCAGCCGTTTTTGCTCGAACATTAAATGCCTCCAAATGGTATTTATTTCACTTCCCGAGCCCCTGGAAGCATGAAAATCACTTTAAACATGCTAATTTTAGCTCTAACACTGATGATCCACCTACAAATGTGAACTGACGTTCAAAAATAAAACATTTGAAAACGGACCATTTTCCACATTTCTGAAGCATGACGTAATGGGGGGGTGTTATCTCTTTTGTCGAAAATCAGCCGTTTTTGCTCGAACATTAAATGCCTCCAAATGGTATTTAATTAACTTCCCGGGGTGAAGAAACCCTTTTTGAGAACTCAGAGTGGGTAAATTGGCCATTTTCATGCACTTTTACCCATTCCATAAATCTTGTGTTTAGGGCCCCTGGAAGCATGAAAATCACTTTAAACATGCTAATTTTAGCTCTAACACTGATGATCCACCTACAAATGTGAACTGACGTTCAAAAATAAAACATTTGAAAACGGACCATTTTCCACATTTCTGAAGCATGACGTAATGGGGGGGTGTTATCTCTTTTGTCGAAAATCAGCCGTTTTTGCTCGAACATTAAATGCCTCCAAATGGTATTTATTTGACTTCCCGAGCCCCTGGAAGCATGAAAATCACTTTAAACATGCTAATTTTAGCTCTAACACAGATGATCCACCTACAAATGTGAACTGACGTTCAAAAATAAAACATTTGAAAACGGACCATTTTCCACATTTCTGAAGCATGACGTAATGGGGGGGTGTTATCTCTTTTGTCGAAAATCAGCCGTTTTTGCTCGAACATTAAATGCCTCCAAATGGTATTTAATTAACTTCCAGCGCCCCTGGAAGCATGAAAATCACTTTAAACATGCTAATTTTAGCTCTAACACTGATGATCCACCTACAAATGTGAACTGACGTTCAAAAATAAAACATTTGAAAACGGACCATTTTCCACATATCTGAAGCATGACGTAATGGGGGGGTGTTATCTCTTTTGTCGAAAATCAGCCGTTTTTGCTCGAACATTAAATGCCTCCAAATGGTATTTAATTAACTTCCCGGGGTGAAGAAACCCTTTTTGAGAACTCCGAGTGGGTAAATTGGCCATTTTCATGCACTTTTAACCATTCCATAAATCTTGTGTTTAGGGCCCCTGGGAGCATGAAAATCACTTTAAACATGCTAATTTTAGCTCTAACACTGATGATCCACCTACAAATGTGAACTGACGTTCAAAAATAAAACATTTGAAAACGGACCATTTTCCACATTTCTGAAGCAGGACGTAATGGGGGGGTGTTATCTCTTTTGTCGAAAATCAGCCGTTTTTGCTCGAACATTAAATGCCTCCAAATGGTATTTAATTAACTTCCAGCGCCCCTGGAAGCATGAAAATCACTTTAAACATGCTAATTTTAGCTCTAACACTGATGATCCACCTACAAATGTGAACTGACGTTCAAAAATAAAACATTTGAAAACGGACCATTTTCCACATTTCTGAAGCATGACGTAATGGGGGGGTGTTATCTCCTTTGTCGAAAATCAGCCGTTTTTGCTCGAACATTAAATGCCTCCAAATGGTATTTAATTAACTTCCCGGGGTGAAGAAACCCTTTTTGAGAACTCAGAGTGGGTAAATTGGCCATTTTCATGCACTTTTAACCATTCCATAAATCTTGTGTTTAGGGCCCCTGGGAGCATGAAAATCACTTTAAACATGCTAATTTTAGCTCTAACACTGATGATCCACCTACAAATGTGAACTGACGTTCAAAAATAAAACATTTGAAAACGGACCATTTTCCACATTTCTGAAGCAGGACGTAATGGGGGGGTGTTATCTCTTTTGTCGAAAATCAGCCGTTTTTCTCGAACATTAAATGCCTCCAAATGGTATTTATTTCACTTCCCGAGCCCCTGGAAGCATGAAAATCACTTTAAACATGCTAATTTTAGCTCTAACACTGATGATCCACCTACAAATGTGAACTGACGTTCAAAAATAAAACATTTGAAAACGGACCATTTTCCACATTTCTGAAGCAGGAAGTAATGGGGGGTGTTATCTCTTTTGTCGAAAATCAGCCGTTTTTGCTCGAACATTAAATGCCTCCAAATGGTATTTATTTCACTTCCCGAGCCCCTGGAAGAATGAAAATCACTTTAAACATGCTAATTTTAGCTCTAACACTGATGATCCACCTACAAATGTGAACTGACGTTCAAAAATAAAACATTTGAAAACGGACCATTTTCCACATTTCTGAAGCATGACGTAATGGGGGGGTGTTATCTCTTTTGTCGAAAATCAGCCGTTTTTGCTCGAACATTAAATGCCTCCAAATGGTATTTATTTCACTTCCCGGGGTGAAGAAACCCTTTTTGAGAACTCAGAGTGGGTAAATTGGCCATTTTCATGCACTTTTAACCATTCCATAAATCTTGTGTTCAGGGCCCCTGGAAGCATGAAAATCACTTTAAACATGCTAATTTTAGCTCTAACACTGATGATCCACCTACAAATGTGAACTGACGTTCAAAAATAAAACATTTGAAAACGGACCATTTTCCACATTTCTGAAGCAGGACGTAATGGGGGGGTGTTATCTCTTTTGTCGAAAATCAGCCGTTTTTGCTCGAACATTAAATGCCTCCAAATGGTATTTAATTAACTTCCAGCGCCCCTGGAAGCATGAAAATCACTTTAAACATGCTAATTTTAGCTCTAACACTGATGATCCACCTACAAATGTGAACTGACGTTCAAAAATAAAACATTTGAAAACGGACCATTTTCCACATTTCTGAAGCAGGACGTAATGGGGGGGTGTTATCTCTTTTGTCGAAAATCAGCCGTTTTTGCTCGAACATTAAATGCCTCCAAATGGTATTTAATTAACTTCCCGGGGTGAAGAAACCCTTTTTGAGAACTCAGAGTGGGTAAATTGGCCATTTTCATGCACTTTTAACCATTCCATAAATCTTGTGTTTAGGGCCCCTGGGAGCATGAAAATCACTTTAAACATGCTAATTTTAGCTCTAACACTGATGATCCACCTACAAATGTGAACTGACGTTCAAAAATAAAACATTTGAAAACGGACCATTTTCCACATTTCTGAAGCAGGACGTAATGGGGGGGTGTTATCTCTTTTGTCGAAAATCAGCCGTTTTTGCTCGAACATTAAATGCCTCCAAATGGTATTTAATTAACTTCCAGCACCCCTGGAAGCATGAAAATCACTTTAAACATGCTAATTTTAGCTCTAACACTGATGATCCACCTACAAATGTGAACTGACGTTCAAAAATAAAACATTTGAAAACGGACCATTTTCCACATTTCTGAAGCATGACGTAATGGGGGGGTGTTATCTCTTTTGTCGAAAATCAGCCGTTTTTGCTCGAACATTAAATGCCTCCAAATGGTATTTAATTAACTTCCAGCGCCCCTGGAAGCATGAAAATCACTTTAAACATGCTAATTTTAGCTCTAACACTGATGATCCACCTACAAATGTGAACTGACGTTCAAAAATAAAACATTTGAAAACGGACCATTTTCCACATTTCTGAAGCATGACGTAATGGGGGGGTGTTATCTCTTTTGTCGAAAATCAGCCGTTTTTGCTCGAACATTAAATGCCTCCAAATGGTATTTAATTAACTTCCCGGGGTGAAGAAACCCTTTTTGAGAACTCAGAGTGGGTAAATTGGCCATTTTCATGCACTTTTAACCATTCCATAAATCTTGTGTTTAGGGCCCCTGGGAGCATGAAAATCACTTTAAACATGCTAATTTTAGCTCTAACACTGATGATCCACCTACAAATGTGAACTGACGTTCAAAAATAAAACATTTGAAAACGGACCATTTTCCACATTTCTGAAGCAGGACGTAATGGGGGGGTGTTATCTCTTTTGTCGAAAATCAGCCGTTTTTGCTCGAACATTAAATGCCTCCAAATGGTATTTATTTCACTTCCCGAGCCCCTGGAAGCATGAAAATCACTTTAAACATGCTAATTTTAGCTCTAACACTGATGATCCACCTACAAATGTGAACTGACGTTCAAAAATAAAACATTTGAAAACGGACCATTTTCCACATTTCTGAAGCATGACGTAATGGGGGGGTGTTATCTCTTTTGTCGAAAATCAGCCGTTTTTGCTCGAACATTAAATGCCTCCAAATGGTATTTATTTCACTTCCCGAGCCCCTGGAAGCATGAAAATCACTTTAAACATGCTAATTTTAGCTCTAACACTGATGATCCACCTACAAATGTGAACTGACGTTCAAAAATAAAACATTTGAAAACGGACCATTTTCCACATTTCTGAAGCATGACGTAATGGGGGGGTGTTATCTCTTTTGTCGAAAATCAGCCGTTTTTGCTCGAACATTAAATGCCTCCAAATGGTATTTATTTCACTTCCCGGGGTGAAGAAACCCTTTTTGAGAACTCAGAGTGGGTAAATTGGCCATTTTCATGCACTTTTAACCATTCCATAAATCTTGTGTTTAGGGCCCCTGGAAGCATGAAAATCACTTTAAACATGCTAATTTTAGCTCTAACACTGATGATCCACCTACAAATGTGAACTGACGTTCAAAAATAAAACATTTGAAAACGGACCATTTTCCACATTTCTGAAGCAGGACGTAATGGGGGGGGTGTTATCTCTTTTGTCGAAAATCAGCCGTTTTTGCTCGAACATTAAATGCCTCCAAATGGTATTTAATTAACTTCCAGCGCCCCTGGAAGCATGAAAATCACTTTAAACATGCTAATTTTAGCTCTAACACTGATGATCCACCTACAAATGTGAACTGACGTTCAAAAATAAAACATTTGAAAACGGACCATTTTCCACATTTCTGAAGCAGGACGTAATGGGGGGGTGTTATCTCTTTTGTCGAAAATCAGCCATTTTTGCTCGAACATTAAATGCCTCCAAATGGTATTTAATTAACTTCCAGCACCCCTGGAAGCATGAAAATCACTTTAAACATGCTAATTTTAGCTCTAACACTGATGATCCACCTACAAATGTGAACTGACGTTCAAAAATAAAACATTTGAAAACGGACCATTTTCCACATTTCTGAAGCATGACGTAATGGGGGGGTGTTATCTCTTTTGTCGAAAATCAGCCGTTTTTGCTCGAACATTAAATGCCTCCAAATGGTATTTAATTAACTTCCAGCGCCCCTGGAAGCATGAAAATCACTTTAAACATGCTAATTTTAGCTCTAACACTGATGATCCACCTACAAATGTGAACTGACGTTCAAAAATAAAACATTTGAAAACGGACCATTTTCCACATTTCTGAAGCATGACGTAATGGGGGGGTGTTATCTCTTTTGTCGAAAATCAGCCGTTTTTGCTCGAACATTAAATGCCTCCAAATGGTATTTAATTAACTTCCAGCGCCCCTGGAAGCATGAAAATCACTTTAAACATGCTAATTTTAGCTCTAACACTGATGATCCACCTACAAATGTGAACTGACGTTCAAAAATAAAACATTTGAAAACGGACCATTTTCCACATTTCTGAAGCATGACGTAATGGGGGGGTGTTATCTCTTTTGTCGAAAATCAGCCGTTTTTGCTCGAACATTAAATGCCTCCAAATGGTATTTAATTAACTTCCAGCGCCCCTGGAAGCATGAAAATCACTTTAAACATGCTAATTTTAGCTCTAACACTGATGATCCACCTACAAATGTGAACTGACGTTCAAAAATAAAACATTTGAAAACGGACCATTTTCCACATTTCTGAAGCAGGACGTAATGGGGGGGTGTTATCTCTTTTGTCGAAAATCAGCCATTTTTGCTCGAACATTAAATGCCTCCAAATGGTATTTAATTAACTTCCAGCACCCCTGGAAGCATGAAAATCACTTTAAACATGCTAATTTTAGCTCTAACACTGATGATCCACCTACAAATGTGAACTGACGTTCAAAAATAAAACATTTGAAAACGGACCATTTTCCACATTTCTGAAGCATGACGTAATGGGGGGGTGTTATCTCTTTTGTCGAAAATCAGCCGTTTTTGCTCGAACATTAAATGCCTCCAAATGGTATTTAATTAACTTCCAGCGCCCCTGGAAGCATGAAAATCACTTTAAACATGCTAATTTTAGCTCTAACACTGATGATCCACCTACAAATGTGAACTGACGTTCAAAAATAAAACATTTGAAAACGGACCATTTTCCACATTTCTGAAGCATGACGTAATGGGGGGGTGTTATCTCTTTTGTCGAAAATCAGCCGTTTTTGCTCGAACATTAAATGCCTCCAAATGGTATTTATTTCACTTCCCGAGCCCCTGGAAGCATGAAAATCACTTTAAACATGCTAATTTTAGCTCTAACACTGATGATCCACCTACAAATGTGAACTGACGTTCAAAAATAAAACATTTGAAAACGGACCATTTTCCACATTTCTGAAGCATGACGTAATGGGGGGGTGTTATCTCTTTTGTCGAAAATCAGCCGTTTTTGCTCGAACATTAAATGCCTCCAAATGGTATTTATTTCACTTCCCGGGGTGAAGAAACCCTTTTTGAGAACTCAGAGTGGGTAAATTGGCCATTTTCATGCACTTTTAACCATTCCATAAATCTTGTGTTTAGGGCCCCTGGAAGCATGAAAATCACTTTAAACATGCTAATTTTAGCTCTAACACTGATGATCCACCTACAAATGTGAACTGACGTTCAAAAATAAAACATTTGAAAACGGACCATTTTCCACATTTCTGAAGCAGGACGTAATGGGGGGGGTGTTATCTCTTTTGTCGAAAATCAGCCGTTTTTGCTCGAACATTAAATGCCTCCAAATGGTATTTAATTAACTTCCAGCGCCCCTGGAAGCATGAAAATCACTTTAAACATGCTAATTTTAGCTCTAACACTGATGATCCACCTACAAATGTGAACTGACGTTCAAAAATAAAACATTTGAAAACGGACCATTTTCCACATTTCTGAAGCAGGACGTAATGGGGGGGTGTTATCTCTTTTGTCGAAAATCAGCCATTTTTGCTCGAACATTAAATGCCTCCAAATGGTATTTAATTAACTTCCAGCACCCCTGGAAGCATGAAAATCACTTTAAACATGCTAATTTTAGCTCTAACACTGATGATCCACCTACAAATGTGAACTGACGTTCAAAAATAAAACATTTGAAAACGGACCATTTTCCACATTTCTGAAGCATGACGTAATGGGGGGGTGTTATCTCTTTTGTCGAAAATCAGCCGTTTTTGCTCGAACATTAAATGCCTCCAAATGGTATTTAATTAACTTCCAGCGCCCCTGGAAGCATGAAAATCACTTTAAACATGCTAATTTTAGCTCTAACACTGATGATCCACCTACAAATGTGAACTGACGTTCAAAAATAAAACATTTGAAAACGGACCATTTTCCACATTTCTGAAGCATGACGTAATGGGGGGGTGTTATCTCTTTTGTCGAAAATCAGCCGTTTTTGCTCGAACATTAAATGCCTCCAAATGGTATTTAATTAACTTCCAGCGCCCCTGGAAGCATGAAAATCACTTTAAACATGCTAATTTTAGCTCTAACACTGATGATCCACCTACAAATGTGAACTGACGTTCAAAAATAAAACATTTGAAAACGGACCATTTTCCACATTTCTGAAGCATGACGTAATGGGGGGGTGTTATCTCTTTTGTCGAAAATCAGCCGTTTTTGCTCGAACATTAAATGCCTCCAAATGGTATTTAATTAACTTCCAGCGCCCCTGGAAGCATGAAAATCACTTTAAACATGCTAATTTTAGCTCTAACACTGATGATCCACCTACAAATGTGAACTGACGTTCAAAAATAAAACATTTGAAAACGGACCATTTTCCACATTTCTGAAGCAGGACGTAATGGGGGGGTGTTATCTCTTTTGTCGAAAATCAGCCATTTTTGCTCGAACATTAAATGCCTCCAAATGGTATTTAATTAACTTCCAGCACCCCTGGAAGCATGAAAATCACTTTAAACATGCTAATTTTAGCTCTAACACTGATGATCCACCTACAAATGTGAACTGACGTTCAAAAATAAAACATTTGAAAACGGACCATTTTCCACATTTCTGAAGCATGACGTAATGGGGGGGTGTTATCTCTTTTGTCGAAAATCAGCCGTTTTTGCTCGAACATTAAATGCCTCCAAATGGTATTTAATTAACTTCCAGCGCCCCTGGAAGCATGAAAATCACTTTAAACATGCTAATTTTAGCTCTAACACTGATGATCCACCTACAAATGTGAACTGACGTTCAAAAATAAAACATTTGAAAACGGACCATTTTCCACATTTCTGAAGCATGACGTAATGGGGGGGTGTTATCTCTTTTGTCGAAAATCAGCCGTTTTTGCTCGAACATTAAATGCCTCCAAATGGTATTTAATTAACTTCCAGCGCCCCTGGAAGCATGAAAATCACTTTAAACATGCTAATTTTAGCTCTAACACTGATGATCCACCTACAAATGTGAACTGACGTTCAAAAATAAAACATTTGAAAACGGACCATTTTCCACATTTCTGAAGCATGACGTAATGGGGGGGTGTTATCTCTTTTGTCGAAAATCAGCCGTTTTTGCTCGAACATTAAATGCCTCCAAATGGTATTTAATTAACTTCCCGGGGTGAAGAAACCCTTTTTGAGAACTCCGAGTGGGTAAATTGGCCATTTTCATGCACTTTTAACCATTCCATAAATCTTGTGTTTAGGGCCCCTGGGAGCATGAAAATCACTTTAAACATGCTAATTTTAGCTCTAACACTGATGATCCACCTACAAATGTGAACTGACGTTCAAAAATAAAACATTTGAAAACGGACCATTTTCCACATTTCTGAAGCAGGACGTAATGGGGGGGTGTTATCTCTTTTGTCGAAAATCAGCCGTTTTTGCTCGAACATTAAATGCCTCCAAATGGTATTTAATTAACTTCCAGCGCCCCTGGAAGCATGAAAATCACTTTAAACATGCTAATTTTAGCTCTAACACTGATGATCCACCTACAAATGTGAACTGACGTTCAAAAATAAAACATTTGAAAACGGACCATTTTCCACATTTCTGAAGCATGACGTAATGGGGGGGTGTTATCTCTTTTGTCGAAAATCAGCCGTTTTTGCTCGAACATTAAATGCCTCCAAATGGTATTTAATTAACTTCCAGCGCCCCTGGAAGCATGAAAATCACTTTAAACATGCTAATTTTAGCTCTAACACTGATGATCCACCTACAAATGTGAACTGACGTTCAAAAATAAAACATTTGAAAACGGACCATTTTCCACATTTCTGAAGCATGACGTAATGGGGGGGTGTTATCTCTTTTGTCGAAAATCAGCCGTTTTTGCTCGAACATTAAATGCCTCCAAATGGTATTTAATTAACTTCCCGGGGTGAAGAAACCCTTTTTGAGAACTCCGAGTGGGTAAATTGGCCATTTTCATGCACTTTTAACCATTCCATAAATCTTGTGTTTAGGGCCCCTGGGAGCATGAAAATCACTTTAAACATGCTAATTTTAGCTCTAACACTGATGATCCACCTACAAATGTGAACTGACGTTCAAAAATAAAACATTTGAAAACGGACCATTTTCCACATTTCTGAAGCAGGACGTAATGGGGGGGTGTTATCTCTTTTGTCGAAAATCAGCCGTTTTTGCTCGAACATTAAATGCCTCCAAATGGTATTTAATTAACTTCCAGCGCCCCTGGAAGCATGAAAATCACTTTAAACATGCTAATTTTAGCTCTAACACTGATGATCCACCTACAAATGTGAACTGACGTTCAAAAATAAAACATTTGAAAACGGACCATTTTCCACATTTCTGAAGCATGACGTAATGGGGGGGTGTTATCTCTTTTGTCGAAAATCAGCCGTTTTTGCTCGAACATTAAATGCCTCCAAATGGTATTTAATTAACTTCCAGCGCCCCTGGAAGCATGAAAATCACTTTAAACATGCTAATTTTAGCTCTAACACTGATGATCCACCTACAAATGTGAACTGACGTTCAAAAATAAAACATTTGAAAACGGACCATTTTCCACATTTCTGAAGCATGACGTAATGGGGGGGTGTTATCTCTTTTGTCGAAAATCAGCCGTTTTTGCTCGAACATTAAATGCCTCCAAATGGTATTTATTTCACTTCCCGGGGTGAAGAAACCCTTTTTGAGAACTCAGAGTGGGTAAATTGGCCATTTTCATGCACTTTTAACCATTCCATAAATCTTGTGTTTAGGGCCCCTGGAAGCATGAAAATCACTTTAAACATGCTAATTTTAGCTCTAACACTGATGATCCACCTACAAATGTGAACTGACGTTCAAAAATAAAACATTTGAAAACGGACCATTTTCCACATTTCTGAAGCAGGACGTAATGGGGGGGTGTTATCTCTTTTGTCGAAAATCAGCCGTTTTTGCTCGAACATTAAATGCCTCCAAATGGTATTTAATTAACTTCCAGCGCCCCTGGAAGCATGAAAATCACTTTAAACATGCTAATTTTAGCTCTAACACTGATGATCCACCTACAAATGTGAACTGACGTTCAAAAATAAAACATTTGAAAACGGACCATTTTCCACATTTCTGAAGCAGGACGTAATGGGGGGGGTGTTATCTCTTTTGTCGAAAATCAGCCGTTTTTGCTCGAACATTAAATGCCTCCAAATGGTATTTAATTAACTTCCCGGGGTGAAGAAACCCTTTTTGAGAACTCAGAGTGGGTAAATTGGCCATTTTCATGCACTTTTAACCATTCCATAAATCTTGTGTTTAGGGCCCCTGGGAGCATGAAAATCACTTTAAACATGCTAATTTTAGCTCTAACACTGATGATCCACCTACAAATGTGAACTGACGTTCAAAAATAAAACATTTGAAAACGGACCATTTTCCACATTTCTGAAGCAGGACGTAATGGGGGGGTGTTATCTCTTTTGTCGAAAATCAGCCGTTTTTGCTCGAACATTAAATGCCTCCAAATGGTATTTAATTAACTTCCAGCACCCCTGGAAGCATGAAAATCACTTTAAACATGCTAATTTTAGCTCTAACACTGATGATCCACCTACAAATGTGAACTGACGTTCAAAAATAAAACATTTGAAAACGGACCATTTTCCACATTTCTGAAGCATGACGTAATGGGGGGGTGTTATCTCTTTTGTCGAAAATCAGCCGTTTTTGCTCGAACATTAAATGCCTCCAAATGGTATTTAATTAACTTCCAGCGCCCCTGGAAGCATGAAAATCACTTTAAACATGCTAATTTTAGCTCTAACACTGATGATCCACCTACAAATGTGAACTGACGTTCAAAAATAAAACATTTGAAAACGGACCATTTTCCACATTTCTGAAGCATGACGTAATGGGGGGGTGTTATCTCTTTTGTCGAAAATCAGCCGTTTTTGCTCGAACATTAAATGCCTCCAAATGGTATTTATTTCACTTCCCGAGCCCCTGGAAGCATGAAAATCACTTTAAACATGCTAATTTTAGCTCTAACACTGATGATCCACCTACAAATGTGAACTGACGTTCAAAATAAAACATTTGAAAACGGACCATTTTCCACATTTCTGAAGCATGACGTAATGGGGGGGTGTTATCTCTTTTGTCGAAAATCAGCCGTTTTTGCTCGAACATTAAATGCCTCCAAATGGTATTTATTTCACTTCCCGGGGTGAAGAAACCCTTTTTGAGAACTCAGAGTGGGTAAATTGGCCATTTTCATGCACTTTTAACCATTCCATAAATCTTGTGTTTAGGGCCCCTGGAAGCATGAAAACCACTTTAAACATGCTAATTTTAGCTCTAACACTGATGATCCACCTACAAATGTGAACTGACGTTCAAAAATAAAACATTTGAAAACGGACCATTTTCCACATTTCTGAAGCAGGACGTAATGGGGGGGGTGTTATCTCTTTTGTCGAAAATCAGCCGTTTTTGCTCGAACATTAAATGCCTCCAAATGGTATTTAATTAACTTCCAGCGCCCCTGGAAGCATGAAAATCACTTTAAACATGCTAATTTTAGCTCTAACACTGATGATCCACCTACAAATGTGAACTGACGTTCAAAAATAAAACATTTGAAAACGGACCATTTTCCACATTTCTGAAGCAGGACGTAATGGGGGGGTGTTATCTCTTTTGTCGAAAATCAGCCGTTTTTGCTCGAACATTAAATGCCTCCAAATGGTATTTAATTAACTTCCCGGGGTGAAGAAACCCTTTTTGAGAACTCAGAGTGGGTAAATTGGCCATTTTCATGCACTTTTAACCATTCCATAAATCTTGTGTTTAGGGCCCCTGGGAGCATGAAAATCACTTTAAACATGCTAATTTTAGCTCTAACACTGATGATCCACCTACAAATGTGAACTGACGTTCAAAAATAAAACATTTGAAAACGGACCATTTTCCACATTTCTGAAGCAGGACGTAATGGGGGGGGTGTTATCTCTTTTGTCGAAAATCAGCCATTTTTGCTCGAACATTAAATGCCTCCAAATGGTATTTAATTAACTTCCAGCACCCCTGGAAGCATGAAAATCACTTTAAACATGCTAATTTTAGCTCTAACACTGATGATCCACCTACAAATGTGAACTGACGTTCAAAAATAAAACATTTGAAAACGGACCATTTTCCACATTTCTGAAGCATGACGTAATGGGGGGGTGTTATCTCTTTTGTCGAAAATCAGCCGTTTTTGCTCGAACATTAAATGCCTCCAAATGGTATTTAATTAACTTCCAGCGCCCCTGGAAGCATGAAAATCACTTTAAACATGCTAATTTTAGCTCTAACACTGATGATCCACCTACAAATGTGAACTGACGTTCAAAAATAAAACATTTGAAAACGGACCATTTTCCACATTTCTGAAGCATGACGTAATGGGGGGGGTGTTATCTCTTTTGTCGAAAATCAGCCGTTTTTGCTCGAACATTAAATGCCTCCAAATGGTATTTAATTAACTTCCCGGGGTGAAGAAACCCTTTTTGAGAACTCAGAGTGGGTAAATTGGCCATTTTCATGCACTTTTAACCATTCCATAAATCTTGTGTTTAGGGCCCCTGGGAGCATGAAAATCACTTTAAACATGCTAATTTTAGCTCTAACACTGATGATCCACCTACAAATGTGAACTGACGTTCAAAAATAAAACATTTGAAAACGGACCATTTTCCACATTTCTGAAGCATGACGTAATGGGGGGGTGTTATCTCTTTTGTCGAAAATCAGCCGTTTTTGCTCGAACATTAAATGCCTCCAAATGGTATTTATTTCACTTCCCGAGCCCCTGGAAGCATGAAAATCACTTTAAACATGCTAATTTTAGCTCTAACACTGATGATCCACCTACAAATGTGAACTGACGTTCAAAAATAAAACATTTGAAAACGGACCATTTTCCACATTTCTGAAGCATGACGTAATGGGGGGGTGTTATCTCTTTTGTCGAAAATCAGCCGTTTTTGCTCGAACATTAAATGCCTCCAAATGGTATTTATTTCACTTCCCGGGGTGAAGAAACCCTTTTTGAGAACTCAGAGTGGGTAAATTGGCCATTTTCATGCACTTTTAACCATTCCATAAATCTTGTGTTTAGGGCCCCTGGAAGCATGAAAATCACTTTAAACATGCTAATTTTAGCTCTAACACTGATGATCCACCTACAAATGTGAACTGACGTTCAAAAATAAAACATTTGAAAACGGACCATTTTCCACATTTCTGAAGCAGGACGTAATGGGGGGGTGTTATCTCTTTTGTCGAAAATCAGCCGTTTTTGCTCGAACATTAAATGCCTCCAAATGGTATTTAATTAACTTCCAGCGCCCCTGGAAGCATGAAAATCACTTTAAACATGCTAATTTTAGCTCTAACACTGATGATCCACCTACAAATGTGAACTGACGTTCAAAAATAAAACATTTGAAAACGGACCATTTTCCACATTTCTGAAGCAGGACGTAATGGGGGGGTGTTATCTCTTTTGTCGAAAATCAGCCGTTTTTGCTCGAACATTAAATGCCTCCAAATGGTATTTAATTAACTTCCCGGGGTGAAGAAACCCTTTTTGAGAACTCAGAGTGGGTAAATTGGCCATTTTCATGCACTTTTAACCATTCCATAAATCTTGTGTTTAGGGCCCCTGGGAGCATGAAAATCACTTTAAACATGCTAATTTTAGCTCTAACACTGATGATCCACCTACAAATGTGAACTGACGTTCAAAAATAAAACATTTGAAAACGGACCATTTTCCACATTTCTGAAGCAGGACGTAATGGGGGGGTGTTATCTCTTTTGTCGAAAATCAGCCGTTTTTGCTCGAACATTAAATGCCTCCAAATGGTATTTAATTAACTTTCAACACCCCCGGAAGCATGAAAATCACTTTAAACATGCTAATTTTAGCTCTAACACTGATGATCCACCTACAAATGTGAACTGACGTTCAAAAATAAAACATTTGAAAACGGACCATTTTCCACATTTCTGAAGCATGACGTAATGGGGGGGTGTTATCTCTTTTGTCGAAAATCAGCCGTTTTTGCTCGAACATTAAATGCCTCCAAATGGTATTTAATTAACTTCCAGCGCCCCTGGAAGCATGAAAATCACTTTAAACATGCTAATTTTAGCTCTAACACTGATGATCCACCTACAAATGTGAACTGACGTTCAAAAATAAAACATTTGAAAAAGGACCATTTTCCACATTTCTGAAGCATGACGTAATGGGGGGGTGTTATCTCTTTTGTCGAAAATCAGCCGTTTTTGCTCGAACATTAAATGCCTCCAAATGGTATTTAATTAACTTCCCGGGGTGAAGAAACCCTTTTTGAGAACTCAGAGTGGGTAAATTGGCCATTTTCATGCACTTTTAACCATTCCATAAATCTTGTGTTTAGGGCCCCTGGGAGCATGAAAATCACTTTAAACATGCTAATTTTAGCTCTAACACTGATGATCCACCTACAAATGTGAACTGACGTTCAAAAATAAAACATTTGAAAACAGACCATTTTCCACATTTCTGAAGCAGGACGTAATGGGGGGGTGTTATCTCTTTTGTCGAAAATCAGCCGTTTTTGCTCGAACATTAAATGCCTCCAAATGGTATTTATTTCACTTCCCGAGCCCCTGGAAGCATGAAAATCACTTTAAACATGCTAATTTTAGCTCTAACACTGATGATCCACCTACAAATGTGAACTGACGTTCAAAAATAAAACATTTGAAAACGGACCATTTTCCACATTTCTGAAGCAGGACGTAATGGGGGGGTGTTATCTCTTTTGTCGAAAATCAGCCATTTTTGCTCGAACATTAAATGCCTCCAAATGGTATTTAATTAACTTCCAGCACCCCTGGAAGCATGAAAATCACTTTAAACATGCTAATTTTAGCTCTAACACTGATGATCCACCTACAAATGTGAACTGACGTTCAAAAATAAAACATTTGAAAACGGACCATTTTCCACATTTCTGAAGCATGACGTAATGGGGGGGTGTTATCTCTTTTGTCGAAAATCAGCCGTTTTTGCTCGAACATTAAATGCCTCCAAATGGTATTTAATTAACTTCCAGCGCCCCTGGAAGCATGAAAATCACTTTAAACATGCTAATTTTAGCTCTAACACTGATGATCCACCTACAAATGTGAACTGACGTTCAAAAATAAAACATTTGAAAACGGACCATTTTCCACATTTCTGAAGCATGACGTAATGGGGGGGTGTTATCTCTTTTGTCGAAAATCAGCCGTTTTTGCTCGAACATTAAATGCCTCCAAATGGTATTTAATTAACTTCCCGGGGTGAAGAAACCCTTTTTGAGAACTCAGAGTGGGTAAATTGGCCATTTTCATGCACTTTTAACCATTCCATAAATCTTGTGTTTAGGGCCCCTGGGAGCATGAAAATCACTTTAAACATGCTAATTTTAGCTCTAACACTGATGATCCACCTACAAATGTGAACTGACGTTCAAAAATAAAACATTTGAAAACGGACCATTTTCCACATTTCTGAAGCATGACGTAATGGGGGGGTGTTATCTCTTTTGTCGAAAATCAGCCGTTTTTGCTCGAACATTAAATGCCTCCAAATGGTATTTATTTCACTTCCCGAGCCCCTGGAAGCATGAAAATCACTTTAAACATGCTAATTTTAGCTCTAACACTGATGATCCACCTACAAATGTGAACTGACGTTCAAAAATAAAACATTTGAAAACGGACCATTTTCCACATTTCTGAAGCATGACGTAATGGGGGGGTGTTATCTCTTTTGTCGAAAATCAGCCGTTTTTGCTCGAACATTAAATGCCTCCAAATGGTATTTATTTCACTTCCCGGGGTGAAGAAACCCTTTTTGAGAACTCAGAGTGGGTAAATTGGCCATTTTCATGCACTTTTAACCATTCCATAAATCTTGTGTTTAGGGCCCCTGGAAGCATGAAAATCACTTTAAACATGCTAATTTTAGCTCTAACACTGATGATCCACCTACAAATGTGAACTGACGTTCAAAAATAAAACATTTGAAAACGGACCATTTTCCACATTTCTGAAGCAGGACGTAATGGGGGGGTGTTATCTCTTTTGTCGAAAATCAGCCGTTTTTGCTCGAACATTAAATGCCTCCAAATGGTATTTAATTAACTTCCAGCGCCCCTGGAAGCATGAAAATCACTTTAAACATGCTAATTTTAGCTCTAACACTGATGATCCACCTACAAATGTGAACCTACGTTCAAAAATAAAACATTTGAAAACGGACCATTTTCCACATTTCTGAAGCAGGACGTAATGGGGGGGTGTTATCTCTTTTGTCGAAAATCAGCCGTTTTTGCTCGAACATTAAATGCCTCCAAATGGTATTTAATTAACTTCCCGGGGTGAAGAAACCCTTTTTGAGAACTCAGAGTGGGTAAATTGGCCATTTTCATGCACTTTTAACCATTCCATAAATCTTGTGTTTAGGGCCCCTGGGAGCATGAAAATCACTTTAAACATGCTAATTTTAGCTCTAACACTGATGATCCACCTACAAATGTGAACTGACGTTCAAAAATAAAACATTTGAAAACGGACCATTTTCCACATTTCTGAAGCAGGACGTAATGGGGGGGTGTTATCTCTTTTGTCGAAAATCAGCCGTTTTTGCTCGAACATTAAATGCCTCCAAATGGTATTTAATTAACTTTCAACACCCCCGGAAGCATGAAAATCACTTTAAACATGCTAATTTTAGCTCTAACACTGATGATCCACCTACAAATGTGAACTGACGTTCAAAAATAAAACATTTGAAAACGGACCATTTTCCACATTTCTGAAGCATGACGTAATGGGGGGGTGTTATCTCTTTTGTCGAAAATCAGCCGTTTTTGCTCGAACATTAAATGCCTCCAAATGGTATTTAATTAACTTCCAGCGCCCCTGGAAGCATGAAAATCACTTTAAACATGCTAATTTTAGCTCTAACACTGATGATCCACCTACAAATGTGAACTGACGTTCAAAAATAAAACATTTGAAAACGGACCATTTTCCACATTTCTGAAGCATGACGTAATGGGGGGGTGTTATCTCTTTTGTCGAAAATCAGCCGTTTTTGCTCGAACATTAAATGCCTCCAAATGGTATTTAATTAACTTCCCGGGGTGAAGAAACCCTTTTTGAGAACTCAGAGTGGGTAAATTGGCCATTTTCATGCACTTTTAACCATTCCATAAATCTTGTGTTTAGGGCCCCTGGGAGCATGAAAATCACTTTAAACATGCTAATTTTAGCTCTAACACTGATGATCCACCTACAAATGTGAACTGACGTTCAAAAATAAAACATTTGAAAACGGACCATTTTCCACATTTCTGAAGCAGGACGTAATGGGGGGGGTGTTATCTCTTTTGTCGAAAATCAGCCGTTTTTGCTCGAACATTAAATGCCTCCAAATGGTATTTATTTCACTTCCCGAGCCCCTGGAAGCATGAAAATCACTTTAAACATGCTAATTTTAGCTCTAACACTGATGATCCACCTACAAATGTGAACTGACGTTCAAAAATAAAACATTTGAAAACGGACCATTTTCCACATTTCTGAAGCATGACGTAATGGGGGGGTGTTATCTCTTTTGTCGAAAATCAGCCGTTTTTGCTCGAACATTAAATGCCTCCAAATGGTATTTATTTCACTTCCCGAGCCCCTGGAAGCATGAAAATCACTTTAAACATGCTAATTTTAGCTCTAACACTGATGATCCACCTACAAATGTGAACTGACGTTCAAAAATAAAACATTTGAAAACGGACCATTTTCCACATTTCTGAAGCATGACGTAATGGGGGGGTGTTATCTCTTTTGTCGAAAATCAGCCGTTTTTGCTCGAACATTAAATGCCTCCAAATGGTATTTATTTCACTTCCCGGGGTGAAGAAACCCTTTTTGAGAACTCAGAGTGGGTAAATTGGCCATTTTCATGCACTTTTAACCATTCCATAAATCTTGTGTTTAGGGCCCCTGGAAGCATGAAAATCACTTTAAACATGCTAATTTTAGCTCTAACACTGATGATCCACCTACAAATGTGAACTGACGTTCAAAAATAAAACATTTGAAAACGGACCATTTTCCACATTTCTGAAGCAGGACGTAATGGGGGGGTGTTATCTCTTTTGTCGAAAATCAGCCGTTTTTGCTCGAACATTAAATGCCTCCAAATGGTATTTAATTAACTTCCAGCGCCCCTGGAAGCATGAAAATCACTTTAAACATGCTAATTTTAGCTCTAACACTGATGATCCACCTACAAATGTGAACTGACGTTCAAAAATAAAACATTTGAAAACGGACCATTTTCCACATTTCTGAAGCAGGACGTAATGGGGGGGTGTTATCTCTTTTGTCGAAAATCAGCCGTTTTTGCTCGAACATTAAATGCCTCCAAATGGTATTTAATTAACTTCCCGGGGTGAAGAAACCCTTTTTGAGAACTCAGAGTGGGTAAATTGGCCATTTTCATGCACTTTTAACCATTCCATAAATCTTGTGTTTAGGGCCCCTGTGAGCATGAAAATCACTTTAAACATGCTAATTTTAGCTCTAACACTGATGATCCACCTACAAATGTGAACTGACGTTCAAAAATAAAACATTTGAAAACGGACCATTTTCCACATTTCTGAAGCAGGACGTAATGGGGGGAAGTTATCTCTTTTGTCGAAAATCAGCCTTTTTTGCTCGAACATTAAATGCCTCCAAATGGTATTTAATTAACTTCCAGCACTCCTGGAAGCATGAAAATCACTTTAAACATGCTAATTTTAGCTCTAACACTGATGATCCACCTACAAATGTGAACTGACATTCAAAAATAAAACATTTGAAAACGGACCATTTTCCACATTTCTGAAGCATGACGTAATGGGGGGGTGTTATCTCTTTTGTCGAAAATCAGCCGTTTTTGCTCGAACATTAAATGCCTCCAAATGGTATTTAATTAACTTCCAGCGCCCCTGGAAGCATGAAAATCACTTTAAACATGCTAATTTTAGCTCTAACAATGATGATCCACCTACAAATGTGAACTGACGTTCAAAAATAAAACATTTGAAAACGGACCATTTTCCACATTTCTGAAGCATGACGTAATGGGGGGGTGTTATCTCTTTTGTCGAAAATCAGCCGTTTTTGCTCGAACATTAAATGCCTCCAAATGGTATTTAATTAACTTCCCGGGGTGAAGAAACCCTTTTTGAGAACTCAGAGTGGGTAAATTGGCCATTTTCATGCACTTTTAACCATTCCATAAATCTTGTGTTTAGGGCCCCTGGGAGCACGAAAATCACTTTAAACATGCTAATTTTAGCTCTAACACTGATGATCCACCTACAAATGTGAACTGACGTTCAAAAATAAAACATTTGAAAACGGACCATTTTCCACATTTCTGAAGCAGGACGTAATGGGGGGGTGTTATCTCTTTTGTCGAAAATCAGCCGTTTTTGCTCGAACATTAAATGCCTCCAAATGGTATTTATTTCACTTCCCGAGCCCCTGGAAGCATGAAAATCACTTTAAACATGCTAATTTTAGCTCTAACACTGATGATCCACCTACAAATGTGAACTGACGTTCAAAAATAAAACATTTGAAAACGGACCATTTTCCACATTTCTGAAGCATGACGTAATGGGGGGGTGTTATCTCTTTTGTCGAAAATCAGCCGTTTTTGCTCGAACATTAAATGCCTCCAAATGGTATTTATTTCACTTCCCGAGCCCCTGGAAGCATGAAAATCACTTTAAACATGCTAATTTTAGCTCTAACACTGATGATCCACCTACAAATGTGAACTGACGTTCAAAAATAAAACATTTGAAAACGGACCATTTTCCACATTTCTGAAGCATGACGTAATGGGGGGGTGTTATCTCTTTTGTCGAAAATCAGCCGTTTTTGCTCGAACATTAAATGCCTCCAAATGGTATTTATTTCACTTCCCGGGGTGAAGAAACCCTTTTTGAGAACTCAGAGTGGGTAAATTGGCCATTTTCATGCACTTTTAACCATTCCATAAATCTTGTGTTTAGGGCCCCTGGAAGCATGAAAATCACTTTAAACATGCTAATTTTAGCTCTAACACTGATGATCCACCTACAAATGTGAACTGACGTTCAAAAATAAAACATTTGAAAACGGACCATTTTCCACATTTCTGAAGCAGGACGTAATGGGGGGGTGTTATCTCTTTTGTCGAAAATCAGCCGTTTTTGCTCGAACATTAAATGCCTCCAAATGGTATTTAATTAACTTCCAGCGCCCCTGGAAGCATGAAAATCACTTTAAACATGCTAATTTTAGCTCTAACACTGATGATCCACCTACAAATGTGAACTGACGTTCAAAAATAAAACATTTGAAAACGGACCATTTTCCACATTTCTGAAGCAGGACGTAATGGGGGGGTGTTATCTCTTTTGTCGAAAATCAGCCGTTTTTGCTCGAACATTAAATGCCTCCAAATGGTATTTAATTAACTTCCCGGGGTGAAGAAACCCTTTTTGAGAACTCAGAGTGGGTAAATTGGCCATTTTCATGCACTTTTAACCATTCCATAAATCTTGTGTTTAGGGCCCCTGGGAGCATGAAAATCACTTTAAACATGCTAATTTTAGCTCTAACACTGATGATCCACCTACAAATGTGAACTGACGTTCAAAAATAAAACATTTGAAAACGGACCATTTTCCACATTTCTGAAGCAGGACGTAATGGGGGGGTGTTATCTCTTTTGTCGAAAATCAGCCGTTTTTGCTCGAACATTAAATGCCTCCAAATGGTATTTAATTAACTTCCAGCACTCCTGGAAGCATGAAAATCACTTTAAACATGCTAATTTTAGCTCTAACACTGATGATCCACCTACAAATGTGAACTGACGTTCAAAAATAAAACATTTGAAAACGGACCATTTTCCACATTTCTGAAGCATGACGTAATGGGGGGGTGTTATCTCTTTTGTCGAAAATCAGCCGTTTTTGCTCGAACATTAAATGCCTCCAAATGGTATTTAATTAACTTCCAGCGCCCCTGGAAGCATGAAAATCACTTTAAACATGCTAATTTTAGCTCTAACAATGATGATCCACCTACAAATGTGAACTGACGTTCAAAAATAAAACATTTGAAAACGGACCATTTTCCACATTTCTGAAGCATGACGTAATGGGGGGGTGTTATCTCTTTTGTCGAAAATCAGCCGTTTTTGCTCGAACATTAAATGCCTCCAAATGGTATTTAATTAACTTCCCGGGGTGAAGAAACCCTTTTTGAGAACTCAGAGTGGGTAAATTGGCCATTTTCATGCACTTTTAACCATTCCATAAATCTTGTGTTTAGGGCCCCTGGGAGCATGAAAATCACTTTAAACATGCTAATTTTAGCTCTAACACTGATGATCCACCTACAAATGTGAACTGACGTTCAAAAATAAAACATTTGAAAACGGACCATTTTCCACATTTCTGAAGCAGGACGTAATGGGGGGGTGTTATCTCTTTTGTCGAAAATCAGCCGTTTTTGCTCGAACATTAAATGCCTCCAAATGGTATTTATTTCACTTCCCGAGCCCCTGGAAGCATGAAAATCACTTTAAACATGCTAATTTTAGCTCTAACACTGATGATCCACCTACAAATGTGAACTGACGTTCAAAAATAAAACATTTGAAAACGGACCATTTTCCACATTTCTGAAGCATGACGTAATGGGGGGGTGTTATCTCTTTTGTCGAAAATCAGCCGTTTTTGCTCGAACATTAAATGCCTCCAAATGGTATTTATTTCACTTCCCGGGGTGAAGAAACCCTTTTTGAGAACTCAGAGTGGGTAAATTGGCCATTTTCATGCACTTTTAACCATTCCATAAATCTTGTGTTTAGGGCCCCTGGAAGCATGAAAATCACTTTAAACATGCTAATTTTAGCTCTAACACTGATGATCCACCTACAAATGTGAACTGACGTTGAAAAATAAAACATTTGAAAACGGACCATTTTCCACATTTCTGAAGCAGGACGTAATCGGGGGGTGTTATCTCTTTTGTCGAAAATCAGCCGTTTTTGCTCGAACATTAAATGCCTCCAAATGGTATTTAATTAACTTCCAGCGCCCCTGGAAGCATGAAAATCACTTTAAACATGCTAATTTTAGCTCTAACACTGATGATCCACCTACAAATGTGAACTGACGTTCAAAAATAAAACATTTGAAAACGGACCATTTTCCACATTTCTGAAGCAGGACGTAATGGGGGGGTGTTATCTCTTTTGTCGAAAATCAGCCGTTTTTGCTCGAACATTAAATGCCTCCAAATGGTATTTAATTAACTTCCCGGGGTGAAGAAACCCTTTTTGAGAACTCAGAGTGGGTAAATTGGCCATTTTCATGCACTTTTAACCATTCCATAAATCTTGTGTTTAGGGCCCCTGGGAGCATGAAAATCACTTTAAACATGCTAATTTTAGCTCTAACACTGATGATCCACCTACAAATGTGAACTGACGTTCAAAAATAAAACATTTGAAAACGGACCATTTTCCACATTTCTGAAGCATGACGTAATGGGGGGGTGTTATCTCTTTTGTCGAAAATCAGCCGTTTTTGCTCGAACATTAAATGCCTCCAAATGGTATTTATTTCACTTCCCGGGGTGAAGAAACCCTTTTTGAGAACTCAGAGTGGGTAAATTGGCCATTTTCATGCACTTTTAACCATTCCATAAATCTTGTGTTTAGGGCCCCTGGAAGCATGAAAATCACTTTAAACATGCTAATTTTAGCTCTAACACTGATGATCCACCTACAAATGTGAACTGACGTTCAAAAATAAAACATTTGAAAACGGACCATTTTCCACATTTCTGAAGCAGGACGTAATGGGGGGGGGTGTTATCTCTTTTGTCGAAAATCAGCCGTTTTTGCTCGAACATTAAATGCCTCCAAATGGTATTTAATTAACTTCCAGCGCCCCTGGAAGCATGAAAATCACTTTAAACATGCTAATTTTAGCTCTAACACTGATGATCCACCTACAAATGTGAACTGACGTTCAAAAATAAAACATTTGAAAACGGACCATTTTCCACATTTCTGAAGCAGGACGTAATGGGGGGGTGTTATCTCTTTTGTCGAAAATCAGCCGTTTTTGCTCGAACATTAAATGCCTCCAAATGGTATTTAATTAACTTCCCGGGGTGAAGAAACCCTTTTTGAGAACTCAGAGTGGGTAAATTGGCCATTTTCATGCACTTTTAACCATTCCATAAATCTTGTGTTTAGGGCCCCTGGGAGCATGAAAATCACTTTAAACATGCTAATTTTAGCTCTAACACTGATGATCCACCTACAAATGTGAACTGACGTTCAAAAATAAAACATTTGAAAACGGACCATTTTCCACATTTCTGAAGCAGGACGTAATGGGGGGGTGTTATCTCTTTTGTCGAAAATCAGCAGTTTTTGCTCGAACATTAAATGCCTCCAAATGGTATTTAATTAACTTCCAGCACCCCTGGAAGCATGAAAATCACTTTAAACATGCTAATTTTAGCTCTAACACTGATGATCCACCTACAAATGTGAACTGACGTTCAAAAATAAAACATTTGAAAACGGACCATTTTCCACATTTCTGAAGCATGACGTAATGGGGGGGTGTTATCTCTTTTGTCGAAAATCAGCCGTTTTTGCTCGAACATTAAATGCCTCCAAATGGTATTTAATTAACTTCCAGCGCCCCTGGAAGCATGAAAATCACTTTAAACATGCTAATTTTAGCTCTAACACTGATGATCCACCTACAAATGTGAACTGACGTTCAAAAATAAAACATTTGAAAACGGACCATTTTCCACATTTCTGAAGCATGACGTAATGGGGGGGTGTTATCTCTTTTGTCGAAAATCAGCCGTTTTTGCTCGAACATTAAATGCCTCCAAATGGTATTTAATTAACTTCCCGGGGTGAAGAAACCCTTTTTGAGAACTCAGAGTGGGTAAATTGGCCATTTTCATGCACTTTTAACCATTCCATAAATCTTGTGTTTAGGGCCCCTGGGAGCATGAAAATCACTTTAAACATGCTAATTTTAGCTCTAACACTGATGATCCACCTACAAATGTGAACTGACGTTCAAAAATAAAACATTTGAAAACGGACCATTTTCCACATTTCTGAAGCAGGACGTAATGGGGGGGTGTTATCTCTTTTGTCGAAAATCAGCCGTTTTTGCTCGAACATTAAATGCCTCCAAATGGTATTTATTTCACTTCCCGAGCCCCTGGAAGCATGAAAATCACTTTAAACATGCTAATTTTAGCTCTAACACTGATGATCCACCTACAAATGTGAACTGACGTTCAAAAATAAAACATTTGAAAACGGACCATTTTCCACATTTCTGAAGCATGACGTAATGGGGGGGTGTTATCTCTTTTGTCGAAAATCAGCCGTTTTTGCTCGAACATTAAATGCCTCCAAATGGTATTTATTTCACTTCCCGAGCCCCTGGAAGCATGAAAATCACTTTAAACATGCTAATTTTAGCTCTAACACTGATGATCCACCTACAAATGTGAACTGACGTTCAAAAATAAAACATTTGAAAACGGACCATTTTCCACATTTCTGAAGCATGACGTAATGGGGGGGTGTTATCTCTTTTGTCGAAAATCAGCCGTTTTTGCTCGAACATTAAATGCCTCCAAATGGTATTTATTTCACTTCCCGGGGTGAAGAAACCCTTTTTGAGAACTCAAAGTGGGTAAATTGGCCATTTTCATGCACTTTTAACCATTCCATAAATCTTGTGTTTAGGGCCCCTGGAAGCATGAAAATCACTTTAAACATGCTAATTTTAGCTCTAACACTGATGATCCACCTACAAATGTGAACTGACGTTCAAAAATAAAACATTTGAAAACGGACCATTTTCCACATTTCTGAAGCAGGACGTAATGGGGGGGTGTTATCTCTTTTGTCGAAAATCAGCTGTTTTTGCTCGAACATTAAATGCCTCCAAATGGTATTTAATTAACTTCCAGCGCCCCTGGAAGCATGAAAATCACTTTAAACATGCTAATTTTAGCTCTAACACTGATGATCCACCTACAAATGTGAACTGACGTTCAAAAATAAAACATTTGAAAACGGACCATTTTCCACATTTCTGAAGCAGGACGTAATGGGGGGGTGTTATCTCTTTTGTCGAAAATCAGCCGTTTTTGCTCGAACATTAAATGCCTCCAAATGGTATTTAATTAACTTCCCGGGGTGAAGAAACCCTTTTTGAGAACTCAGAGTGGGTAAATTGGCCATTTTCATGCACTTTTAACCATTCCATAAATCTTGTGTTTAGGGCCCCTGGGAGCATGAAAATCACTTTAAACATGCTAATTTTAGCTCTAACACTGATGATCCACCTACAAATGTGAACTGACGTTCAAAAATAAAACATTTGAAAACGGACCATTTTCCACATTTCTGAAGCAGGACGTAATGGGGGGGTGTTATCTCTTTTGTCGAAAATCAGCCGTTTTTGCTCGAACATTAAATGCCTCCAAATGGTATTTAATTAACTTCCAGCACCCCTGGAAGCATGAAAATCACTTTAAACATGCTAATTTTAGCTCTAACACTGATGATCCACCTACAAATGTGAACTGACGTTCAAAAATAAAACATTTGAAAACGGACCATTTTCCACATTTCTGAAGCAGGACGTAATGGGGGGGTGTTATCTCTTTTGTCGAAAATCAGCCGTTTTTGCTCGAACATTAAATGCCTCCAAATGGTATTTAATTAACTTCCAGCGCCCCTGGAAGCATGAAAATCACTTTAAACATGCTAATTTTAGCTCTAACACTGATGATCCACCTACAAATGTGAACTGACGTTCAAAAATAAAACATTTGAAAACGGACCATTTTCCACATTTCTGAAGCAGGACGTAATGGGGGGGTGTTATCTCTTTTGTCGAAAATCAGCCGTTTTTGCTCGAACATTAAATGCCTCCAAATGGTATTTAATTAACTTCCCGGGGTGAAGAAACCCTTTTTGAGAACTCAGAGTGGGTAAATTGGCCATTTTCATGCACTTTTAACCATTCCATAAATCTTGTGTTTAGGGCCCCTGGGAGCATGAAAATCACTTTAAACATGCTAATTTTAGCTCTAACACTGATGATCCACCTACAAATGTGAACTGACGTTCAAAAATAAAACATTTGAAAACGGACCATTTTCCACATTTCTGAAGCAGGACGTAATGGGGGGGTGTTATCTCTTTTGTCGAAAATCAGCCGTTTTTGCTCGAACATTAAATGCCTCCAAATGGTATTTAATTAACTTCCAGCACCCCTGGAAGCATGAAAATCACTTTAAACATGCTAATTTTAGCTCTAACACTGATGATCCACCTACAAATGTGAACTGACGTTCAAAAATAAAACATTTGAAAACGGACCATTTTCCACATTTCTGAAGCATGACGTAATGGGGGGGTGTTATCTCTTTTGTCGAAAATCAGCCGTTTTTGCTCGAACATTAAATGCCTCCAAATGGTATTTAATTAACTTCCAGCGCCCCTGGAAGCATGAAAATCACTTTAAACATGCTAATTTTAGCTCTAACACTGATGATCCACCTACAAATGTGAACTGACGTTCAAAAATAAAACATTTGAAAACGGACCATTTTCCACATTTCTGAAGCATGACGTAATGGGGGGGTGTTATCTCTTTTGTCGAAAATCAGCCGTTTTTGCTCGAACATTAAATGCCTCCAAATGGTATTTAATTAACTTCCCGGGGTGAAGAAACCCTTTTTGAGAACTCAGAGTGGGTAAATTGGCCATTTTCATGCACTTTTAACCATTCCATAAATCTTGTGTTTAGGGCCCCTGGGAGCATGAAAATCACTTTAAACATGCTAATTTTAGCTCTAACACTGATGATCCACCTACAAATGTGAACTGACGTTCAAAAATAAAACATTTGAAAACGGACCATTTTCCACATTTCTGAAGCAGGACGTAATGGGGGGGTGTTATCTCTTTTGTCGAAAATCAGCCGTTTTTGCTCGAACATTAAATGCCTCCAAATGGTATTTATTTCACTTCCCGAGCCCCTGGAAGCATGAAAATCACTTTAAACATGCTAATTTTAGCTCTAACACTGATGATCCACCTACAAATGTGAACTGACGTTCAAAAATAAAACATTTGAAAACGGACCATTTTCCACATTTCTGAAGCATGACGTAATGGGGGGGTGTTATCTCTTTTGTCGAAAATCAGCCGTTTTTGCTCGAACATTAAATGCCTCCAAATGGTATTTATTTCACTTCCCGAGCCCCTGGAAGCATGAAAATCACTTTAAACATGCTAATTTTAGCTCTAACACTGATGATCCACCTACAAATGTGAACTGACGTTCAAAAATAAAACATTTGAAAACGGACCATTTTCCACATTTCTGAAGCATGACGTAATGGGGGGGTGTTATCTCTTTTGTCGAAAATCAGCCGTTTTTGCTCGAACATTAAATGCCTCCAAATGGTATTTATTTCACTTCCCGGGGTGAAGAAACCCTTTTTGAGAACTCAAAGTGGGTAAATTGGCCATTTTCATGCACTTTTAACCATTCCATAAATCTTGTGTTTAGGGCCCCTGGAAGCATGAAAATCACTTTAAACATGCTAATTTTAGCTCTAACACTGATGATCCACCTACAAATGTGAACTGACGTTCAAAAATAAAACATTTGAAAACGGACCATTTTCCACATTTCTGAAGCAGGACGTAATGGGGGGGTGTTATCTCTTTTGTCGAAAATCAGCCGTTTTTGCTCGAACATTAAATGCCTCCAAATGGTATTTAATTAACTTCCAGCGCCCCTGGAAGCATGAAAATCACTTTAAACATGCTAATTTTAGCTCTAACACTGATGATCCACCTACAAATGTGAACTGACGTTCAAAAATAAAACATTTGAAAACGGACCATTTTCCACATTTCTGAAGCAGGACGTAATGGGGGGGTGTTATCTCTTTTGTCGAAAATCAGCCGTTTTTGCTCGAACATTAAATGCCTCCAAATGGTATTTAATTAACTTCCCGGGGTGAAGAAACCCTTTTTGAGAACTCAGAGTGGGTAAATTGGCCATTTTCATGCACTTTTAACCATTCCATAAATCTTGTGTTTAGGGCCCCTGGGAGCATGAAAATCACTTTAAACATGCTAATTTTAGCTCTAACACTGATGATCCACCTACAAATGTGAACTGACGTTCAAAAATAAAACATTTGAAAACGGACCATTTTCCACATTTCTGAAGCAGGACGTAATGGGGGGGTGTTATCTCTTTTGTCGAAAATCAGCCGTTTTTGCTCGAACATTAAATGCCTCCAAATGGTATTTAATTAACTTCCAGCACCCCTGGAAGCATGAAAATCACTTTAAACATGCTAATTTTAGCTCTAACACTGATGATCCACCTACAAATGTGAACTGACGTTCAAAAATAAAACATTTGAAAACGGACCATTTTCCACATTTCTGAAGCATGACGTAATGGGGGGGTGTTATCTCTTTTGTCGAAAATCAGCCGTTTTTGCTCGAACATTAAATGCCTCCAAATGGTATTTAATTAACTTCCAGCGCCCCTGGAAGCATGAAAATCACTTTAAACATGCTAATTTTAGCTCTAACACTGATGATCCACCTATAAATGTGAACTGACGTTCAAAAATAAAACATTTGAAAACGGACCATTTTCCACATTTCTGAAGCATGACGTAATGGGGGGGTGTTATCTCTTTTGTCGAAAATCAGCCGTTTTTGCTCGAACATTAAATGCCTCCAAATGGTATTTAATTAACTTCCCGGGGTGAAGAAACCCTTTTTGAGAACTCAGAGTGGGTAAATTGGCCATTTTCATGCACTTTTAACCATTCAGAAAATCTTGTGTTTAGGGCCCCTGGGAGCATGAAAATCACTTTAAACATGCTAATTTTAGCTCTAACACTGATGATCCACCTACAAATGTGAACTGACGTTCAAAAATAAAACATTTGAAAACGGACCATTTTCCACATTTCTGAAGCAGGACGTAATGGGGGGGTGTTATCTCTTTTGTCGAAAATCAGCCGTTTTTGCTCGAACATTAAATGCCTCCAAATGGTATTTATTTCACTTCCCGAGCCCCTGGAAGCATGAAAATCACTTTAAACATGCTAATTTTAGCTCTAACACTGATGATCCACCTACAAATGTGAACTGACGTTCAAAAATAAAACATTTGAAAACGGACCATTTTCCACATTTCTGAAGCATGACGTAATGGGGGGGTGTTATCTCTTTTGTCGAAAATCAGCCGTTTTTGCTCGAACATTAAATGCCTCCAAATGGTATTTATTTCACTTCCCGAGCCCCTGGAAGCATGAAAATCACTTTAAACATGCTAATTTTAGCTCTAACACTGATGATCCACCTACAAATGTGAACTGACGTTCAAAAATAAAACATTTGAAAACGGACCATTTTCCACATTTCTGAAGCATGACGTAATGGGGGGGTGTTATCTCTTTTGTCGAAAATCAGCCGTTTTTGCTCGAACATTAAATGCCTCCAAATGGTATTTATTTCACTTCCCGGGGTGAAGAAACCCTTTTTGAGAACTCAGAGTGGGTAAATTGGCCATTTTCATGCACTTTTAACCATTCCATAAATCTTGTGTTTAGGGCCCCTGGAAGCATGAAAATCACTTTAAACATGCTAATTTTAGCTCTAACACTGATGATCCACCTACAAATGTGAACTGACGTTCAAAAATAAAACATTTGAAAACGGACCATTTTCCACATTTCTGAAGCAGGACGTAATGGGGGGGTGTTATCTCTTTTGTCGAAAATCAGCCGTTTTTGCTCGAACATTAAATGCCTCCAAATGGTATTTAATTAACTTCCAGCGCCCCTGGAAGCATGAAAATCACTTTAAACATGCTAATTTTAGCTCTAACACTGATGATCCACCTACAAATGTGAACTGACGTTCAAAAATAAAACATTTGAAAACGGACCATTTTCCACATTTCTGAAGCAGGACGTAATGGGGGGGTGTTATCTCTTTTGTCGAAAATCAGCCGTTTTTGCTCGAACATTAAATGCCTCCAAATGGTATTTAATTAACTTCCCGGGGTGAAGAAACCCTTTTTGAGAACTCAGAGTGGGTAAATTGGCCATTTTCATGCACTTTTAACCATTCCATAAATCTTGTGTTTAGGGCCCCTGGGAGCATGAAAATCACTTTAAACATGCTAATTTTAGCTCTAACACTGATGATCCACCTACAAATGTGAACTGACGTTCAAAAATAAAACATTTGAAAACGGACCATTTTCCACATTTCTGAAGCAGGACGTAATGGGGGGGTGTTATCTCTTTTGTCGAAAATCAGCCGTTTTTGCTCGAACATTAAATGCCTCCAAATGGTATTTAATTAACTTCCAGCACTCCTGGAAGCATGAAAATCACTTTAAACATGCTAATTTTAGCTCTAACACTGATGATCCACCTACAAATGTGAACTGACGTTCAAAAATAAAACATTTGAAAACGGACCATTTTCCACATTTCTGAAGCATGACGTAATGGGGGGGTGTTATCTCTTTTGTCGAAAATCAGCCGTTTTTGCTCGAACATTAAATGCCTCCAAATGTTATTTAATAAACTTCCAGCGCCCCTGGAAGCATGAAAATCACTTTAAACATGCTAATTTTAGCTCTAACAATGATGATCCACCTACAAATGTGAACTGACGTTCAAAAATAAAACATTTGAAAACGGACCATTTTCCACATTTCTGAAGCATGACGTAATGGGGGGGTGTTATCTCTTTTGTCGAAAATCAGCCGTTTTTGCTCGAACATTAAATGCCTCCAAATGGTATTTAATTAACTTCCCGGGGTGAAGAAACCCTTTTTGAGAACTCAGAGTGGGTAAATTGGCCATTTTCATGCACTTTTAACCATTCCATAAATCTTGTGTTTAGGGCCCCTGGGAGCATGAAAATCACTTTAAACATGCTAATTTTAGCTCTAACACTGATGATCCACCTACAAATGTGAACTGACGTTCAAAAATAAAACATTTGAAAACGGACCATTTTCCACATTTCTGAAGCAGGACGTAATGGGGGGGTGTTATCTCTTTTGTCGAAAATCAGCCGTTTTTGCTCGAACATTAAATGCCTCCAAATGGTATTTATTTCACTTCCCGAGCCCCTGGAAGCATGAAAATCACTTTAAACATGCTAATTTTAGCTCTAACACTGATGATCCACCTACAAATGTGAACTGACGTTCAAAAATAAAACATTTGAAAACGGACCATTTTCCACATTTCTGAAGCATGACGTAATGGGGGGGTGTTATCTCTTTTGTCGAAAATCAGCCGTTTTTGCTCGAACATTAAATGCCTCCAAATGGTATTTATTTCACTTCCCGAGCCCCTGGAAGCATGAAAATCACTTTAAACATGCTAATTTTAGCTCTAACACTGATGATCCACCTACAAATGTGAACTGACGTTCAAAAATAAAACATTTGAAAACGGACCATTTTCCACATTTCTGAAGCATGACGTAATGGGGGGGTGTTATCTCTTTTGTCGAAAATCAGCCGTTTTTGCTCGAACATTAAATGCCTCCAAATGGTATTTATTTCACTTCCCGGGGTGAAGAAACCCTTTTTGAGAACTCAGAGTGGGTAAATTGGCCATTTTCATGCACTTTTAACCATTCCATAAATCTTGTGTTTAGGGCCCCTGGAAGCATGAAAATCACTTTAAACATGCTAATTTTAGCTCTAACACTGATGATCCACCTACAAATGTGAACTGACGTTCAAAAATAAAACATTTGAAAACGGACCATTTTCCACATTTCTGAAGCAGGACGTAATGGGGGGGTGTTATCTCTTTTGTCGAAAATCAGCCGTTTTTGCTCGAACATTAAATGCCTCCAAATGGTATTTAATTAACTTCCAGCGCCCCTGGAAGCATGAAAATCACTTTAAACATGCTAATTTTAGCTCTAACACTGATGATCCACCTACAAATGTGAACTGACGTTCAAAAATAAAACATTTGAAAACGGACCATTTTCCACATTTCTGAAGCAGGACGTAATGGGGGGGTGTTATCTCTTTTGTCGAAAATCAGCCGTTTTTGCTCGAACATTAAATGCCTCCAAATGGTATTTAATTAACTTCCCGGGGTGAAGAAACCCTTTTTGAGAACTCAGAGTGGGTAAATTGGCCATTTTCATGCACTTTTAACCATTCCATAAATCTTGTGTTTAGGGCCCCTGGGAGCATGAAAATCACTTTAAACATGCTAATTTTAGCTCTAACACTGATGATCCACCTACAAATGTGAACTGACGTTCAAAAATAAAACATTTGAAAACGGACCATTTTCCACATTTCTGAAGCAGGACGTAATGGGGGGGTGTTATCTCTTTTGTCGAAAATCAGCCGTTTTGGCTCGAACATTAAATGCCTCCAAATGGTATTTAATTAACTTCCAGCACTCCTGGAAGCATGAAAATCACTTTAAACATGCTAATTTTAGCTCTAACACTGATGATCCACCTACAAATGTGAACTGACGTTCAAAAATAAAACATTTGAAAACGGACCATTTTCCACATTTCTGAAGCATGACGTAATGGGGGGGTGTTATCTCTTTTGTCGAAAATCAGCCGTTTTTGCTCGAACATTAAATGCCTCCAAATGGTATTTAATTAACTTCCAGCGCCCCTGGAAGCATGAAAATCACTTTAAACATGCTAATTTTAGCTCTAACAATGATGATCCACCTACAAATGTGAACTGACGTTCAAAAATAAAACATTTGAAAACGGACCATTTTCCACATTTCTGAAGCATGACGTAATGGGGGGGGTGTTATCTCTTTTGTCGAAAATCAGCCGTTTTTGCTCGAACATTAAATGCCTCCAAATGGTATTTATTTCACTTCCCGGGGTGAAGAAACCCTTTTTGAGAACTCAGAGTGGGTAAATTGGCCATTTTCATGCACTTTTAACCATTCCATAAATCTTGTGTTTAGGGCCCCTGGAAGCATGAAAATCACTTTAAACATGCTAATTTCAGCTCTAACACTGATGATCCACCTACAAATGTGAACTGACGTTCAAAAATAAAACATTTGAAAACGGACCATTTTCCACATTTCTGAAGCAGGACGTAATGGGGGGGTGTTATCTCTTTTGTCGAAAATCAGCCGTTTTTGCTCGAACATTAAATGCCTCCAAATGGTATTTAATTAACTTCCAGCGCCCCTGGAAGCATGAAAATCACTTTAAACATGCTAATTTTAGCTCTAACACTGATGATCCACCTACAAATGTGAACTGACGTTCAAAAATAAAACATTTGAAAACGGACCATTTTCCACATTTCTGAAGCAGGACGTAATGGGGGGGTGTTATCTCTTTTGTCGAAAATCAGCCGTTTTTGCTCGAACATTAAATGCCTCCAAATGGTATTTAATTAACTTCCCGGGGTGAAGAAACCCTTTTTGAGAACTCAGAGTGGGTAAATTGGCCATTTTCATGCACTTTTAACCATTCCATAAATCTTGTGTTTAGGGCCCCTGGGAGCATGAAAATCACTTTAAACATGCTAATTTTAGCTCTAACACTGATGATCCACCTACAAATGTGAACTGACGTTCAAAAATAAAACATTTGAAAACGGACCATTTTCCACATTTCTGAAGCAGGACGTAATGGGGGGGTGTTATCTCTTTTGTCGAAAATCAGCCGTTTTGGCTCGAACATTAAATGCCTCCAAATGGTATTTAATTAACTTCCAGCACTCCTGGAAGCATGAAAATCACTTTAAACATGCTAATTTTAGCTCTAACACTGATGATCCACCTACAAATGTGAACTGACGTTCAAAAATAAAACATTTGAAAACGGACCATTTTCCACATTTCTGAAGCATGACGTAATGGGGGGGTGTTATCTCTTTTGTCGAAAATCAGCCGTTTTTGCTCGAACATTAAATGCCTCCAAATGGTATTTAATTAACTTCCAGCGCCCCTGGAAGCATGAAAATCACTTTAAACATGCTAATTTTAGCTCTAACAATGATGATCCACCTACAAATGTGAACTGACGTTCAAAAATAAAACATTTGAAAACGGACCATTTTCCACATTTCTGAAGCATGACGTAATGGGGGGGTGTTATCTCTTTTGTCGAAAATCAGCCGTTTTTGCTCGAACATTAAATGCCTCCAAATGGTATTTAATTAACTTCCCGGGGTGAAGAAACCCTTTTTGAGAACTCAGAGTGGGTAAATTGGCCATTTTCATGCACTTTTAACCATTCCATAAATCTTGTGTTTAGGGCCCCTGGGAGCATGAAAATCACTTTAAACATGCTAATTTTAGCTCTAACACTGATGATCCACCTACAAATGTGAACTGACGTTCAAAAATAAAACATTTGAAAACGGACCATTTTCCACATTTCTGAAGCAGGACGTAATGGGGGGGTGTTATCTCTTTTGTCGAAAATCAGCCGTTTTTGCTCGAACATTAAATGCCTCCAAATGGTATTTATTTCACTTCCCGAGCCCCTGGAAGCATGAAAATCACTTTAAACATGCTAATTTTAGCTCTAACACTGATGATCCACCTACAAATGTGAACTGACGTTCAAAAATAAAACATTTGAAAACGGACCATTTTCCACATTTCTGAAGCATGACGTAATGGGGGGGTGTTATCTCTTTTGTCGAAAATCAGCCGTTTTTGCTCGAACATTAAATGCCTCCAAATGGTATTTATTTCACTTCCCGAGCCCCTGGAAGCATGAAAATCACTTTAAACATGCTAATTTTAGCTCTAACACTGATGATCCACCTACAAATGTGAACTGACGTTTAAAAATAAAACATTTGAAAACGGACCATTTTCCACATTTCTGAAGCATGACGTAATGGGGGGGTGTTATCTCTTTTGTCGAAAATCAGCCGTTTTTGCTCGAACATTAAATGCCTCCAAATGGTATTTATTTCACTTCCCGGGGTGAAGAAACCCTTTTTGAGAACTCAGAGTGGGTAAATTGGCCATTTTCATGCACTTTTAACCATTCCATAAATCTTGTGTTTAGGGCCCCTGGAAGCATGAAAATCACTTTAAACATGCTAATTTTAGCTCTAACACTGATGATCCACCTACAAATGTGAACTGACGTTGAAAAATAAAACATTTGAAAACGGACCATTTTCCACATTTCTGAAGCAGGACGTAATGGGGGGGGTGTTATCTCTTTTGTCGAAAATCAGCCGTTTTTGCTCGAACATTAAATGCCTCCAAATGGTATTTAATTAACTTCCCGGGGTGAAGAAACCCTTTTTGAGAACTCAGAGTGGGTAAATTGGCCATTTTCATGCACTTTTAACCATTCCATAAATCTTGTGTTTAGGGCCCCTGGGAGCATGAAAATCACTTTAAACATGCTAATTTTAGCTCTAACACTGATGATCCACCTACAAATGTGAACTGACGTTCAAAAATAAAACATTTGAAAACGGACCATTTTCCACATTTCTGAAGCAGGACGTAATGGGGGGGTGTTATCTCTTTTGTCGAAAATCAGCCGTTTTGGCTCGAACATTAAATGCCTCCAAATGGTATTTAATTAACTTCCAGCACTCCTGGAAGCATGAAAATCACTTTAAACATGCTAATTTTAGCTCTAACACTGATGATCCACCTACAAATGTGAACTGACGTTCAAAAATAAAACATTTGAAAACGGACCATTTTCCACATTTCTGAAGCATGACGTAATGGGGGGGTGTTATCTCTTTTGTCGAAAATCAGCCGTTTTTGCTCGAACATTAAATGCCTCCAAATGGTATTTAATTAACTTCCAGCGCCCCTGGAAGCATGAAAATCACTTTAAACATGCTAATTTTAGCTCTAACAATGATGATCCACCTACAAATGTGAACTGACGTTCAAAAATAAAACATTTGAAAACGGACCATTTTCCACATTTCTGAAGCATGACGTAATGGGGGGGTGTTATCTCTTTTGTCGAAAATCAGCCGTTTTTGCTCGAACATTAAATGCCTCCAAATGGTATTTAATTAACTTCCCGGGGTGAAGAAACCCTTTTTGAGAACTCAGAGTGGGTAAATTGGCCATTTTCATGCACTTTTAACCATTCCATAAATCTTGTGTTTAGGGCCCCTGGGAGCATGAAAATCACTTTAAACATGCTAATTTTAGCTCTAACACTGATGATCCACCTACAAATGTGAACTGACGTTCAAAAATAAAACATTTGAAAACGGACCATTTTCCACATTTCTGAAGCAGGACGTAATGGGGGGGTGTTATCTCTTTTGTCGAAAATCAGCCGTTTTTGCTCGAACATTAAATGCCTCCAAATGGTATTTATTTCACTTCCCGAGCCCCTGGAAGCATGAAAATCACTTTAAACATGCTAATTTTAGCTCTAACACTGATGATCCACCTACAAATGTGAACTGACGTTCAAAAATAAAACATTTGAAAACGGACCATTTTCCACATTTCTGAAGCATGACGTAATGGGGGGGTGTTATCTCTTTTGTCGAAAATCAGCCGTTTTTGCTCGAACATTAAATGCCTCCAAATGGTATTTATTTCACTTCCCGAGCCCGTGGAAGCATGAAAATCACTTTAAACATGCTAATTTTAGCTCTAACACTGATGATCCACCTACAAATGTGAACTGACGTTCAAAAATAAAACATTTGAAAACGGACCATTTTCCACATTTCTGAAGCATGACGTAATGGGGGGGTGTTATCTCTTTTGTCGAAAATCAGCCGTTTTTGCTCGAACATTAAATGCCTCCAAATGGTATTTATTTCACTTCCCGGGGTGAAGAAACCCTTTTTGAGAACTCAGAGTGGGTAAATTGGCCATTTTCATGCACTTTTAACCATTCCATAAATCTTGTGTTTAGGGCCCCTGGAAGCATGAAAATCACTTTAAACATGCTAATTTTAGCTCTAACACTGATGATCCACCTACAAATGTGAACTGACGTTGAAAAATAAAACATTTGAAAACGGACCATTTTCCACATTTCTGAAGCAGGACGTAATGGGGGGGTGTTATCTCTTTTGTCGAAAATCAGCCGTTTTTGCTCGAACATTAAATGCCTCCAAATGGTATTTAATTAACTTCCAGCGCCCCTGGAAGCATGAAAATCACTTTAAACATGCTAATATTAGCTCTAACACTGATGATCCACCTACAAATGTGAACTGACGTTCAAAAATAAAACATTTGAAAACGGACCATTTTCCACATTTCTGAAGCAGGACGTAATGGGGGGGTGTTATCTCTTTTGTCGAAAATCAGCCGTTTTTGCTCGAACATTAAATGCCTCCAAATGGTATTTAATTAACTTCCCGGGGTGAAGAAACCCTTTTTGAGAACTCAGAGTGGGTAAATTGGCCATTTTCATGCACTTTTAACCATTCCATAAATCTTGTGTTTAGGGCCCCTGGGAGCATGAAAATCACTTTAAACATGCTAATTTTAGCTCTAACACTGATGATCCACCTACAAATGTGAACTGACGTTCAAAAATAAAACATTTGAAAACGGACCATTTTCCACATTTCTGAAGCAGGACGTAATGGGGGGGTGTTATCTCTTTTGTCGAAAATCAGCCGTTTTTGCTCGAACATTAAATGCCTCCAAATGGTATTTAATTAACTTCCAGCACCCCTGGAAGCATGAAAATCACTTTAAACATGCTAATTTTAGCTCTAACACTGATGATCCACCTACAAATGTGAACTGACGTTCAAAAATAAAACATTTGAAAACGGACCATTTTCCACATTTCTGAAGCATGACGTAATGGGGGGGTGTTATCTCTTTTGTCGAAAATCAGCCGTTTTTGCTCGAACATTAAATGCCTCCAAATGGTATTTAATTAACTTCCAGCGCCCCTGGAAGCATGAAAATCACTTTAAACATGCTAATTTTAGCTCTAACACTGATGATCCACCTACAAATGTGAACTGACGTTCAAAAATAAAACATTTGAAAACGGACCATTTTCCACATTTCTGAAGCATGACGTAATGGGGGGGTGTTATCTCTTTTGTCGAAAATCAGCCGTTTTTGCTCGAACATTAAATGCCTCCAAATGGTATTTAATTAACTTCCCGGGGTGAAGAAACCCTTTTTGAGAACTCAGAGTGGGTAAATTGGCCATTTTCATGCACTTTTAACCATTCCATAAATCTTGTGTTTAGGGCCCCTGGGAGCATGAAAATCACTTTAAACATGCTAATTTTAGCTCTAACACTGATGATCCACCTACAAATGTGAACTGACGTTCAAAAATAAAACATTTGAAAACGGACCATTTTCCACATTTCTGAAGCAGGACGTAATGGGGGGGTGTTATCTCTTTTGTCGAAAATCAGCCGTTTTTGCTCGAACATTAAATGCCTCCAAATGGTATTTATTTCACTTCCCGAGCCCCTGGAAGCATGAAAATCACTTTAAACATGCTAATTTTAGCTCTAACACTGATGATCCACCTACAAATGTGAACTGACGTTCAAAAATAAAACATTTGAAAACGGACCATTTTCCACATTTCTGAAGCATGACGTAATGGGGGGGTGTTATCTCTTTTGTCGAAAATCAGCCGTTTTTGCTCGAACATTAAATGCCTCCAAATGGTATTTATTTCACTTCCCGAGCCCCTGGAAGCATGAAAATCACTTTAAACATGCTAATTTTAGCTCTAACACTGATGATCCACCTACAAATGTGAACTGACGTTCAAAAATAAAACATTTGAAAACGGACCATTTTCCACATTTCTGAAGCAGGACGTAATAGGGGGGTGTTATCTCTTTTGTCGAAAATCAGCCGTTTTTGCTCGAACATTAAATGCCTCCAAATGGTATTTAATTAACTTCCCGGGGTGAAGAAACCCTTTTTGAGAACTCAGAGTGGGTAAATTGGCCATTTTCATGCACTTTTAACCATTCCATAAATCTTGTGTTTAGGGCCCCTGGAAGCATGAAAATCACTTTAAACATGCTAATTTTAGCTCTAACACTGATGATCCACCTACAAATGTGAACTGACGTTCAAAAATAAAACATTTGAAAACGGACCATTTTCCACATTTCTGAAGCAGGACGTAATGGGGGGGTGTTATCTCTTTTGTCGAAAATCAGCCGTTTTTGCTCGAACATTAAATGCCTCCAAATGGTATTTAATTAACTTCCAGCGCCCCTGGAAGCATAAAAATCACTTTAAACATGCTAATTTTAGCTCTAACACTGATGATCCACCTACAAATGTGAACTGACGTTCAAAAATAAAACATTTGAAAACGGACCATTTTCCACATTTCTGAAGCAGGACGTAATGGGGGGGTGTTATCTCTTTTGTCGAAAATCAGCCGTTTTTGCTCGAACATTAAATGCCTCCAAATGGTAATTAATTAACTTCCCGGGGTGAAGAAACCCTTTTTGAGAACTCAGAGTGGGTAAATTGGCCATTTTCATGCACTTTTAACCATTCCATAAATCTTGTGTTTAGGGCCCCTGGGAGCATGAAAATCACTTTAAACATGCTAATTTTAGCTCTAACACTGATGATCCACCTACAAATGTGAACTGACGTTCAAAAATAAAACATTTGAAAACGGACCATTTTCCACATTTCTGAAGCATGACGTAATGGGGGGGTGTTATCTCTTTTGTCGAAAATCAGCCGTTTTTGCTCGAACATTAAATGCCTCCAAATGGTATTTATTTCACTTCCCGAGCCCCTGGAAGCATGAAAATCACTTTAAACATGCTAATTTTAGCTCTAACACTGATGATCCACCTACAAATGTGAACTGACATTCAAAAATAAAACATTTGAAAACGGACCATTTTCCACATTTCTGAAGCATGACGTAATGGGGGGGTGTTATCTCTTTTGTCGAAAATCAGCCGTTTTTGCTCGAACATTAAATGCCTCCAAATGGTATTTATTTCACTTCCCGAGCCCCTGGAAGCATGAAAATCACTTTAAACATGCTAATTTTAGCTCTAACACTGATGATCCACCTACAAATGTGAACTGACGTTCAAAAATAAAACATTTGAAAACGGACCATTTTCCACATTTCTGAAGCATGACGTAATGGGGGGGTGTTATCTCTTTTGTCGAAAATCAGCCGTTTTTGCTCGAACATTAAATGCCTCCAAATGGTATTTAATTAACTTCCCGGGGTGAAGAAACCCTTTTTGAGAACTCAGAGTGGGTAAATTGGCCATTTTCATGCACTTTTACCCATTCCATAAATCTTGTGTTTAGGGCCCCTGGAAGCATGAAAATCACTTTAAACATGCTAATTTTAGCTCTAACACTGATGATCCACCTACAAATGTGAACTGACGTTCAAAAATAAAACACTTGAAAACGGACCATTTTCCACATTTCTGAAGCATGACGTAATGGGGGGGTGTTATCTCTTTTGTCGAAAATCAGCCGTTTTTGCTCGAACATTAAATGCCTCCAAATGGTATTTATTTGACTTCCCGAGCCCCTGGAAGCATGAAAATCACTTTAAACATGCTAATTTTAGCTCTAACACAGATGATCCACCTACAAATGTGAACTGACGTTCAAAAATAAAACATTTGAAAACGGACCATCTTCCACATTTCTGAAGCAGGACGTAATGGGGGGGTGTTATCTCTTTTGTCGAAAATCAGCCGTTTTTGCTCGAACATTAAATGCCTCCAAATGGTATTTATTTCACTTCCCGAGCCCCTGGAAGCATGAAAATCACTTTAAACATGCTAATTTTAGCTCTAACACTGATGATCCACCTACAAATGTGAACTGACGTTCAAAAATAAAACATTTGAAAACGGACCATTTTCCACATTTCTGAAGCATGACGTAATAGGGGGGTGTTATCTCTTTTGTCGAAAATCAGCCGTTTTTGCTCGAACATTAAATGCCTCCAAATGGTATTTATTTCACTGCCAGCGCCCCTGGAAGCATGAAAATCACTTTAAACATGCTAATTTTAGCTCTAACACTGATGATCCACCTACAAATGTGAACTGACGTTCAAAAATAAAACATTTGAAAACGGACCAATTTCCACATTTCTGAAGCATGACGTAATGGGGGGGTGTTATCTCTTTTGTCGAAAATCAGCCGTTTTTGCTCGAACATTAAATGCCTCCAAATGGTATTTAATTAACTTCCCGAGCCCCTGGGAGCATGAAAATCACTTTAAACATTCTAATTTTAGCTCTAACACTGATGATCCACCTACAAATGTGAACTGACGTTCAAAAATAAAACATTTGAAAACGGACCATTTTCCACATTTCTGAAGCATGACGTAATGGGGGGGTGTTATCTCTTTTGTCGAAAATCAGCCGTTTTTGCTCGAACATTAAATGCCTCCAAATAGTATTTATTTCACTTCCCGAGCCCCTGGAAGCATGAAAATCACTTTAAACATGCTAATTTTAGCTCTAACACTGATGATCCACCTACAAATGTGAACTGACGTTCAAAAATAAAACATTTGAAAACGGACCATTTTCCACATTTCTGAAGCAGGACGTAATGGGGGGGTGTTATCTCTTTTGTCGAAAATCAGCCGTTTTTGCTCGAACATTAAATGCCTCCAAATGGTATTTAATTAACTTCCCGAGCCCCTGGAAGCATGAAAATCACTTTAAACATGCTAATTTTAGCTCTAACACTGATGATCCACCTACAAATGTGAACTGACGTTCAAAAATAAAACATTTGAAAACGGACCATTTTCCACATTTCTGAAGTATGACGTAATGGGGGGGTGTTATCTCTTTTGTCGAAAATCAGCCGTTTTTGCTCGAACATTAAATGCCTCCAAATGGTATTTAATTAACTTCCCGGGGTGAAGAAACCCTTTTTGAGAACTCAGAGTGGGTAAATTGGCCATTTTCATGCACTTTTAACCATTCCATAAATCTTGTGTTTAGGGCCCCTGGGAGCATGAAAATCACTTTAAACATGCTAATTTTAGCTCTAACACTGATGATCCACCTACAAATGTGAACTGACGTTCAAAAATAAAACATTTGAAAACGGACCATTTTCCACATTTCTGAAGCATGACGTAATGGGGGGGTGTTATCTCTTTTGTCGAAAATCAGCCGTTTTTGCTCGAACATTAAATGCCTCCAAATGGTATTTAATTAACTTCCCGAGCCCCTGGAAGCATGAAAATCACTTTAAACATGCTAATTTTAGCTCTAACACTGATGATCCACCTACAAATGTGAACTGACGTTCAAAAATAAAACATTTGAAAACGGACCATTTTCCACATTTCTGAAGCAGGACGTAATGGGGGGGTGTTATCTCTTTTGTCGAAAATCAGCCGTTTTTGCTCGAACATTAAATGCCTCCAAATGGTATTTATTTCACTTCCCGAGCCCCTGGAAGCATGAAAATCACTTTAAACATGCTAATTTTAGCTCTAACACTGATGATCCACCTACAAATGTGAACTGACGTTCAAAAATAAAACATTTGAAAACGGACCATTTTCCACATTTCTGAAGCAGGACGTAATGGGGGGGTGTTATCTCTTTTGTCGAAAATCAGCCGTTTTTGCTCGAACATTAAATGCCTCCAAATGGTATTTAATTAACTTCCAGCGCCCCTGGAAGCATAAAAATCACTTTAAACATGCTAATTTTAGCTCTAACACTGATGATCCACCTACAAATGTGAACTGACGTTCAAAAATAAAACATTTGAAAACGGACCATTTTCCACATTTCTGAAGCATGACGTAATAGGGGGGTGTTATCTCTTTTGTCGAAAATCAGCCGTTTTTGCTCGAACATTAAATGCCTCCAAATGGTATTTATTTCACTGCCAGCGCCCCTGGAAGCATGAAAATCACTTTAAACATGCTAATTTTAGCTCTAACACTGATGATCCACCTACAAATGTGAACTGACGTTCAAAAATAAAACATTTGAAAACGGACCAATTTCCACATTTCTGAAGCATGACGTAATGGGGGGGTGTTATCTCTTTTGTCGAAAATCAGCCGTTTTTGCTCGAACATTAAATGCCTCCAAATGGTATTTAATTAACTTCCCGAGCCCCTGGGAGCATGAAAATCACTTTAAACATTCTAATTTTAGCTCTAACACTGATGATCCACCTACAAATGTGAACTGACGTTCAAAAATAAAACATTTGAAAACGGACCATTTTCCACATTTCTGAAGCATGACGTAATGGGGGGGTGTTATCTCTTTTGTCGAAAATCAGCCGTTTTTGCTCGAACATTAAATGCCTCCAAATGGTATTTATTTCACTTCCCGAGCCCCTGGAAGCATGAAAATCACTTTAAACATGCTAATTTTAGCTCTAACACTGATGATCCACCTACAAATGTGAACTGACGTTCAAAAATAAAACATTTGAAAACGGACCATTTTCCACATTTCTGAAGCAGGACGTAATGGGGGGGTGTTATCTCTTTTGTCGAAAATCAGCCGTTTTTGCTCGAACATTAAATGCCTCCAAATGGTATTTAATTAACTTCCCGAGCCCCTGGAAGCATGAAAATCACTTTAAACATGCTAATTTTAGCTCTAACACTGATGATCCACCTACAAATGTGAACTGACGTTCAAAAATAAAACATTTGAAAACGGACCATTTTCCACATTTCTGAAGTATGACGTAATGGGGGGGTGTTATCTCTTTTGTCGAAAATCAGCCGTTTTTGCTCGAACATTAAATGCCTCCAAATGGTATTTAATTAACTTCCCGGGGTGAAGAAACCCTTTTTGAGAACTCAGAGTGGGTAAATTGGCCATTTTCATGCACTTTTAACCATTCCATAAATCTTGTGTTTAGGGCCCCTGGGAGCATGAAAATCACTTTAAACATGCTAATTTTAGCTCTAACACTGATGATCCACCTACAAATGTGAACTGACGTTCAAAAATAAAACATTTGAAAACGGACCATTTTCCACATTTCTGAAGCATGACGTAATGGGGGGGTGTTATCTCTTTTGTCGAAAATCAGCCGTTTTTGCTCGAACATTAAATACCTCCAAATGGTATTTATATCACTTCCTGAGCCCCTGGAAGCATGAAAATCACTTTAAACATGCTAATTTTAGCTCTAACACTGATGATCCACCTACAAATGTGAACTGACGTTCAAAAATAAAACATTTGAAAACGGACCATCTTCCACATTTCTGAAGCAGGACGTAATGGGGGGGTGTTATCTCTTTTGTCGAAAATCAGCCGTTTTTGCTCGAACATTAAATGCCTCCAAATGGTATTTATTTCACTTCCCGAGCCCCTGGAAGCATGAAAATCACTTTAAACATGCTAATTTTAGCTCTAACACTGATGATCCACCTACAAATGTGAACTGACGTTCAAAAATAAAACATTTGAAAACGGACCATTTTCCACATTTCTGAAGCAGGACGTAATGGGGGGGTGTTATCTCTTTTGTCGAAAATCAGCCGTTTTTGCTCGAACATTAAATGCCTCCAAATGGTATTTAATTAACTTCCAGCGCCCCTGGAAGCATGAAAATCACTTTAAACATGCTAATTTTAGCTCTAACACTGATGATCCACCTACAAATGTGAACTGACGTTCAAAAATAAAACATTTGAAAACGGACCATTTTCCACATTTCTGAAGCAGGACGTAATGGGGGGGTGTTATCTCTTTTGTCGAAAATCAGCCGTTTTTGCTCGAACATTAAATGCCTCCAAATGGTATTTAATTAACTTCCAGCGCCCCTGGAAGCATGAAAATCACTTTAAACATGCTAATTTTAGCTCTAACACTGATGATCCACCTACAAATGTGAACTGACGTTCAAAAATAAAACATTTGAAAACGGACCATTTTCCACATTTCTGAAGCATGACGTAATGGGGGGGTGTTATCTCTTTTGTCGAAAATCAGCCGTTTTTGCTCGAACATTAAATGCCTCCAAATGGTATTTAATTAACTTCCAGCGCCCCTGGAAGCATGAAAATCTCTTTAAACATGCTAATTTTAGCTCTAACACTGATGATCCACCTACAAATGTGAACTGACGTTCAAAAATAAAACATTTGAAAACGGACCATTTTCCACATTTCTGAAGCATGACGTAATGGGGGGGTGTTATCTCTTTTGTCGAAAATCAGCCGTTTTTGCTCGAACATTAAATGCCTCCAAATGGTATTTAATTAACTTCCCGGGGTGAAGAAACCCTTTTTGAGAACTCAGAGTGGGTAAATTGGCCATTTTCATGCACTTTTAACCATTCCATAAATCTTGTTTTTAGGGCCCCTGGGAGCATGAAAATCACTTTAAACATGCTAATTTTAGCTCTAACACTGATGATCCACCTACAAATGTGAACTGACGTTCAAAAATAAAACATTTGAAAACGGACCATTTTCCACATTTCTGAAGCAGGACGTAATGGGGGGGTGTTATCTCTTTTGTCGAAAATCAGCCGTTTTTGCTCGAGCATTAAATGCCTCCAAATGGTATTTATTTCACTTCCCGAGCCCCTGGAAGCATGAAAATCACTTTAAACATGCTAATTTTAGCTCTAACACTGATGATCCACCTACAAATGTGAACTGACGTTCAAAAATAAAACATTTGAAAACGGACCATTTTCCACATTTCTGAAGCAGGAAGTAATGGGGGGGTGTTATCTCTTTTGTCGAAAATCAGCCGTTTTTGCTCGAACATTAAATGCCTCCAAATGGTATTTATTTCACTTCCCGAGCCCCTTGAAGAATGAAAATCACTTTAAACATGCTAATTTTAGCTCTAACACTGATGATCCACCTACAAATGTGAACTGACGTTCAAAAATAAAACATTTGAAAACGGACCATTTTCCACATTTCTGAAGCATGACGTAATGGGGGGGTGTTATCTCTTTTGTCGAAAATCAGCCGTTTTTGCTCGAACATTAAATGCCTCCAAATGGTATTTATTTCACTTCCCGGGGTGAAGAAACCCTTTTTGAGAACTCAGAGTGGGTAAATTGGCCATTTTCATGCACTTTTAACCATTCCATAAATCTTGTGTTTAGGGCCCCTGGAAGCATGAAAATCACTTTAAACATGCTAATTTTAGCTCTAACACTGATGATCCACCTACAAATGTGAGCTGACGTTCAAAAATAAAACATTTGAAAACGGACCATTTTCCACATTTCTGAAGCAGGACGTAATGGGGGGGTGTTATCTCTTTTGTCGAAAATCAGCCGTTTTTGCTCGAACATTAAATGCCTCCAAATGGTATTTAATTAACTTCCAGCGCCCCTGGAAGCATGAAAATCACTTTAAACATGCTAATTTTAGCTCTAACACTGATGATCCACCTACAAATGTGAACTGACGTTCAAAAATAAAACATTTGAAAACGGACCATTTTCCACATTTCTGAAGCAGGACGTAATGGGGGGGTGTTATCTCTTTTGTCGAAAATCAGCCGTTTTTGCTCGAACATTAAATGCCTCCAAATGGTATTTAATTAACTTCCCGGGGTGAAGAAACCCTTTTTGAGAACTCAGAGTGGGTAAATTGGCCATTTTCATGCACTTTTAACCATTCCATAAATCTTGTGTTTAGGGCCCCTGGGAGCATGAAAATCACTTTAAACATGCTAATTTTAGCTCTAACACTGATGATCCACCTACAAATGTGAACTGACGTTCAAAAATAAAACATTTGAAAACTGACCATTTTCCACATTTCTGAAGCAGGACGTAATGGGGGGGTGTTATCTCTTTTGTCGAAAATCAGCCGTTTTTGCTCGAACATTAAATGCCTCCAAATGGTATTTAATTAACTTCCAGCGCCCCTGGAAGCATGAAAATCACTTTAAACATGCTAATTTTAGCTCTAACACTGATGATCCACCTACAAATGTGAACTGACGTTCAAAAATAAAACATTTGAAAACGGACCATTTTCCACATTTCTGAAGCATGACGTAATGGGGGGGTGTTATCTCTTTTGTCGAAAATCAGCCGTTTTTGCTCGAACATTAAATGCCTCCAAATGGTATTTAATTAACTTCCCGGGGTGAAGAAACCCTTTTTGAGAACTCAGAGTGGGTAAATTGGCCATTTTCATGCACTTTTAACCATTCCATAAATCTTGTGTTTAGGGCCCCTGGGAGCATGAAAATCACTTTAAACATGCTAATTTTAGCTCTAACACTGATGATCCACCTACAAATGTGAACTGACGTTCAAAAATAAAACATTTGAAAACGGACCATTTTCCACATTTCTGAAGCAGGACGTAATGGGGGGGTGTTATCTCTTTTGTCGAAAATCAGCCGTTTTTGCTCGAACATTAAATGCCTCCAAATGGTATTTATTTCACTTCCCGAGCCCCTGGAAGCATGAAAATCACTTTAAACATGCTAATTTTAGCTCTAACACTGATGATCCACCTACAAATGTGAACTGACGTTCAAAAATAAAACATTTGAAAACGGACCATTTTCCACATTTCTGAAGCAGGACGTAATGGGGGGGTGTTATCTCTTTTGTCGAAAATCTGCAGTTTTTGCTCGAACATTAAATGCCTCCAAATGGTATTTAATTAACTTCCAGCGCCCCTGGAAGCATGAAAATCACTTTAAACATGCTAATTTTAGCTCTAACACTGATGATCCACCTACAAATGTGAACTGACGTTCAAAAATAAAATATTTGAAAACGGACCATTTTCCACATTTCTGAAGCATGACGTAATGGGGGGGTGTTATCTCTTTTGTCGAAAATCAGCCGTTTTTGCTCGAACATTAAATGCCTCCAAATGGTATTTAATTAACTTCCCGAGCCCCTGGAACCATGAAAATCACTTTAAACATGCTAATTTTAGCTCTAACACTGATGATCCACCTACAAATGTGAACTGACGTTCAAAAATAAAACATTTGAAAACGGACCATTTTCCACATTTCTGAAGCATGACGTAATGGGGGGGTGTTATCTCTTTTGTCGAAAATCAGCCGTTTTTGCTCGAACATTAAATGCCTCCAAATGGTATTTATTTCACTTCCCGAGCCCCTGGAAGCATGAAAATCACTTTAAACATGCTAATTTTAGCTCTAACACTGATGATCCACCTACAAATGTGAACTGACGTTCAAAAATAAAACATTTGAAAACGGACCATTTTCCACATTTCTGAAGCATGACGTAATGGGGGGGTGTTATCTCTTTTGTCGAAAATCAGCCGTTTTTGCTCGAACATTAAATGCCTCCAAATGGTATTTAATTAACTTCCAGCGCCCCTGGAAGCATGAAAATCACTTTAAACATGCTAATTTTAGCTCTAACACTGATGATCCACCTACAAATGTGAACTGACGTTCAAAAATAAAACATTTGAAAACGGACCATTTTCCACATTTCTGAAGCAGGACGTAATAGGGGGGTGTTATCTCTTTTGTCGAAAATCAGCCGTTTTTGCTCGAACATTAAATGCCTCCAAATGGTATTTAATTAACTTCCCGGGGTGAAGAAACCCTTTTTGAGAACTCAGAGTGGGTAAATTGGCCATTTTCATGCACTTTTAACCATTCCATAAATCTTGTGTTTAGGGCCCCTGGAAGCATGAAAATCACTTTAAACATGCTAATTTTAGCTCTAACACTGATGATCTACCTACAAATGTGAACTGACGTTCAAAAATAAAACATTTGAAAACGGACCATTTTCCACATTTCTGAAGCAGGACGTAATGGGGGGGTGTTATCTCTTTTGTCGAAAATCAGCCGTTTTTGCTCGAACATTAAATGCCTCCAAATGGTATTTAATTAACTTCCAGCGCCCCTGGAAGCATAAAAATCACTTTAAACATGCTAATTTTAGCTCTAACACTGATGATCCACCTACAAATGTGAACTGACGTTCAAAAATAAAACATTTGAAAACGGACCATTTTCCACATTTCTGAAGCAGGACGTAATGGGGGGGTGTTATCTCTTTTGTCGAAAATCAGCCGTTTTTGCTCGAACATTAAATGCCTCCAAATGGTAATTAATTAACTTCCCGGGGTGAAGAAACCCTTTTTGAGAACTCAGAGTGGGTAAATTGGCCATTTTCATGCACTTTTAACCATTCCATAAATCTTGTGTTTAGGGCCCCTGGGAGCATGAAAATCACTTTAAACATGCTAATTTTAGCTCTAACACTGATGATCCACCTACAAATGTGAACTGACGTTCAAAAATAAAACATTTGAAAACGGACCATTTTCCACATTTCTGAAGCATGACGTAATGGGGGGGTGTTATCTCTTTTGTTGAAAATCAGCCGTTTTTGCTCGAACATTAAATGCCTCCAAATGGTATTTATTTCACTTCCCGAGCCCCTGGAAGCATGAAAATCACTTTAAACATGCTAATTTTAGCTCTAACACTGATGATCCACCTACAAATGTGAACTGACGTTCAAAAATAAAACATTTGAAAACGGACCATTTTCCACATTTCCGAAGCATGACGTAATGGGGGGGTGTTATCTCTTTTGTCGAAAATCAGCCGTTTTTGCTCGAACATTAAATGCCTCCAAATGGTATTTATTTCACTTCCCGAGCCCCTGGAAGCATGAAAATCACTTTAAACATGCTAATTTTAGCTCTAACACTGATGATCCACCTACAAATGTGAACTGACGTTCAAAAATAAAACATTTGAAAACGGACCATTTTCCACATTTCTGAAGCATGACGTAATGGGGGGGTGTTATCTCTTTTGTCGAAAATCAGCCGTTTTTGCTCGAACATTAAATGCCTCCAAATGGTATTTAATTAACTTCCCGGGGTGAAGAAACCCTTTTTGAGAACTCAGAGTGGGTAAATTGGCCATTTTCATGCACTTTTACCCATTCCATAAATCTTGTGTTTAGGGCCCCTGGAAGCATGAAAATCACTTTAAACATGCTAATTTTAGCTCTAACACTGATGATCTACCTACAAATGTGAACTGACGTTCAAAAATAAAACATTTGAAAACGGACCATTTTCCACATTTCTGAAGCATGACGTAATGGGGGGGGTGTTATCTCTTTTGTCGAAAATCAGCCGTTTTTGCTCGAACATTAAATGCCTCCAAATGGTATTTATTTGACTTCCCGAGCCCCTGGAAGCATGAAAATCACTTTAAACATGCTAATTTTAGCTCTAACACAGATGATCCACCTACAAATGTGAACTGACGTTCAAAAATAAAACATTTGAAAACGGACCATTTTCCACATTTCTGAAGCATGACGTAATGGGGGGGTGTTATCTCTTTTGTCGAAAATCAGCCGTTTTTGCTCGAACATTAAATGCCTCCAAATGGTATTTAATTAACTTCCAGCGCCCCTGGAAGCATGAAAATCACTTTAAACATGCTAATTTTAGCTCTAACACTGATGATCCACCTACAAATGTGAACTGACGTTCAAAAATAAAACATTTGAAAACGGACCATTTTCCACATTTCTGAAGCATGACGTAATGGGGGGGTGTTATCTCTTTTGTCGAAAATCAGCCGTTTTTGCTCGAACATTAAATGCCTCCAAATGGTATTTAATTAACTTCCCGGGGTGAAGAAACCCTTTTTGAGAACTCCGAGTGGGTAAATTGGCCATTTTCATGCACTTTTAACCATTCCATAAATCTTGTGTTTAGGGCCCCTGGGAGCATGAAAATCACTTTAAACATGCTAATTTTAGCTCTAACACTGATGATCCACCTACAAATGTGAACTGACGTTCAAAAATAAAACATTTGAAAACGGACCATTTTCCACATTTCTGAAGCAGGACGTAATGGGGGGGTGTTATCTCTTTTGTCGAAAATCAGCCGTTTTTGCTCGAACATTAAATGCCTCCAAATGGTATTTAATTAACTTCCAGCGCCCCTGGAAGCATGAAAATCACTTTAAACATGCTAATTTTAGCTCTAACACTGATGATCCACCTACAAATGTGAACTGACGTTCAAAAATAAAACATTTGAAAACGGACCATTTTCCACATTTCTGAAGCATGACGTAATGGGGGGGTGTTATCTCTTTTGTCGAAAATCAGCCGTTTTTGCTCGAACATTAAATGCCTCCAAATGGTATTTAATTAACTTCCAGCGCCCCTGGAAGCATGAAAATCACTTTAAACATGCTAATTTTAGCTCTAACACTGATGATCCACCTACAAATGTGAACTGACGTTCAAAAATAAAACATTTGAAAACGAACCATTTTCCACATTTCTGAAGCATGACGTAATGGGGGGGTGTTATCTCTTTTGTCGAAAATCAGCCGTTTTTGCTCGAACATTAAATGCCTCCAAATGGTATTTAATTAACTTCCCGGGGTGAAGAAACCCTTTTTGAGAACTCAGAGTGGGTAAATTGGCCATTTTCATGCACTTTTAACCATTCCATAAATCTTGTGTTTAGGGCCCCTGGGAGCATGAAAATCACTTTAAACATGCTAATTTTAGCTCTAACACTGATGATCCACCTACAAATGTGAACTGACGTTCAAAAATAAAACATTTGAAAACGGACCATTTTCCACATTTCTGAAGCAGGACGTAATGGGGGGGTGTTATCTCTTTTGTCGAAAATCAGCCGTTTTTCTCGAACATTAAATGCCTCCAAATGGTATTTATTTCACTTCCCGAGCCCCTGGAAGCATGAAAATCACTTTAAACATGCTAATTTTAGCTCTAACACTGATGATCCACCTACAAATGTGAACTGACGTTCAAAAATAAAACATTTGAAAACGGACCATTTTCCACATTTCTGAAGCAGGAAGTAATGGGGGGGTGTTATGTCTTTTGTCGAAAATCAGCCGTTTTTGCTCGAACATTAAATGCCTCCAAATGGTATTTATTTCACTTCCCGAGCCCCTGGAAGAATGAAAATCACTTTAAACATGCTAATTTTAGCTCTAACACTGATGATCCACCTACAAATGTGAACTGACGTTCAAAAATAAAACATTTGAAAACGGACCATTTTCCACATTTCTGAAGCATGACGTAATGGGGGGGTGTTATCTCTTTTGTCGAAAATCAGCCGTTTTTGCTCGAACATTAAATGCCTCCAAATGGTATTTATTTCACTTCCCGGGGTAAAGAAACCCTTTTTGAGAACTCAGAGTGGGTAAATTGGCCATTTTCATGCACTTTTAACCATTCCATAAATCTTGTGTTTAGGGCCCCTGGAAGCATGAAAATCACTTTAAACATGCTAATTTTAGCTCTAACACTGATGATCCACCTACAAATGTGAACTGACGTTCAAAAATAAAACATTTGAAAACGGACCATTTTCCACATTTCTGAAGCAGGACGTAATGGGGGGGTGTTATCTCTTTTGTCGAAAATCAGCCGTTTTTGCTCGAACATTAAATGCCTCCAAATGGTATTTAATTAACTTCCAGCGCCCCTGGAAGCATGAAAATCACTTTAAACATGCTAATTTTAGCTCTAACACTGATGATCCACCTACAAATGTGAACTGACGTTCAAAAATAAAACATTTGAAAACGGACCATTTTCCACATTTCTGAAGCAGGACGTAATGGGGGGGTGTTATCTCTTTTGTCGAAAATCAGCCGTTTTTGCTCGAACATTAAATGCCTCCAAATGGTATTTAATTAACTTCCCGGGGTGAAGAAACCCTTTTTGAGAACTCAGAGTGGGTAAATTGGCCATTTTCATGCACTTTTAACCATTCCATAAATCTTGTGTTTAGGGCCCCTGGGAGCATGAAAATCACTTTAAACATGCTAATTTTAGCTCTAACACTGATGATCCACCTACAACTGTGAACTGACGTTCAAAAATAAAACATTTGAAAACGGACCATTTTCCACATTTCTGAAGCAGGACGTAATGGGGGGGTGTTATCTCTTTTGTCGAAAATCAGCCGTTTTTGCTCGAACATTAAATGCCTCCAAATGGTATTTAATTAACTTCCAGCGCCCCTGGAAGCATGAAAATCACTTTAAACATGCTAATTTTAGCTCTAACACTGATGATCCACCTACAAATGTGAACTGACGTTCAAAAATAAAACATTTGAAAACGGACCATTTTCCACATTTCTGAAGCATGACGTAATGGGGGGGTGTTATCTCTTTTGTCGAAAATCAGCCGTTTTTGCTCGAACATTAAATGCCTCCAAATGGTATTTAATTAACTTCCAGCACCCCTGGAAGCATGAAAATCACTTTAAACATGCTAATTTTAGCTCTAACACTGATGATCCACCTACAAATGTGAACTGACGTTCAAAAATAAAACATTTGAAAACGGACCGTTTTCCACATTTCTGAAGCATGACGTAATGGGGGGGTGTTATCTCTTTTGTCGAAAATCAGCCGTTTTTGCTCGAACATTAAATGCCTCCAAATGGTATTTAATTAACTTCCCGGGGTGAAGAAACCCTTTTTGAGAACTCAGAGTGGGTAAATTGGCCATTTTCATGCACTTTTAACCATTCCATAAATCTTGTGTTTAGGGCCCCTGGGAGCATGAAAATCACTTTAAACATGCTAATTTTAGCTCTAACACTGATGATCCACCTACAAATGTGAACTGACGTTCAAAAATAAAACATTTGAAAACGGACCATTTTCCACATTTCTGAAGCAGGACGTAATGGGGGGGGTGTTATCTCTTTTGTCGAAAATCAGCCGTTTTTGCTCGAACATTAAATGCCTCCAAATGGTATTTATTTCACTTCCCGAGCCCCTGGAAGCATGAAAATCACTTTAAACATGCTAATTTTAGCTCTAACACTGATGATCCACCTACAAATGTGAACTGACGTTCAAAAATAAAACATTTGAAAACGGACCATTTTCCACATTTCTGAAGCAGGACGTAATGGGGGGGTGTTATCTCTTTTGTCGAAAATCAGCAGTTATTGCTCGAACATTAAATGCCTCCAAATGGTATTTAATTAACTTCCAGCGCCCCTGGAAGCATGAAAATCACTTTAAACATGCTAATTTTAGCTCTAACACTGATGATCCACCTACAAATGTGAACTGACGTTCAAAAATAAAACATTTGAAAACGGACCATTTTCCACATTTCTGAAGCATGACGTAATGGGGGGGTGTTATCTCTTTTGTCGAAAATCAGCCGTTTTTGCTCGAACATTAAATGCCTCCAAATGGTATTTAATTAACTTCCCGAGCCCCTGGAAGCATGAAAATCACTTTAAACATGCTAATTTTAGCTCTAACACTGATGATCCACCTACAAATGTGAACTGACGTTCAAAAATAAAACATTTGAAAACGGACCATTTTCCACATTTCTGAAGCATGACGTAATGGGGGGGTGTTATCTCTTTTGTCGAAAATCAGCCGTTTTTGCTCGAACATTAAATGCCTCCAAATGGTATTTATTTCACTTCCCGAGCCCCTGGAAGCATGAAAATCACTTTAAACATGCTAATTTTAGCTCTAACACTGATGATCCACCTACAAATGTGAACTGACGTTCAAAAATAAAACATTTGAAAACGGACCATTTTCCACATTTCTGAAGCATGACGTAATGGGGGGGTGTTATCTCTTTTGTCGAAAATCTGCCGTTTTTGCTCGAACATTAAATGCCTCCAAATGGTATTTAATTAACTTCCAGCGCCCCTGGAAGCATGAAAATCACTTTAAACATGCTAATTTTAGCTCTAACACTGATGATCCACCTACAAATGTGAACTGACGTTCAAAAATAAAACATTTGAAAACGGACCATTTTCCACATTTCTGAAGCAGGACGTAATAGGGGGGTGTTATCTCTTTTGTCGAAAATCAGCCGTTTTTGCTCGAACATTAAATGCCTCCAAATGGTATTTAATTAACTTCCCGGGGTGAAGAAACCCTTTTTGAGGACTCAGAGTGGGTAAATTGGCCATTTTCATGCACTTTTAACCATTCCATAAATCTTGTGTTTAGGGCCCCTGGAAGCATGAAAATCACTTTAAACATGCTAATTTTAGCTCTAACACTGATGATCCACCTACAAATGTGAACTGACGTTCAAAAATAAAACATTTGAAAACGGACCATTTTCCACATTTCTGAAGCAGGACGTAATGGGGGGGTGTTATCTCTTTTGTCGAAAATCAGCCGTTTTTGCTCGAACATTAAATGCCTCCAAATGGTATTTATTTCACTTCCCGAGCCCCTGGAAGCATGAAAATCACTTTAAACATGCTAATTTTAGCTCTAACACTGATGATCCACCTACAAATGTGAACTGACATTCAAAAATAAAACATTTGAAAACGGACCATTTTCCACATTTCTGAAGCATGACGTAATGGGGGGGTGTTATCTCTTTTGTCGAAAATCAGCCGTTTTTGCTCGAACATTAAATGCCTCCAAATGGTATTTATTTCACTTCCCGAGCCCCTGGAAGCATGAAAATCACTTTAAACATGCTAATTTTAGCTCTAACACTGATGATCCACCTACAAATGTGAACTGACGTTCAAAAATAAAACATTTGAAAACGGACCATTTTCCACATTTCTGAAGCATGACGTAATGGGGGGGTGTTATCTCTTTTGTCGAAAATCAGCCGTTTTTGCTCGAACATTAAATGCCTCCAAATGGTATTTAATTAACTTCCCGGGGTGAAGAAACCCTTTTTGAGAACTCAGAGTGGGTAAATTGGCCATTTTCATGCACTTTTACCCATTCCATAAATCTTGTGTTTAGGGCCCCTGGAAGCATGAAAATCACTTTAAACATGCTAATTTTAGCTCTAACACTGATGATCCACCTACAAATGTGAACTGACGTTCAAAAATAAAACACTTGAAAACGGACCATTTTCCACATTTCTGAAGCATGACGTAATGGGGGGGGGTGTTATCTCTTTTGTCGAAAATCAGCCGTTTTTGCTCGAACATTAAATGCCTCCAAATGGTATTTATTTGACTTCCCGAGCCCCTGGAAGCATGAAAATCACTTTAAACATGCTAATTTTAGCTCTAACACAGATGATCCACCTACAAATGTGAACTGACGTTCAAAAATAAAACATTTGAAAACGGACCATTTTCCACATTTCTGAAGCATGACGTAATGGGGGGGTGTTATCTCTTTTGTCGAAAATCAGCCGTTTTTGCTCGAACATTAAATGCCTCCAAATGGTATTTAATTAACTTCCAGCGCCCCTGGAAGCATGAAAATCACTTTAAACATGCTAATTTTAGCTCTAACACTGATGATCCACCTACAAATGTGAACTGACGTTCAAAAATAAAACATTTGAAAACGGACCATTTTCCACATTTCTGAAGCATGACGTAATGGGGGGGTGTTATCTCTTTTGTCGAAAATCAGCCGTTTTTGCTCGAACATTAAATGCCTCCAAATGGTATTTAATTAACTTCCAGCGCCCCTGGAAGCATAAAAATCACTTTAAACATGCTAATTTTAGCTCTAACACTGATGATCCACCTACAAATGTGAACTGACGTTCAAAAATAAAACATTTGAAAACGGACCATTTTCCACATTTCTGAAGCAGGACGTAATGGGGGGGTGTTATCTCTTTTGTCGAAAATCAGCCGTTTTTGCTCGAACATTAAATGCCTCCAAATGGTATTTAATTAACTTCCAGCGCCCCTGGAAGCATAAAAATCACTTTAAACATGCTAATTTTAGCTCTAACACTGATGATCCACCTACAAATGTGAACTGACGTTCAAAAATAAAACATTTGAAAACGGACCATTTTCCACATTTCTGAAGCATGACGTAATAGGGGGGTGTTATCTCTTTTGTCGAAAATCAGCCGTTTTTGCTCGAACATTAAATGCCTCCAAATGGTATTTATTTCACTGCCAGCGCCCCTGGAAGCATGAAAATCACTTTAAACATGCTAATTTTAGCTCTAACACTGATGATCCACCTACAAATGTGAACTGACGTTCAAAAATAAAACATTTGAAAACGGACCAATTTCCACATTTCTGAAGCATGACGTAATGGGGGGGTGTTATCTCTTTTGTCGAAAATCAGCCGTTTTTGCTCGAACATTAAATGCCTCCAAATGGTATTTAATTAACTTCCCGAGCCCCTGGGAGCATGAAAATCACTTTAAACATTCTAATTTTAGCTCTAACACTGATGATCCACCTACAAATGTGAACTGACGTTCAAAAATAAAACATTTGAAAACGGACCATTTTCCACATTTCTGAAGCATGACGTAATGGGGGGGTGTTATCTCTTTTGTCGAAAATCAGCCGTTTTTGCTCGAACATTAAATGCCTCCAAATGGTATTTATTTCACTTCCCGAGCCCCTGGAAGCATGAAAATCACTTTAAACATGCTAATTTTAGCTCTAACACTGATGATCCACCTACAAATGTGAACTGACGTTCAAAAATAAAACATTTGAAAACGGACCATTTTCCACATTTCTGAAGCAGGACGTAATGGGGGGGTGTTATCTCTTTTGTCGAAAATCAGCCGTTTTTGCTCGAACATTAAATGCCTCCAAATGGTATTTAATTAACTTCCCGAGCCCCTGGAAGCATGAAAATCACTTTAAACATGCTAATTTTAGCTCTAACACTGATGATCCACCTACAAATGTGAACTGACGTTCAAAAATAAAACATTTGAAAACGGACCATTTTCCACATTTCTGAAGTATGACGTAATGGGGGGGTGTTATCTCTTTTGTCGAAAATCAGCCGTTTTTGCTCGAACATTAAATGCCTCCAAATGGTATTTAATTAACTTCCCGGGGTGAAGAAACCCTTTTTGAGAACTCAGAGTGGGTAAATTGGCCATTTTCATGCACTTTTAACCATTCCATAAATCTTGTGTTTAGGGCCCCTGGGAGCATGAAAATCACTTTAAACATGCTAATTTTAGCTCTAACACTGATGATCCACCTACAAATGTGAACTGACGTTCAAAAATAAAACATTTGAAAACGGACCATTTTCCACATTTCTGAAGCATGACGTAATGGGGGGGTGTTATCTCTTTTGTCGAAAATCAGCCGTTTTTGCTCGAACATTAAATACCTCCAAATGGTATTTATATCACTTCCCGAGCCCCTGGAAGCATGAAAATCACTTTAAACATGCTAATTTTAGCTCTAACACTGATGATCCACCTACAAATGTGAACTGACGTTCAAAAATAAAACATTTGAAAACGGACCATCTTCCACATTTCTGAAGCAGGACGTAATGGGGGGGTGTTATCTCTTTTGTCGAAAATCAGCCGTTTTTGCTCGAACATTAAATGCCTCCAAATGGTATTTATTTCACTTCCCGAGCCCCTGGAAGCATGAAAATCACTTTAAACATGCTAATTTTAGCTCTAACACTGATGATCCACCTACAAATGTGAACTGACGTTCAAAAATAAAACATTTGAAAACGGACCATTTTCCACATTTCTGAAGCAGGACGTAATGGGGGGGTGTTATCTCTTTTGTCGAAAATCAGCCGTTTTTGCTCGAACATTAAATGCCTCCAAATGGTATTTAATTAACTTCCAGCGCCCCTGGAAGCATGAAAATCACTTTAAACATGCTAATTTTAGCTCTAACACTGATGATCCACCTACAAATGTGAACTGACGTTCAAAAATAAAACATTTGAAAACGGACCATTTTCCACATTTCTGAAGCAGGACGTAATGGGGGGGTGTTATCTCTTTTGTCGAAAATCAGCCGTTTTTGCTCGAACATTAAATGCCTCCAAATGGTATTTAATTAACTTCCCGGGGTGAAGAAACCCTTTTTGAGAACTCCGAGTGGGTAAATTGGCCATTTTCATGCACTTTTAATCATTCCATAAATCTTGTGTTTAGGGCCCCTGGGAGCATGAAAATCACTTTAAACATGCTAATTTTAGCTCTAACACTGATGATCCACCTACAAATGTGAACTGACGTTCAAAAATAAAACATTTGAAAACGGACCATTTTCCACATTTCTGAAGCAGGACGTAATGGGGGGGTGTTATCTCTTTTGTCGAAAATCAGCCGTTTTTGCTCGAACATTAAATGCCTCCAAATGGTATTTAATTAACTTCCAGCGCCCCTGGAAGCATGAAAATCACTTTAAACATGCTAATTTTAGCTCTAACACTGATGATCCACCTACAAATGTGAACTGACGTTCAAAAATAAAACATTTGAAAACGGACCATTTTCCACATTTCTGAAGCATGACGTAATGGGGGGGTGTTATCTCTTTTGTCGAAAATCAGCCGTTTTTGCTCGAACATTAAATGCCTCCAAATGGTATTTAATTAACTTCCAGCGCCCCTGGAAGCATGAAAATCTCTTTAAACATGCTAATTTTAGCTCTAACACTGATGATCCACCTACAAATGTGAACTGACGTTCAAAAATAAAACATTTGAAAACGGACCATTTTCCACATTTCTGAAGCATGACGTAATGGGGGGGTGTTATCTCTTTTGTCGAAAATCAGCCGTTTTTGCTCGAACATTAAATGCCTCCAAATGGTATTTAATTAACTTCCCGGGGTGAAGAAACCCTTTTTGAGAACTCAGAGTGGGTAAATTGGCCATTTTCATGCACTTTTAACCATTCCATAAATCTTGTTTTTAGGGCCCCTGGGAGCATGAAAATCACTTTAAACATGCTAATTTTAGCTCTAACACTGATGATCCACCTACAAATGTGAACTGACGTTCAAAAATAAAACATTTGAAAACGGACCATTTTCCACATTTCTGAAGCAGGACGTAATGGGGGGGTGTTATCTCTTTTGTCGAAAATCAGCCGTTTTTGCTCGAGCATTAAATGCCTCCAAATGGTATTTATTTCACTTCCCGAGCCCCTGGAAGCATGAAAATCACTTTAAACATGCTAATTTTAGCTCTAACACTGATGATCCACCTACAAAAGTGAACTGACGTTCAAAAATAAAACATTTGAAAACGGACCATTTTCCACATTTCTGAAGCAGGAAGTAATGGGGGGGTGTTATCTCTTTTGTCGAAAATCAGCCGTTTTTGCTCGAACATTAAATGCCTCCAAATGGTATTTATTTCACTTCCCGAGCCCCTTGAAGAATGAAAATCACTTTAAACATGCTAATTTTAGCTCTAACACTGATGATCCACCTACAAATGTGAACTGACGTTCAAAAATAAAACATTTGAAAACGGACCATTTTCCACATTTCTGAAGCATGACGTAATGGGGGGGTGTTATCTCTTTTGTCGAAAATCAGCCGTTTTTGCTCGAACATTAAATGCCTCCAAATGGTATTTATTTCACTTCCCGGGGTGAAGAAACCCTTTTTGAGAACTCAGAGTGGGTAAATTGGCCATTTTCATGCACTTTTAACCATTCCATAAATCTTGTGTTTAGGGCCCCTGGAAGCATGAAAATCACTTTAAACATGCTAATTTTAGCTCTAACACTGATGATCCACCTACAAATGTGAGCTGACGTTCAAAAATAAAACATTTGAAAACGGACCATTTTCCACATTTCTGAAGCAGGACGTAATGGGGGGGTGTTATCTCTTTTGTCGAAAATCAGCCGTTTTTGCTCGAACATTAAATGCCTCCAAATGGTATTTAATTAACTTCCAGCGCCCCTGGAAGCATGAAAATCACTTTAAACATGCTAATTTTAGCTCTAACACTGATGATCCACCTACAAATGTGAACTGACGTTCAAAAATAAAACATTTGAAAACGGACCATTTTCCACATTTCTGAAGCAGGACGTAATGGGGGGGTGTTATCTCTTTTGTCGAAAATCAGCCGTTTTTGCTCGAACATTAAATGCCTCCAAATGGTATTTAATTAACTTCCCGGGGTGAAGAAACCCTTTTTGAGAACTCAGAGTGGGTAAATTGGCCATTTTCATGCACTTTTAACCATTCCATAAATCTTGTGTTTAGGGCCCCTGGGAGCATGAAAATCACTTTAAACATGCTAATTTTAGCTCTAACACTGATGATCCACCTACAAATGTGAACTGACGTTCAAAAATAAAACATTTGAAAACTGACCATTTTCCACATTTCTGAAGCAGGACGTAATGGGGGGGTGTTATCTCTTTTGTCGAAAATCAGCCGGTTTTGCTCGAACATTAAATGCCTCCAAATGGTATTTAATTAACTTCCAGCGCCCCTGGAAGCATGAAAATCACTTTAAACATGCTAATTTTAGCTCTAACACTGATGATCCACCTACAAATGTGAACTGACGTTCAAAAATAAAACATTTGAAAACGGACCATTTTCCACATTTCTGAAGCATGACGTAATGGGGGGGTGTTATCTCTTTTGTCGAAAATCAGCCGTTTTTGCTCGAACATTAAATGCCTCCAAATGGTATTTAATTAACTTCCCGGGGTGAAGAAACCCTTTTTGAGAACTCAGAGTGGGTAAATTGGCCATTTTCATGCACTTTTAACCATTCCATAAATCTTGTGTTTAGGGCCCCTGGGAGCATGAAAATCACTTTAAACATGCTAATTTTAGCTCTAACACTGATGATCCACCTACAAATGTGAACTGACGTTCAAAAATAAAACATTTGAAAACGGACCATTTTCCACATTTCTGAAGCAGGACGTAATGGGGGGGTGTTATCTCTTTTGTCGAAAATCAGCCGTTTTTGCTCGAACATTAAATGCCTCCAAATGGTATTTATTTCACTTCCCGAGCCCCTGGAAGCATGAAAATCACTTTAAACATGCTAATTTTAGCTCTAACACTGATGATCCACCTACAAATGTGAACTGACGTTCAAAAATAAAACATTTGAAAACGGACCATTTTCCACATTTCTGAAGCAGGACGTAATGGGGGGGTGTTATCTCTTTTGTCGAAAATCTGCAGTTTTTGCTCGAACATTAAATGCCTCCAAATGGTATTTAATTAACTTCCAGCGCCCCTGGAAGCATGAAAATCACTTTAAACATGCTAATTTTAGCTCTAACACTGATGATCCACCTACAAATGTGAACTGACGTTCAAAAATAAAATATTTGAAAACGGACCATTTTCCACATTTCTGAAGCATGACGTAATGGGGGGGTGTTATCTCTTTTGTCGAAAATCAGCCGTTTTTGCTCGAACATTAAATGCCTCCAAATGGTATTTAATTAACTTCCTGAGCCCCTGGAACCATGAAAATCACTTTAAACATGCTAATTTTAGCTCTAACACTGATGATCCACCTACAAATGTGAACTGACGTTCAAAAATAAAACATTTGAAAACGGACCATTTTCCACATTTCTGAAGCATGACGTAATGGGGGGGTGTTATCTCTTTTGTCGAAAATCAGCCGTTTTTGCTCGAACATTAAATGCCTCCAAATGGTATTTATTTCACTTCCCGAGCCCCTGGAAGCATGAAAATCACTTTAAACATGCTAATTTTAGCTCTAACACTGATGATCCACCTACAAATGTGAACTGACGTTCAAAAATAAAACATTTGAAAACGGACCATTTTCCACATTTCTGAAGCATGACGTAATGGGGGGGTGTTATCTCTTTTGTCGAAAATCAGCCGTTTTTGCTCGAACATTAAATGCCTCCAAATGGTATTTAATTAACTTCCAGCGCCCCTGGAAGCATGAAAATCACTTTAAACATGCTAATTTTAGCTCTAACACTGATGATCCACCTACAAATGTGAACTGACGTTCAAAAATAAAACATTTGAAAACGGACCATTTTCCACATTTCTGAAGCAGGACGTAATAGGGGGGTGTTATCTCTTTTGTCGAAAATCAGCCGTTTTTGCTCGAACATTAAATGCCTCCAAATGGTATTTAATTAACTTCCCGGGGTGAAGAAACCCTTTTTGAGAACTCAGAGTGGGTAAATTGGCCATTTTCATGCACTTTTAACCATTCCATAAATCTTGTGTTTAGGGCCCCTGGAAGCATGAAAATCACTTTAAACATGCTAATTTTAGCTCTAACACTGATGATCTACCTACAAATGTGAACTGACGTTCAAAAATAAAACATTTGAAAACGGACCATTTTCCACATTTCTGAAGCAGGACGTAATGGGGGGGTGTTATCTCTTTTGTCGAAAATCAGCCGTTTTTGCTCGAACATTAAATGCCTCCAAATGGTATTTAATTAACTTCCAGCGCCCCTGGAAGCATAAAAATCACTTTAAACATGCTAATTTTAGCTCTAACACTGATGATCCACCTACAAATGTGAACTGACGTTCAAAAATAAAACATTTGAAAACGGACCATTTTCCACATTTCTGAAGCAGGACGTAATGGGGGGGTGTTATCTCTTTTGTCGAAAATCAGCCGTTTTTGCTCGAACATTAAATGCCTCCAAATGGTAATTAATTAACTTCCCGGGGTGAAGAAACCCTTTTTGAGAACTCAGAGTGGGTAAATTGGCCATTTTCATGCACTTTTAACCATTCCATAAATCTTGTGTTTAGGGCCCCTGGGAGCATGAAAATCACTTTAAACATGCTAATTTTAGCTCTAACACTGATGATCCACCTACAAATGTGAACTGACGTTCAAAAATAAAACATTTGAAAACGGACCATTTTCCACATTCCTGAAGCATGACGTAATGGGGGGGTGTTATCTCTTTTGTTGAAAATCAGCCGTTTTTGCTCGAACATTAAATGCCTCCAAATGGTATTTATTTCACTTCCCGAGCCCCTGGAAGCATGAAAATCACTTTAAACATGCTAATTTTAGCTCTAACACTGATGATCCACCTACAAATGTGAACTGACGTTCAAAAATAAAACATTTGAAAACGGACCATTTTCCACATTTCCGAAGCATGACGTAATGGGGGGGTGTTATCTCTTTTGTCGAAAATCAGCCGTTTTTGCTCGAACATTAAATGCCTCCAAATGGTATTTATTTCACTTCCCGAGCCCCTGGAAGCATGAAAATCACTTTAAACATGCTAATTTTAGCTCTAACACTGATGATCCACCTACAAATGTGAACTGACGTTCAAAAATAAAACATTTGAAAACGGACCATTTTCCACATTTCTGAAGCATGACGTAATGGGGGGGTGTTATCTCTTTTGTCGAAAATCAGCCGTTTTTGCTCGAACATTAAATGCCTCCAAATGGTATTTAATTAACTTCCCGGGGTGAAGAAACCCTTTTTGAGAACTCAGAGTGGGTAAATTGGCCATTTTCATGCACTTTTACCCATTCCATAAATCTTGTGTTTAGGGCCCCTGGAAGCATGAAAATCACTTTAAACATGCTAATTTTAGCTCTAACACTGATGATCTACCTACAAATGTGAACTGACGTTCAAAAATAAAACATTTGAAAACGGACCATTTTCCACATTTCTGAAGCATGACGTAATGGGGGGGGTGTTATCTCTTTTGTCGAAAATCAGCCGTTTTTGCTCGAACATTAAATGCCTCCAAATGGTATTTATTTGACTTCCCGAGCCCCTGGAAGCATGAAAATCACTTTAAACATGCTAATTTTAGCTCTAACACAGATGATCCACCTACAAATGTGAACTGACGTTCAAAAATAAAACATTTGAAAACGGACCATTTTCCACATTTCTGAAGCATGACGTAATGGGGGGGTGTTATCTCTTTTGTCGAAAATCAGCCGTTTTTGCTCGAACATTAAATGCCTCCAAATGGTATTTAATTAACTTCCAGCGCCCCTGGAAGCATGAAAATCACTTTAAACATGCTAATTTTAGCTCTAACACTGATGATCCACCTACAAATGTGAACTGACGTTCAAAAATAAAACATTTGAAAACGGACCATTTTCCACATTTCTGAAGCATGACGTAATGGGGGGGTGTTATCTCTTTTGTCGAAAATCAGCCGTTTTTGCTCGAACATTAAATGCCTCCAAATGGTATTTAATTAACTTCCCGGGGTGAAGAAACCCTTTTTGAGAACTCCGAGTGGGTAAATTGGCCATTTTCATGCACTTTTAACCATTCCATAAATCTTGTGTTTAGGGCCCCTGGGAGCATGAAAATCACTTTAAACATGCTAATTTTAGCTCTAACACTGATGATCCACCTACAAATGTGAACTGACGTTCAAAAATAAAACATTTGAAAACGGACCATTTTCCACATTTCTGAAGCAGGACGTAATGGGGGGGTGTTATCTCTTTTGTCGAAAATCAGCCGTTTTTGCTCGAACATTAAATGCCTCCAAATGGTATTTATTTCACTTCCCGAGCCCCTGGAAGCATGAAAATCACTTTAAACATGCTAATTTTAGCTCTAACACTGATGATCCACCTACAAATGTGAACTGACGTTCAAAAATAAAACATTTGAAAACGGACCATTTTCCACATTTCTGAAGCAGGACGTAATGGGGGGGTGTTATCTCTTTTGTCGAAAATCTGCAGTTTTTGCTCGAACATTAAATGCCTCCAAATGGTATTTAATTAACTTCCAGCGCCCCTGGAAGCATGAAAATCACTTTAAACATGCTAATTTTAGCTCTAACACTGATGATCCACCTACAAATGTGAACTGACGTTCAAAAATAAAATATTTGAAAACGGACCATTTTCCACATTTCTGAAGCATGACGTAATGGGGGGGTGTTATCTCTTTTGTCGAAAATCAGCCGTTTTTGCTCGAACATTAAATGCCTCCAAATGGTATTTAATTAACTTCCCGAGCCCCTGGAACCATGAAAATCACTTTAAACATGCTAATTTTAGCTCTAACACTGATGATCCACCTACAAATGTGAACTGACGTTCAAAAATAAAACATTTGAAAACGGACCATTTTCCACATTTCTGAAGCATGACGTAATGGGGGGGTGTTATCTCTTTTGTCGAAAATCAGCCGTTTTTGCTCGAACATTAAATGCCTCCAAATGGTATTTATTTCACTTCCCGAGCCCCTGGAAGCATGAAAATCACTTTAAACATGCTAATTTTAGCTCTAACACTGATGATCCACCTACAAATGTGAACTGACGTTCAAAAATAAAACATTTGAAAACGGACCATTTTCCACATTTCTGAAGCATGACGTAATGGGGGGGTGTTATCTCTTTTGTCGAAAATCAGCCGTTTTTGCTCGAACATTAAATGCCTCCAAATGGTATTTAATTAACTTCCAGCGCCCCTGGAAGCATGAAAATCACTTTAAACATGCTAATTTTAGCTCTAACACTGATGATCCACCTACAAATGTGAACTGACGTTCAAAAATAAAACATTTGAAAACGGACCATTTTCCACATTTCTGAAGCAGGACGTAATAGGGGGGTGTTATCTCTTTTGTCGAAAATCAGCCGTTTTTGCTCGAACATTAAATGCCTCCAAATGGTATTTAATTAACTTCCCGGGGTGAAGAAACCCGTTTTGAGAACTCAGAGTGGGTAAATTGGCCATTTTCATGCACTTTTAACCATTCCATAAATCTTGTGTTTAGGGCCCCTGGAAGCATGAAAATCACTTTAAACATGCTAATTTTAGCTCTAACACTGATGATCTACCTACAAATGTGAACTGACGTTCAAAAATAAAACATTTGAAAACGGACCATTTTCCACATTTCTGAAGCAGGACGTAATGGGGGGGTGTTATCTCTTTTGTCGAAAATCAGCCGTTTTTGCTCGAACATTAAATGCCTCCAAATGGTATTTAATTAACTTCCAGCGCCCCTGGAAGCATAAAAATCACTTTAAACATGCTAATTTTAGCTCTAACACTGATGATCCACCTACAAATGTGAACTGACGTTCAAAAATAAAACATTTGAAAACGGACCATTTTCCACATTTCTGAAGCAGGACGTAATGGGGGGGTGTTATCTCTTTTGTCGAAAATCAGCCGTTTTTGCTCGAACATTAAATGCCTCCAAATGGTAATTAATTAACTTCCCGGGGTGAAGAAACCCTTTTTGAGAACTCAGAGTGGGTAAATTGGCCATTTTCATGCACTTTTAACCATTCCATAAATCTTGTGTTTAGGGCCCCTGGGAGCATGAAAATCACTTTAAACATGCTAATTTTAGCTCTAACACTGATGATCCACCTACAAATGTGAACTGACGTTCAAAAATAAAACATTTGAAAACGGACCATTTTCCACATTTCTGAAGCATGACGTAATGGGGGGGTGTTATCTCTTTTGTTGAAAATCAGCCGTTTTTGCTCGAACATTAAATGCCTCCAAATGGTATTTATTTCACTTCCCGAGCCCCTGGAAGCATGAAAATCACTTTAAACATGCTAATTTTAGCTCTAACACTGATGATCCACCTACAAATGTGAACTGACGTTCAAAAATAAAACATTTGAAAACGGACCATTTTCCACATTTCCGAAGCATGACGTAATGGGGGGGTGTTATCTCTTTTGTCGAAAATCAGCCGTTTTTGCTCGAACATTAAATGCCTCCAAATGGTATTTATTTCACTTCCCGAGCCCCTGGAAGCATGAAAATCACTTTAAACATGCTAATTTTAGCTCTAACACTGATGATCCACCTACAAATGTGAACTGACGTTCAAAAATAAAACATTTGAAAACGGACCATTTTCCACATTTCTGAAGCATGACGTAATGGGGGGGTGTTATCTCTTTTGTCGAAAATCAGCCGTTTTTGCTCGAACATTAAATGCCTCCAAATGGTATTTAATTAACTTCCCGGGGTGAAGAAACCCTTTTTGAGAACTCAGAGTGGGTAAATTGGCCATTTTCATGCACTTTTACCCATTCCATAAATCTTGTGTTTAGGGCCCCTGGAAGCATGAAAATCACTTTAAACATGCTAATTTTAGCTCTAACACTGATGATCTACCTACAAATGTGAACTGACGTTCAAAAATAAAACATTTGAAAACGGACCATTTTCCACATTTCTGAAGCATGACGTAATGGGGGGGGTGTTATCTCTTTTGTCGAAAATCAGCCGTTTTTGCTCGAACATTAAATGCCTCCAAATGGTATTTATTTGACTTCCCGAGCCCCTGGAAGCATGAAAATCACTTTAAACATGCTAATTTTAGCTCTAACACAGATGATCCACCTACAAATGTGAACTGACGTTCAAAAATAAAACATTTGAAAACGGACCATTTTCCACATTTCTGAAGCATGACGTAATGGGGGGGTGTTATCTCTTTTGTCGAAAATCAGCCGTTTTTGCTCGAACATTAAATGCCTCCAAATGGTATTTAATTAACTTCCAGCGCCCCTGGAAGCATGAAAATCACTTTAAACATGCTAATTTTAGCTCTAACACTGATGATCCACCTACAAATGTGAACTGACGTTCAAAAATAAAACATTTGAAAACGGACCATTTTCCACATTTCTGAAGCATGACGTAATGGGGGGGTGTTATCTCTTTTGTCGAAAATCAGCCGTTTTTGCTCGAACATTAAATGCCTCCAAATGGTATTTAATTAACTTCCCGGGGTGAAGAAACCCTTTTTGAGAACTCCGAGTGGGTAAATTGGCCATTTTCATGCACTTTTAACCATTCCATAAATCTTGTGTTTAGGGCCCCTGGGAGCATGAAAATCACTTTAAACATGCTAATTTTAGCTCTAACACTGATGATCCACCTACAAATGTGAACTGACGTTCAAAAATAAAACATTTGAAAACGGACCATTTTCCACATTTCTGAAGCAGGACGTAATGGGGGGGTGTTATCTCTTTTGTCGAAAATCAGCCGTTTTTGCTCGAACATTAAATGCCTCCAAATGGTATTTAATTAACTTCCAGCGCCCCTGGAAGCATGAAAATCACTTTAAACATGCTAATTTTAGCTCTAACACTGATGATCCACCTACAAATGTGAACTGACGTTCAAAAATAAAACATTTGAAAACGGACCATTTTCCACATTTCTGAAGCATGACGTAATGGGGGGGTGTTATCTCTTTTGTCGAAAATCAGCCGTTTTTGCTCGAACATTAAATGCCTCCAAATGGTATTTAATTAACTTCCAGCGCCCCTGGAAGCATGAAAATCACTTTAAACATGCTAATTTTAGCTCTAACACTGATGATCCACCTACAAATGTGAACTGACGTTCAAAAATAAAACATTTGAAAACGAACCATTTTCCACATTTCTGAAGCATGACGTAATGGGGGGGTGTTATCTCTTTTGTCGAAAATCAGCCGTTTTTGCTCGAACATTAAATGCCTCCAAATGGTATTTAATTAACTTCCCGGGGTGAAGAAACCCTTTTTGAGAACTCAGAGTGGGTAAATTGGCCATTTTCATGCACTTTTAACCATTCCATAAATCTTGTGTTTAGGGCCCCTGGGAGCATGAAAATCACTTTAAACATGCTAATTTTAGCTCTAACACTGATGATCCACCTACAAATGTGAACTGACGTTCAAAAATAAAACATTTGAAAACGGACCATTTTCCACATTTCTGAAGCAGGACGTAATGGGGGGGTGTTATCTCTTTTGTCGAAAATCAGCCGTTTTTCTCGAACATTAAATGCCTCCAAATGGTATTTATTTCACTTCCCGAGCCCCTGGAAGCATGAAAATCACTTTAAACATGCTAATTTTAGCTCTAACACTGATGATCCACCTACAAATGTGAACTGACGTTCAAAAATAAAACATTTGAAAACGGACCATTTTCCACATTTCTGAAGCAGGAAGTAATGGGGGGGTGTTATGTCTTTTGTCGAAAATCAGCCGTTTTTGCTCGAACATTAAATGCCTCCAAATGGTATTTATTTCACTTCCCGAGCCCCTGGAAGAATGAAAATCACTTTAAACATGCTAATTTTAGCTCTAACACTGATGATCCACCTACAAATGTGAACTGACGTTCAAAAATAAAACATTTGAAAACGGACCATTTTCCACATTTCTGAAGCATGACGTAATGGGGGGGTGTTATCTCTTTTGTCGAAAATCAGCCGTTTTTGCTCGAACATTAAATGCCTCCAAATGGTATTTATTTCACTTCCCGGGGTAAAGAAACCCTTTTTGAGAACTCAGAGTGGGTAAATTGGCCATTTTCATGCACTTTTAACCATTCCATAAATCTTGTGTTTAGGGCCCCTGGAAGCATGAAAATCACTTTAAACATGCTAATTTTAGCTCTAACACTGATGATCCACCTACAAATGTGAACTGACGTTCAAAAATAAAACATTTGAAAACGGACCATTTTCCACATTTCTGAAGCAGGACGTAATGGGGGGGTGTTATCTCTTTTGTCGAAAATCAGCCGTTTTTGCTCGAACATTAAATGCCTCCAAATGGTATTTAATTAACTTCCAGCGCCCCTGGAAGCATGAAAATCACTTTAAACATGCTAATTTTAGCTCTAACACTGATGATCCACCTACAAATGTGAACTGACGTTCAAAAATAAAACATTTGAAAACGGACCATTTTCCACATTTCTGAAGCAGGACGTAATGGGGGGGTGTTATCTCTTTTGTCGAAAATCAGCCGTTTTTGCTCGAACATTAAATGCCTCCAAATGGTATTTAATTAACTTCCCGGGGTGAAGAAACCCTTTTTGAGAACTCAGAGTGGGTAAATTGGCCATTTTCATGCACTTTTAACCATTCCATAAATCTTGTGTTTAGGGCCCCTGGGAGCATGAAAATCACTTTAAACATGCTAATTTTAGCTCTAACACTGATGATCCACCTACAACTGTGAACTGACGTTCAAAAATAAAACATTTGAAAACGGACCATTTTCCACATTTCTGAAGCAGGACGTAATGGGGGGGTGTTATCTCTTTTGTCGAAAATCAGCCGTTTTTGCTCGAACATTAAATGCCTCCAAATGGTATTTATTTCACTTCCCGAGCCCCTGGAAGCATGAAAATCACTTTAAACATGCTAATTTTAGCTCTAACACTGATGATCCACCTACAAATGTGAACTGACGTTCAAAAATAAAACATTTGAAAACGGACCATTTTCCACATTTCTGAAGCAGGACGTAATGGGGGGGTGTTATCTCTTTTGTCGAAAATCAGCAGTTTTTGCTCGAACATTAAATGCCTCCAAATGGTATTTAATTAACTTCCAGCGCCCCTGGAAGCATGAAAATCACTTTAAACATGCTAATTTTAGCTCTAACACTGATGATCCACCTACAAATGTGAACTGACGTTCAAAAATAAAACATTTGAAAACGGACCATTTTCCACATTTCTGAAGCATGACGTAATGGGGGGGTGTTATCTCTTTTGTCGAAAATCAGCCGTTTTTGCTCGAACATTAAATGCCTCCAAATGGTATTTAATTAACTTCCCGAGCCCCTGGAAGCATGAAAATCACTTTAAACATGCTAATTTTAGCTCTAACACTGATGATCCACCTACAAATGTGAACTGACGTTCAAAAATAAAACATTTGAAAACGGACCATTTTCCACATTTCTGAAGCATGACGTAATGGGGGGGTGTTATCTCTTTTGTCGAAAATCAGCCGTTTTTGCTCGAACATTAAATGCCTCCAAATGGTATTTATTTCACTTCCCGAGCCCCTGGAAGCATGAAAATCACTTTAAACATGCTAATTTTAGCTCTAACACTGATGATCCACCTACAAATGTGAACTGACGTTCAAAAATAAAACATTTGAAAACGGACCATTTTCCACATTTCTGAAGCATGACGTAATGGGGGGGTGTTATCTCTTTTGTCGAAAATCAGCCGTTTTTGCTCGAACATTAAATGCCTCCAAATGGTATTTAATTAACTTCCAGCGCCCCTGGAAGCATGAAAATCACTTTAAACATGCTATTTTTAGCTCTAACACTGATGATCCACCTACAAATGTGAACTGACGTTCAAAAATAAAACATTTGAAAACGGACCATTTTCCACATTTCTGAAGCAGGACGTAATAGGGGGGTGTTATCTCTTTTGTCGAAAATCAGCCGTTTTTGCTCGAACATTAAATGCCTCCAAATGGTATTTAATTAACTTCCCGGGGTGAAGAAACCCTTTTTGAGAACTCAGAGTGGGTAAATTGGCCATTTTCATGCACTTTTAACCATTCCATAAATCTTGTGTTTAGGGCCCCTGGAAGCATGAAAATCACTTTAAACATGCTAATTTTAGCTCTAACACTGATGATCCACCTACAAATGTGAACTGACGTTCAAAAATAAAACATTTGAAAACGGACCATTTTCCACATTTCTGAAGCAGGACGTAATGGGGGGGTGTTATCTCTTTTGTCGAAAATCAGCCGTTTTTGCTCGAACATTAAATGCCTCCAAATGGTATTTATTTCACTTCCCGAGCCCCTGGAAGCATGAAAATCACTTTAAACATGCTAATTTTAGCTCTAACACTGATGATCCACCTACAAATGTGAACTGACGTTCAAAAATAAAACATTTGAAAACGGACCATTTTCCACATTTCTGAAGCATGACGTAATGGGGGGGTGTTATCTCTTTTGTCGAAAATCAGCCGTTTTTGCTCGAACATTAAATGCCTCCAAATGGTATTTATTTCACTTCCCGAGCCCCTGGAAGCATGAAAATCACTTTAAACATGCTAATTTTAGCTCTAACACTGATGATCCACCTACAAATGTGAACTGACGTTCAAAAATAAAACATTTGAAAACGGACCATTTTCCACATTTCTGAAGCATGACGTAATGGGGGGGTGTTATCTCTTTTGTCGAAAATCAGCCGTTTTTGCTCGAACATTAAATGCCTCCAAATGGTATTTAATTAACTTCCCGGGGTGAAGAAACCCTTTTTGAGAACTCAGAGTGGGTAAATTGGCCATTTTCATGCACTTTTACCCATTCCATAAATCTTGTGTTTAGGGCCCCTGGAAGCATGAAAATCACTTTAAACATGCTAATTTTAGCTCTAACACTGATGATCCACCTACAAATGTGAACTGACGTTCAAAAATAAAACATTTGAAAACGGACCATTTTCCACATTTCTGAAGCATGACGTAATGGGGGGGGTGTTATCTCTTTTGTCGAAAATCAGCCGTTTTTGCTCGAACATTAAATGCCTCCAAATGGTATTTATTTGACTTCCCGAGCCCCTGGAAGCATGAAAATCACTTTAAACATGCTAATTTTAGCTCTAACACAGATGATCCACCTACAAATGTGAACTGACGTTCAAAAATAAAACATTTGAAAACGGACCATTTTCCACATTTCTGAAGCATGACGTAATGGGGGGGTGTTATCTCTTTTGTCGAAAATCAGCCGTTTTTGCTCGAACATTAAATGCCTCCAAATGGTATTTAATTAACTTCCAGCGCCCCTGGAAGCATGAAAATCACTTTAAACATGCTAATTTTAGCTCTAACACTGATGATCCACCTACAAATGTGAACTGACGTTCAAAAATAAAACATTTGAAAACGGACCATTTTCCACATTTCTGAAGCATGACGTAATGGGGGGGTGTTATCTCTTTTGTCGAAAATCAGCCGTTTTTGCTCGAACATTAAATGCCTCCAAATGGTATTTAATTAACTTCCAGCGCCCCTGGAAGCATAAAAATCACTTTAAACATGCTAATTTTAGCTCTAACACTGATGATCCACCTACAAATGTGAACTGACGTTCAAAAATAAAACATTTGAAAACGGACCATTTTCCACATTTCTGAAGCAGGACGTAATGGGGGGGTGTTATCTCTTTTGTCGAAAATCAGCCGTTTTTGCTCGAACATTAAATGCCTCCAAATGGTATTTAATTAACTTCCAGCGCCCCTGGAAGCATAAAAATCACTTTAAACATGCTAATTTTAGCTCTAACACTGATGATCCACCTACAAATGTGAACTGACGTTCAAAAATAAAACATTTGAAAACGGACCATTTTCCACATTTCTGAAGCATGACGTAATGGGGGGGTGTTATCTCTTTTGTCGAAAATCAGCCGTTTTTGCACGAACATTAAATGCCTCCAAATGGTATTTATTTCACTGCCAGCGCCCCTGGAAGCATGAAAATCACTTTAAACATGCTAATTTTAGCTCTAACACTGATGATCCACCTACAAATGTGAACTGACGTTCAAAAATAAAACATTTGAAAACGGACCATTTTCCACATTTCTGAAGCATGACGTAATGGGGGGGTGTTATCTCTTTTGTCGAAAATCAGCCGTTTTTGCTCGAACATTAAATGCCTCCAAATGGTATTTAATTAACTTCCCGAGCCCCTGGGAGCATGAAAATCACTTTAAACATTCTAATTTTAGCTCTAACACTGATGATCCACCTACAAATGTGAACTGACGTTCAAAAATAAAACATTTGAAAACGGACCATTTTCCACATTTCTGAAGCATGACGTAATGGGGGGGTGTTATCTCTTTTGTCGAAAATCAGCCGTTTTTGCTCGAACATTAAATGCCTCCAAATGGTATTTATTTCACTTCCCGAGCCCCTGGAAGCATGAAAATCACTTTAAACATGCTAATTCTAGCTCTAACACTGATGATCCACCTACAAATGTGAACTGACGTTCAAAAATAAAACATTTGAAAACGGACCATTTTCCACATTTCTGAAGCAGGACGTAATGGGGGGGTGTTATCTCTTTTGTCGAAAATCAGCCGTTTTTGCTCGAACATTAAATGCCTCCAAATGGTATTTAATTAACTTCCCGAGCCCCTGGAAGCATGAAAATCACTTTAAACATGCTAATTTTAGCTCTAACACTGATGATCCACCTACAAATGTGAACTGACGTTCAAAAATAAAACATTTGAAAACGGACCATTTTCCACATTTCTGAAGTATGACGTAATGGGGGGGTGTTATCTCTTTTGTCGAAAATCAGCCGTTTTTGCTCGAACATTAAATGCCTCCAAATGGTATTTAATTAACTTCCCGGGGTGAAGAAACCCTTTTTGAGAACTCAGAGTGGGTAAATTGGCCATTTTCATGCACTTTTAACCATTCCATAAATCTTGTGTTTAGGGCCCCTGGGAGCATGAAAATCACTTTAAACATGCTAATTTTAGCTCTAACACTGATGATCCACCTACAAATGTGAACTGACGTTCAAAAATAAAACATTTGAAAACGGACCATTTTCCACATTTCTGAAGCATGACGTAATGGGGGGGTGTTATCTCTTTTGTCGAAAATCAGCCGATTTTGCTCGAACATTAAATACCTCCAAATGGTATTTATTTCACTTCCCGAGCCCCTGGAAGCATGAAAATCACTTTAAACATGCTAATTTTAGCTCTAACACTGATGATCCACCTACAAATGTGAACTGACGTTCAAAAATAAAACATTTGAAAACGGACCATTTTCCACATTTCTGAAGCATGACGTAATGGGGGGGTGTTATCTCTTTTGTCGAAAATCAGCCGTTTTTGCTCGAACATTAAATGCCTCCAAATGGTATTTAATTAACTTCCCGAGCCCCTGGAAGCATGAAAATCACTTTAAACATGCTAATTTTAGCTCTAACACTGATGATCCACCTACAAATGTGAACTGACGTTCAAAAATAAAACCTTTGAAAACGGACCATTTTCCACATTTCTGAAGCAGGACGTAATGGGGGGGTGTTATCTCTTTTGTCGAAAATCAGCCGTTTTTGCTCGAACATTAAATGCCTCCAAATGGTATTTATTTCACTTCCCGAGCCCCTGGAAGCATGAAAATCACTTTAAACATGCTAATTTTAGCTCTAACACTTATGATCCACCTACAAATGTGAACTGACGTTCAAAAATAAAACATTTGAAAACGGACCATTTTCCACATTTCTGAAGCAGGACGTAATGGGGGGGTGTTATCTCTTTTGTCGAAAATCAGCCGTTTTTGCTCGAACATTAAATGCCTCCAAATGGTATTTAATTAACTTCCAGCGCCCCTGGAAGCATGAAAATCACTTTAAACATGCTAATTTTAGCTCTAACACTGATGATCCACCTACAAATGTGAACTGACATTCAAAAATAAAACATTTGAAAACGGACCATTTTCCACATTTCTGAAGCATGACGTAATGGGGGGGTGTTATCTCTTTTGTCGAAAATCAGCCGTTTTTGCTCGAACATTAAATGCCTCCAAATGGTATTTAATTAACTTCCAGCGCCCCTGGAAGCATGAAAATCACTTTAAACATGCTAATTTTAGCTCTAACACTGATGATCCACCTACAAATGTGAACTGACGTTCAAAAATAAAACATTTGAAAACGGACCATTTTCCACATTTCTGAAGCATGACGTAATGGGGGGGTGTTATCTCTTTTGTCGAAAATCAGCCGTTTTTGCTCGAACATTAAATGCCTCCAAATGGTATTTATTTCACTTCCCGAGCCCCTGGAAGCATGAAAATCACTTTAAACATGCTAATTTTAGCTCTAACACTGATGATCCACCTACAAATGTGAACTGACGTTCAAAAATAAAACATTTGAAAACGGACCATTTTCCACATTTCTGAAGCATGACGTAATGGGGGGGTGTTATCTCTTTTGTCGAAAATCAGCCGTTTTTGCTCGAACATTAAATGCCTCCAAATGGTATTTAATTAACTTCCCGAGCCCCTGGAAGCATGAAAATCACTTTAAACATGCTAATTTTAGCTCTAACACTGATGATCCACCTACAAATGTGAACTGACATTCAAAAATAAAACATTTGAAAACGGACCATTTTCCACATTTCTGAAGCATGACGTAATGGGGGGGTGTTATCTCTTTTGTCGAAAATCAGCCGTTTTTGCTCGAACATTAAATGCCTCCAAATGGTATTTAATTAACTTCCAGCGCCCCTGGAAGCATGAAAATCACTTTAAACATGCTAATTTTAGCTCTAACACTGATGATCCACCTACAAATGTGAACTGACGTTCAAAAATAAAACATTTGAAAACTGACCATTTTCCACGTTTCTGAAGCATGACGTAATGGGGGGGTGTTATCTCTTTTGTCGAAAATCTGCCGTTTTTGCTCGAACATTAAATGCCTCCAAATGGTATTTATTTCACTTCCCGAGCCCCTGGAAGCATGAAAATCACTTTAAACATGCTAATTTTAGCTCTAACACTGATGATCCACCTACAAATGTGAACTGACGTTCAAAAATAAAACATTTGAAAACGGACCATTTTCCACATTTCTGAAGCATGACGTAATGGGGGGGTGTTATCTCTTTTGTCGAAAATCAGCCGTTTTTGCTCGAACATTAAATGCCTCCAAATGGTATTTAATTAACTTCCCGAGCCCCTGGAAGCATGAAAATCACTTTAAACATGCTAATTTTAGCTCTAACACTGATGATCCACCTACAAATGTGAACTGACGTTCAAAAATAAAACCTTTGAAAACGGACCATTTTCCACATTTCTGAAGCAGGACGTAATGGGGGGGTGTTATCTCTTTTGTCGAAAATCTGCCGTTTTTGCTCGAACATTAAATGCCTCCAAATGGTATTTATTTCACTTCCCGAGCCCCTGGAAGCATGAAAATCACTTTAAACATGCTAATTTTAGCTCTAACACTGATGATCCACCTACAAATGTGAACTGACGTTCAAAAATAAAACATTTGAAAACGGACCATTTTCCACATTTCTGAAGCAGGACGTAATGGGGGGGTGTTATCTCTTTTGTCGAAAATCAGCCGTTTTTGCTCGAACATTAAATGCCTCCAAATGGTATTTAATTAACTTCCCGAGCCCCTGGAAGCATAAAAATCACTTTAAACATGCTAATTTTAGCTCTAACACTGATGATCCACCTACAAATGTGAACTGACGTTCAAAAATAAAACATTTGAAAACGGACCATTTTCCACATTTCTGAAGCATGACGTAATGGGGGGGTGTTATCTCTTTTGTCGAAAATCAGCCGTTTTTGCTCGAACATTAAATGCCTCCAAATGGTATTTAATTAACTTCCAGCGCCCCTGGAAGCATGAAAATCACTTTAAACATGCTAATTTTAGCTCTAACACTGATGATCCACCTACAAATGTGAACTGACGTTCAAAAATAAAACATTTGAAAACGGACCATTTTCCACATTTCTGAAGCATGACGTAATGGGGGGGGTGTTATCTCTTTTGTCGAAAATCAGCCGTTTTTGCTCGAACATTAAATGCCTCCAAATGGTATTTAATTAACTTCCCGGGGTGAAGAAACCCTTTTTGAGAACTCAGAGTGGGTAAATTGGCCATTTTCATGCACTTTTAACCATTCCATAAATCTTGTGTTTAGGGCCCCTGGGAGCATGAAAATCACTTTAAACATGCTAATTTTAGCTCTAACACTGATGATCCACCTACAAATGTGAACTGACGTTCAAAAATAAAACATTTGAAAACGGACCATTTTCCACATTTCTGAAGCAGGACGTAATGGGGGGTTGTTATCTCTTTTGTCGAAAATCAGCCGTTTTTGCTCGAACATTAAATGCCTCCAAATGGTATTTATTTCACTTCCCGAGCCCCTGGAAGCATGAAAATCACTTTAAACATGCTAATTTTAGCTCTAACACTGATGATCCACCTACAAATGTGAACTGACGTTCAAAAAAAAAACATTTGAAAACGGACCATTTTCCACATTTCTGAAGCAGGACATAATGGGGGGGTGTTATCTCTTTTGTCGAAAATCAGCCGTTTTTGCTCGAACATTAAATGCCTCCAAATGGTATTTATTTCACTTCCCGAGCCCCTGGAAGAATGAAAATCACTTTAAACATGCTAATTTTAGCTTTAACAATGATGATCCACCTACAAATGTGAACTGACGTTCAAAAATAAAACATTTGAAAACGGACCATTTTCCACATTTCTGAAGCATGACGTAATGGGGGGGTGTTATCTCTTTTGTCGAAAATCAGCCGTTTTTGCTCGAACATTAAATGCCTCCAAATGGTATTTATTTCACTTCCCGGGGTGAAGAAACCCTTTTTGAGAACTCAGAGTGGGTAAATTGGCCATTTTCATGCACTTTTAACCATTCCATAAATCTTGTGTTTAGGGCCCCTGGGAGCATGAAAATCACTTTAAACATGCTAATTTTAGCTCTAACACTGATGATCCACCTACAAATGTGAACTGACGTTCAAAAACTAAAACATTTGAAAACGGACCATTTTCCACATTTCTGAAGCAGGACGTAATGGGGGGGTGTTATCTCTTTTGTTGAAAATCAGCCGTTTTTGCTCGAACATTAAATGCCTCCAAATGGTATTTATTTCACTTCCCGAGCCCCTGGAAGCATGAAAATCACTTTAAACATGCTAATTTTAGCTCTAACACTGATGATCCACCTACAAATGTGAACTGACGTTCAAAAATAAAACATTTGAAAACGGACCATTTTCCACATTTCTGAAGCAGGACGTAATGGGGGGGTGTTATCTCTTTTGTCGAAAATCAGCCGTTTTTGCTCGAACATTAAATGCCTCCAAATGGTATTTATTTCACTTCCCGAGCCCCTGGAAGCATGAAAATCACTTTAAACATGCTAATTTTAGCTCTAACACTGATGATCCACCTACAAATGTGAACTGACGTTCAAAAATAAAACATTTGAAAACGGACCATTTTCCAAATTTCTGAAGCAGGACGTAATGGGGGGGTGTTATCTCTTTTGTCGAAAATCAGCCGTTTTTGCTCGAACATTAAATGCCTCCAAATGGTATTTAATTAACTTCCAGCGCCCCTGGAAGCATGAAAATCACTTTAAACATGCTAAGTTTAGCTCTAACACTGATGATCCACCTACAAATGTGAACTGACGTTCAAAAATAAAACATTTGAAAACGGACCATTTTCCACATTTCTGAAGCATGACGTAATGGGGGGGTGTTATCTCTTTTGTCGAAAATCAGCCGTTTTTGCTCGAACATTAAATGCCTCCAAATGGTATTTAATTAACTTCCAGCGCCCCTGGAAGCATGAAAATCACTTTAAACATGCTAATTTTAGCTCTAACACTGATGATCCACCTACAAATGTGAACTGACGTTCAAAAATAAAACATTTGAAAACGGACCATTTTCCACATTTCTGAAGCAGGACGTAATAGGGGGGTGTTATCTCTTTTGTCGAAAATCAGCCGTTTTTGCTCGAACATTAAATGCCTCCAAATGGTATTTAATTAACTTCCCGGGGTGAAGAAACCCTTTTTGAGAACTCAGAGTGGGTAAATTGGCCATTTTCATGCACTTTTAACCATTCCATAAATCTTGTGTTTAGGGCCCCTGGAAGCATGAAAATCACTTTAAACATGCTAACTTTAGCTCTAACACTGATGATCCACCTACAAATGTGAACTGACGTTCAAAAATAAAACATTTGAAAACGGACCATTTTCCACATTTCTGAAGCAGGACGTAATGGGGGGGGTGTTATCTCTTTTGTCGAAAATCAGCCGTTTTTGCTCGAACATTAAATGCCTCCAAATGGTATTTAATTAACTTCCAGCACCCCTGGAAGCATAAAAATCACTTTAAACATGCTAATTTTAGCTCTAACACTGATGATCCACCTACAAATGTGAACTGACGTTCAAAAATAAAACATTTGAAAAGGGACCATTTTCCACATTTCTGAAGCAGGACGTAATGGGGGGGTGTTATCTCTTTTGTCGAAAATCAGCCGTTTTTGCTCGAACATTAAATGCCTCCAAATGGTAATTAATTAACTTCCCGGGGTGAAGAAACCCTTTTTGAGAACTCAGAGTGGGTAAATTGGCCATTTTCATGCACTTTTAACCATTCTATAAATCTTGTGTTTAGGGCCCCTGGGAGCATGAAAATCACTTTAAACATGCTAATTTTAGCTCTAACACTGATGATCCACCTACAAATGTGAACTGACGTTCAAAAATAAAACATTTGAAAACGGACCATTTTCCACATTTCTGAAGCATGACGTAATGGGGGGGTGTTATCTCTTTTGTCGAAAATCAGCCGTTTTTGCTCGAACATTAAATGCTTCCAAATGGTATTTATTTCACTTCCCGAGCCCCTGGAAGCATGAAAATCACTTTAAACATGCTAATTTTAGCTCTAACACTGATGATCCACCTACAAATGTGAACTGACGTTCAAAAATAAAACATTTGAAAACGGACCATTTTCCACATTTCTGAAGCATGACGTAATGGGGGGGTGTTATCTCTTTTGTCGAAAATCAGCCGTTTTTGCTCGAACATTAAATGCCTCCAAATGGTATTTATTTCACTTCCCGAGCCCCTGGAAGCATGAAAATCACTTTAAACATGCTAATTTTAGCTCTAACACTGATGATCCACCTACAAATGTGAACTGACATTCAAAAATAAAACATTTGAAAACGGACCATTTTCCACATTTCTGAAGCAGGACGTAATGGGGGGGTGTTATCTCTTTTGTCGAAAATCAGCCGTTTTTGCTCGAACATTAAATGCCTCCAAATGGTATTTATTTCACTTCCCGAGCCCCTGGAAGCATGAAAATCACTTTAAACATGCTAATTTTAGCTCTAACACTGATGATCCACCTACAAATGTGAACTGACGTTCAAAAATAAAACATTTGAAAACGGACCATTTTCCACATTTCTGAAGCAGGACGTAATGGGGGCGTGTTATCTCTTTTGTCGAAAATCAGCCGTTTTTGCTCGAACATTAAATGCCTCCAAATGGTATTTATTTCACTTCCCGAGCCCCTGGAAGCATGAAAATCACTTTAAACATGCTAATTTTAGCTCTAACACTGATGATCCACCTACAAATGTGAACTGACGTTCAAAAATAAAACATTTGAAAACGGACCATTTTCCAAATTTCTGAAGCAGGACGTAATGGGGGGGTGTTATCTCTTTTGTCGAAAATCAGCCGTTTTTGCTCGAACATTAAATGCCTCCAAATGGTATTTAATTAACTTCCAGCGCCCCTGGAAGCATGAAAATCACTTTAAACATGCTAAGTTTAGCTCTAACACTGATGATCCACCTACAAATGTGAACTGACGTTCAAAAATAAAACATTTGAAAACGGACCATTTTCCACATTTCTGAAGCATGACGTAATGGGGGGGTGTTATCTCTTTTGTCGAAAATCAGCCGTTTTTGCTCGAACATTAAATGCCTCCAAATGGTATTTAATTAACTTCCAGCGCCCCTGGAAGCATGAAAATCACTTTAAACATGCTAATTTTAGCTCTAACACTGATGATCCACCTACAAATGTGAACTGACGTTCAAAAATAAAACATTTGAAAACGGACCATTTTCCACATTTCTGAAGCAGGACGTAATAGGGGGGTGTTATCTCTTTTGTCGAAAATTAGCCGTTTTTGCTCGAACATTAAATGCCTCCAAATGGTATTTAATTAACTTCCCGGGGTGAAGAAACCCTTTTTGAGAACTCAGAGTGGGTAAATTGGCCATTTTCATGCACTTTTAACCATTCCATAAATCTTGTGTTTAGGGCCCCTGGAAGCATGAAAATCACTTTAAACATGCTAACTTTAGCTCTAACACTGATGATCCACCTACAAATGTGAACTGACGTTCAAAAATAAAACATTTGAAAACGGACCATTTTCCACATTTCTGAAGCAGGACGTAATGGGGGGGTGTTATCTCTTTTGTCGAAAATCAGCCGTTTTTGCTCGAACATTAAATGCCTCCAAATGGTATTTAATTAACTTCCAGCGCCCCTGGAAGCATAAAAATCACTTTAAACATGCTAATTTTAGCTCTAACACTGATGATCTACCTACAAATGTGAACTGACGTTCAAAAATAAAACATTTGAAAACGGACCATTTTCCACATTTCTGAAGCAGGACGTAATGGGGGGGTGTTATCTCTTTTGTCGAAAATCAGCCGTTTTTGCTCGAACATTAAATGCCTCCAAATGGTAATTAATTAACTTCCCGGGGTGACGAAACCCTTTTTGAGAACTCAGAGTGGGTAAATTGGCCATTTTCATGCACTTTTAACCATTCCATAAATCTTGTGTTTAGGGCCCCTGGGAGCATGAAAATCACTTTAAACATGCTAATTTTAGCTCTAACACTGATGATCCACCTACAAATGTGAACTGACGTTCAAAAATAAAACATTTGAAAACGGACCATTTTCCACATTTCTGAAGCATGACGTAATGGGGGGGTGTTATCTCTTTTGTCGAAAATCAGCCGTTTTTGCTCGAACATTAAATGCCTCCAAATGGTATTTATTTCACTTCCCGAGCCCCTGGAAGCATGAAAATCACTTTAAACATGCTAATTTTAGCTCTAACACTGATGATCCACCTACAAATGTGAACTGACGTTCAAAAATAAAACATTTGAAAACGGACCATTTTCCACATTTCTGAAGCATGACGTAATGGGGGGGTGTTATCTCTTTTGTCGAAAATCAGCCGTTTTTGCTCGAACATTAAATGCCTCCAAATGGTATTTATTTCACTTCCCGAGCCCCTGGAAGCATGAAAATCACTTTAAACATGCTAATTTTAGCTCTAACACTGATGATCCACCTACAAATGTGAACTGACGTTCAAAAATAAAACATTTGAAAACGGACCATTTTCCACATTTCTGAAGCATGACGTAATGGGGGGGTGTTATCTCTTTTGTCGAAAATCAGCCGTTTTTGCTCGAACATTAAATGCCTCCAAATGGTATTTATTTGACTTCCCGAGCCCCTGGAAGCATGAAAATCACTTTAAACATGCTAATTTTAGCTCTAACACAGATGATCCACCTACAAATGTGAACTGACGTTCAAAAATAAAACATTTGAAAACGGACCATTTTCCACATTTCTGAAGCATGACGTAATGGGGGGGTGTTATCTCTTTTGTCGAAAATCAGCCGTTTTTGCTCGAACATTAAATGCCTCCAAATGGTATTTAATTAACTTCCAGCGCCCCTGGAAGCATGAAAATCACTTTAAACATGCTAATTTTAGCTCTAACACTGATGATCCACCTACAAATGTGAACTGACGTTCAAAAATAAAACATTTGAAAACGGACCATTTTCCACATTTCTGAAGCATGACGTAATGGGGGGGTGTTATCTCTTTTGTCGAAAATCAGCCGTTTTTGCTCGAACATTAAATGCCTCCAAATGGTATTTAATTAACTTCCAGCGCCCCTGGAAGCATAAAAATCACTTTAAACATGCTAATTTTAGCTCTAACACTGATGATCCACCTACAAATGTGAACTGACGTTCAAAAATAAAACATTTGAAAACGGACCATTTTCCACATTTCTGAAGCAGGACGTAATGGGGGGGTGTTATCTCTTTTGTCAAAAATCAGCCGTTTTTGCTCGAACATTAAATGCCTCCAAATGGTATTTAATTAACTTCCAGCGCCCCTGGAAGCATAAAAATCACTTTAAACATGCTAATTTTAGCTCTAACACTGATGATCCACCTACAAATGTGAACTGACGTTCAAAAATAAAACATTTGAAAACGGACCATTTTCCACATTTCTGAAGCATGACGTAATGGGGGGGTGTTATCTCTTTTGTCGAAAATCAGCCGTTTTTGCTCGAACATTAAATGCCTCCAAATGGTATTTATTTCACTGCCAGCGCCCCTGGAAGCATGAAAATCACTTTAAACATGCTAATTTTAGCTCTAACACTGATGATCCACCTACAAATGTGAACTGACGTTCAAAAATAAAACATTTGAAAACGGACCATTTTCCACATTTCTGAAGCATGACGTAATGGGGGGTGTTATCTCTTTTGTCGAAAATCAGCCGTTTTTGCTCGAACATTAAATGCCTCCAAATGGTATTTAATTAACTTCCCGAGCCCCTGGGAGCATGAAAATCACTTTAAACATTCTAATTTTAGCTCTAACACTGATGATCCACCTACAAATTTGAACTGACGTTCAAAAATAAAACATTTGAAAACGGACCATTTTCCACATTTCTGAAGCATGACGTAATGGGGGGGTGTTATCTCTTTTGTCGAAAATCAGCCGTTTTTGCTCGAACATTAAATGCCTCCAAATGGTATTTATTTCACTTCCCGAGCCCCTGGAAGCATGAAAATCACTTTAAACATGCTAATTTTAGCTCTAACACTGATGATCCACCTACAAATGTGAACTGACGTTCAAAAATAAGACATTTGAAAACGGACCATTTTCCACATTTCTGAAGCAGGACGTAATGGGGGGGTGTTATCTCTTTTGTCGAAAATCAGCCGTTTTTGCTCGAACAATAAATGCCTCCAAATGGTATTTAATTAACTTCCCGAGCCCCTGGAAGCATGAAAATCACTTTAAACATGCTAATTTTAGCTCTAACACTGATGATCCACCTACAAATGTGAACTGACGTTCAAAAATAAAACATTTGAAAACGGACCATTTTCCACATTTCTGAAGTATGACGTAATGGGGGGGGTGTTATCTCTTTTGTCGAAAATCAGCCGTTTTTGCTCGAACATTAAATGCCTCCAAATGGTATTTAATTAACTTCCCGGGAGGAAGAAACCCTTTTTGAGAACTCAGAGTGGGTAAATTGGCCATTTTCATGCACTTTTAACCATTCCATAAATCTTGTGTTTAGGGCCCCTGGGAGCATGAAAATCACTTTAAACATGCTAATTTTAGCTCTAACACTGATGATCCACCTACAAATGTGAACTGACGTTCAAAAATAAAACATTTGAAAACGGACCATTTTCCACATTTCTGAAGCATGACGTAATGGGGGGGTGTTATCTCTTTTGTCGAAAATCAGCCGTTTTTGCTCGAACATTAAATACCTCCAAATGGTATTTATTTCACTTCCCGAGCCCCTGGAAGCATGAAAATCACTTTAAACATGCTCATTTTAGCTCTAACACTGATGATCCACCTACAAATGTGAACTGACGTTCAAAAATAAAACATTTGAAAACGGACCATTTTCCACATTTCTGAAGCATGACGTAATGGGGGGGTGTTATCTCTTTTGTCGAAAATCAGCCGTTTTTGCTCGAACATTAAATGCCTCCAAATGGTATTTAATTAACTTCCCGAGCCCCTGGAAGCATGAAAATCACTTTAAACATGCTAATTTTAGCTCTAACACTGATGATCCACCTACAAATGTGAACTGACGTTCAAAAATAAAACCTTTGAAAACGGACCATTTTCCACATTTCTGGGGCAGGACGTAATGGGGGGGTGTTATCTCTTTTGTCGAAAATCAGCCGTTTTTGCTCGAACATTAAATGCCTCCAAATGGTATTTATTTCACTTCCCGAGCCCCTGGAAGCATGAAAATCACTTTAAACATGCTAATTTTAGCTCTAACACTTATGATCCACCTACAAATGTGAACTGACGTTCAAAAATAAAACATTTGAAAACGGACCATTTTCCACATTTCTGAAGCAGGACGTAATGGGGGGGTGTTATCTCTTTTGTCGAAAATCAGCCGTTTTTGCTCGAACATTAAATGCCTCCAAATGGTATTTAATTAACTTCCCGAGCCCCTGGAAGCATAACAATCACTTTAAACATGCTAATTTTAGCTCTAACACTGATGATCCACCTACAAATGTGAACTGACGTTCAAAAATAAAACATTTGAAAACGGACCATTTTCCACATTTCTGAAGCATGACGTAATGGGGGGGTGTTATCTCTTTTGTCGAAAATCAGCCGTTTTTGCTCGAACATTAAATGCCTCCAAATGGTATTTAATTAACTTCCAGCGCCCCTGGAAGCATGAAAATCACTTTAAACATGCTAATTTTAGCTCTAACACTGATGATCCACCTACAAATGTGAACTGACATTCAAAAATAAAACATTTGAAAACGGACCATTTTCCACATTTCTGAAGCATGACGTAATGGGGGGGTGTTATCTCTTTTGTCGAAAATCAGCCGTTTTTGCTCGAACATTAAATGCCTCCAAATGGTATTTAATTAACTTCCAGCGGCCCTGGAAGCATGAAAATCACTTTAAACATGATAATTTTAGCTCTAACACTGATGATCAACCTACAAATGTGAACTGACGTTCAAAAATAAAACATTTGAAAACGGACCATTTTCCACATTTCTGAAGCATGACGTAATGGGGGGGTGTTATCTCTTTTGTCGAAAATCAGCCGTTTTTGCTCAAACATTAAATGCCTCCAAATGGTATTTATTTCACTTCCCGAGCCCCTGGAAGCATGAAAATCACTTTAAACATGCTAATTTTAGCTCTAACACTGATGATCCACCTACAAATGTGAACTGACGTTCAAAAATAAAACATTTGAAAACGAACCATTTTCCACATTTCTGAAGCATGACGTAATGGGGGGGTGTTATCTCTTTTGTCGAAAATCAGCCGTTTTTGCTCGAACATTAAATGCCTCCAAATGGTATTTAATTAACTTCCCGAGCCCCTGGAAGCATGAAAATCACTTTAAACATGCTAATTTTAGCTCTAACACTGATGATCCACCTACAAATGTGAACTGACATTCAAAAATAAAACATTTGAAAACGGACCATTTTCCACATTTCTGAAGCATGACGTAATGGGGGGGTGTTATCTCTTTTGTCGAAAATCTGCCGTTTTTGCTCGAACATTAAATGCCTCCAAATGGTATTTAATTAACTTCCCGAGCCCCTGGAAGCATGAAAATCACTTTAAACATGCTAATTTTAGCTCTAACACTGATGATCCACCTACAAATGTGAACTGACGTTCAAAAATAAAACCTTTGAAAACGGACCATTTTCCACATTTCTGAAGCAGGACGTAATGGGGGGGTGTTATCTCTTTTGTCGAAAATCAGCCGTTTTTGCTCGAACATTAAATGCCTCCAAATGGTATTTATTTCACTTCCCGAGCCCCTGGAAGCATGAAAATCACTTTAAACATGCTAATTTTAGCTCTAACACTTATGATCCACCTACAAATGTGAACTGACGTTCAAAAATAAAACATTTGAAAACGGACCATTTTCCACATTTCTGAAGCAGGACGTAATGGGGGGGTGTTATCTCTTTTGTCGAAAATCATCCGTTTTTGCTCGAACATTAAATGCCTCCAAATGGTATTTAATTAACTTCCCGAGCCCCTGGAAGCATAAAAATCACTTTAAACATGCTAATTTTAGCTCTAACACTGATGATCCACCTACAAATGTGAACTGACGTTCAAAAATAAAACATTTGAAAACGGACCATTTTCCACATTTCTGAAGCATGACGTAATGGGGGGGTGTTATCTCTTTTGTCGAAAATCAGCCGTTTTTGCTCGAACATTAAATGCCTCCAAATGGTATTTAATTAACTTCCAGCGCCCCTGGAAGCATGAAAATCACTTTAAACATGCTAATTTTAGCTCTAACACTGATGATCCACCTACAAATGTGAACTGACATTCAAAAATAAAACATTTGAAAACGGACCATTTTCCACATTTCTGAAGCATGACGTAATGGGGGGGTGTTATCTCTTTTGTCGAAAATCAGCCGTTTTTGCTCGAACATTAAATGCCTCCAAATGGTATTTAATTAACTTCCAGCGCCCCTGGAAGCATGAAAATCACTTTAAACATGCTAATTTTAGCTCTAACACTGATGATCCACCTACAAATGTGAACTGACGTTCAAAAATAAAACATTTGAAAACGGACCATTTTCCACATTTCTGAAGCAGGACGTAATAGGGGGGTGTTATCTCTTTTGTCGAAAATCAGCCGTTTTTGCTCGAACATTAAATGCCTCCAAATGGTATTTAATTAACTTCCCGGGGTGAAGAAACCCTTTTTGAGAACTCAGAGTGGGTAAATTGGCCATTTTCATGCACTTTTAACCATTCCATAAATCTTGTGTTTAGGGCCCCTGGAAGCATGAAAATCACTTTAAACATGCTAACTTTAGCTCTAACACTGATGATCCACCTACAAATGTGAACTGACGTTCAAAAATAAAACATTTGAAAACGGACCATTTTCCACATTTCTGAAGCAGGACGTAATGGGGGGGTGTTATCTCTTTTGTCGAAAATCAGCCGTTTTTGCTCGAACATTAAATGCCTCCAAATGGTATTTAATTAACTTCCAGCGCCCCTGGAAGCATAAAAATCACTTTAAACATGCTAATTTTAGCTCTAACACTGATGATCCACCTACAAATGTGAACTGACGTTCAAAAATAAAACATTTGAAAAGGGACCATTTTCCACATTTCTGAAGCAGGACGTAATGGGGGGGTGTTATCTCTTTTGTCGAAAATCAGCCGTTTTTGCTCGAACATTAAATGCCTCCAAATGGTAATTAATTAACTTCCCGGGGTGAAGAAACCCTTTTTGAGAACTCAGAGTGGGTAAATTGGCCATTTTCATGCACTTTTAACCATTCTATAAATCTTGTGTTTAGGGCCCCTGGGAGCATGAAAATCACTTTAAACATGCTAATTTTAGCTCTAACACTGATGATCCACCTACAAATGTGAACTGACGTTCAAAAATAAAACATTTGAAAACGGACCATTTTCCACATTTCTGAAGCATGACGTAATGGGGGGGTGTTATCTCTTTTGTCGAAAATCAGCCGTTTTTGCTCGAACATTAAATGCTTCCAAATGGTATTTATTTCACTTCCCGAGCCCCTGGAAGCATGAAAATCACTTTAAACATGCTAATTTTAGCTCTAACACTGATGATCCACCTACAAATGTGAACTGACGTTCAAAAATAAAACATTTGAAAACGGACCATTTTCCACATTTCTGAAGCATGACGTAATGGGGGGGTGTTATCTCTTTTGTCGAAAATCAGCCGTTTTTGCTCGAACATTAAATGCCTCCAAATGGTATTTATTTCACTTCCCGAGCCCCTGGAAGCATGAAAATCACTTTAAACATGCTAATTTTAGCTCTAACACTGATGATCCACCTACAAATGTGAACTGACGTTCAAAAATAAAACATTTGAAAACGGACCATTTTCCACATTTCTGAAGCAGGACGTAATGGGGGGGTGTTATCTCTTTTGTCGAAAATCAGCCGTTTTTGCTCGAACATTAAATGCCTCCAAATGGTATTTATTTCACTTCCCGAGCCCCTGGAAGCATGAAAATCACTTTAAACATGCTAATTTTAGCTCTAACACTGATGATCCACCTACAAATGTGAACTGACGTTCAAAAATAAAACATTTGAAAACGGACCATTTTCCACATTTCTGAAGCAGGACGTAATGGGGGCGTGTTATCTCTTTTGTCGAAAATCAGCCGTTTTTGCTCGAACATTAAATGCCTCCAAATGGTATTTATTTCACTTCCCGAGCCCCTGGAAGCATGAAAATCACTTTAAACATGCTAATTTTAGCTCTAACACTGATGATCCACCTACAAATGTGAACTGACGTTCAAAAATAAAACATTTGAAAACGGACCATTTTCCAAATTTCTGAAGCAGGACGTAATGGGGGGGTGTTATCTCTTTTGTCGAAAATCAGCCGTTTTTGCTCGAACATTAAATGCCTCCAAATGGTATTTAATTAACTTCCAGCGCCCCTGGAAGCATGAAAATCACTTTAAACATGCTAAGTTTAGCTCTAACACTGATGATCCACCTACAAATGTGAACTGACGTTCAAAAATAAAACATTTGAAAACGGACCATTTTCCACATTTCTGAAGCATGACGTAATGGGGGGGTGTTATCTCTTTTGTCGAAAATCAGCCGTTTTTGCTCGAACATTAAATGCCTCCAAATGGTATTTAATTAACTTCCAGCGCCCCTGGAAGCATGAAAATCACTTTAAACATGCTAATTTTAGCTCTAACACTGATGATCCACCTACAAATGTGAACTGACGTTCAAAAATAAAACATTTGAAAACGGACCATTTTCCACATTTCTGAAGCAGGACGTAATAGGGGGGTGTTATCTCTTTTGTCGAAAATTAGCCGTTTTTGCTCGAACATTAAATGCCTCCAAATGGTATTTAATTAACTTCCCGGGGTGAAGAAACCCTTTTTGAGAACTCAGAGTGGGTAAATTGGCCATTTTCATGCACTTTTAACCATTCCATAAATCTTGTGTTTAGGGCCCCTGGAAGCATGAAAATCACTTTAAACATGCTAACTTTAGCTCTAACACTGATGATCCACCTACAAATGTGAACTGACGTTCAAAAATAAAACATTTGAAAACGGACCATTTTCCACATTTCTGAAGCAGGACGTAATGGGGGGGTGTTATCTCTTTTGTCGAAAATCAGCCGTTTTTGCTCGAACATTAAATGCCTCCAAATGGTATTTAATTAACTTCCAGCGCCCCTGGAAGCATAAAAATCACTTTAAACATGCTAATTTTAGCTCTAACACTGATGATCCACCTACAAATGTGAACTGACGTTCAAAAATAAAACATTTGAAAACGGACCATTTTCCACATTTCTGAAGCAGGACGTAATGGGGGGGTGTTATCTCTTTTGTCGAAAATCAGCCGTTTTTGCTCGAACATTAAATGCCTCCAAATGGTAATTAATTAACTTCCCGGGGTGAAGAAACCCTTTTTGAGAACTCAGAGTGGGTAAATTGGCCATTTTCATGCACTTTTAACCATTCCATAAATCTTGTGTTTAGGGCCCCTGGGAGCATGAAAATCACTTTAAACATGCTAATTTTAGCTCTAACACTGATGATCCACCTACAAATGTGAACTGACGTTCAAAAATAAAACATTTGAAAACGGACCATTTTCCACATTTCTGAAGCATGACGTAATGGGGGGGTGTTATCTCTTTTGTCGAAAATCAGCCGTTTTTGCTCGAACATTAAATGCCTCCAAATGGTATTTATTTCACTTCCCGAGCCCCTGGAAGCATGAAAATCACTTTAAACATGCTAATTTTAGCTCTAACACTGATGATCCACCTACAAATGTGAACTGACGTTCAAAAATAAAACATTTGAAAACGGACCATTTTCCACATTTCTGAAGCATGACGTAATGGGGGGGTGTTATCTCTTTTGTCGAAAATCAGCCGTTTTTGCTCGAACATTAAATGCCTCCAAATGGTATTTATTTCACTTCCCGAGCCCCTGGAAGCATGAAAATCACTTTAAACATGCTAATTTTAGCTCTAACACTGATGATCCACCTACAAATGTGAACTGACGTTCAAAAATAAAACATTTGAAAACGGACCATTTTCCACATTTCTGAAGCATGACGTAATGGGGGGGTGTTATCTCTTTTGTCGAAAATCAGCCGTTTTTGCTCGAACATTAAATGCCTCCAAATGGTATTTAATTAACTTCCCGGGGTGAAGAAACCCTTTTTGAGAACTCAGAGTGGGTAAATTGGCCATTTTCATGCACTTTTACCCATTCCATAAATCTTGTGTTTAGGGCCCCTGGAAGCATGAAAATCACTTTAAACATGCTAATTTTAGCTCTAACACTGATGATCCACCTACAAATGTGAACTGACGTTCAAAAATAAAACATTTGAAAACGGACCATTTTCCACATTTCTGAAGCATGACGTAATGGGGGGGTGTTATCTCTTTTGTCGAAAATCAGCCGTTTTTGCTCGAACATTAAATGCCTCCAAATGGTATTTATTTGACTTCCCGAGTCCCTGGAAGCATGAAAATCACTTTAAACATGCTAATTTTAGCTCTAACACAGATGATCCACCTACAAATGTGAACTGACGTTCAAAAATAAAACATTTGAAAACGGACCATTTTCCACATTTCTGAAGCATGACGTAATGGGGGGGTGTTATCTCTTTTGTCGAAAATCAGCCGTTTTTGCTCGAACATTAAATGCCTCCAAATGGTATTTAATTAACTTCCAGCGCCCCTGGAAGCATGAAAATCACTTTAAACATGCTAATTTTAGCTCTAACACTGATGATCCACCTACAAATGTGAACTGACGTTCAAAAATAAAACATTTGAAAACGGACCATTTTCCACATTTCTGAAGCATGACGTAATGGGGGGGTGTTATCTCTTTTGTCGAAAATCAGCCGTTTTTGCTCGAACATTAAATGCCTCCAAATGGTATTTAATTAACTTCCAGCGCCCCTGGAAGCATAAAAATCACTTTAAACATGCTAATTTTAGCTCTAACACTGATGATCCACCTACAAATGTGAACTGACGTTCAAAAATAAAACATTTGAAAACGGACCATTTTCCACATTTCTGAAGCAGGACGTAATGGGGGGGTGTTATCTCTTTTGTAAAAAATCAGCCGTTTTTGCTCGAACATTAAATGCCTCCAAATGGTATTTAATTAACTTCCAGCGCCCCTGGAAGCATAAAAATCACTTTAAACATGCTAATTTTAGCTCTAACACTGATGATCCACCTACAAATGTGAACTGACGTTCAAAAATAAAACATTTGAAAACGGACCATTTTCCACATTTCTGAAGCATGACGTAATGGGGGGGTGTTATCTCTTTTGTCGAAAATCAGCCGTTTTTGCTCGAACATTAAATGCCTCCAAATGGTATTTATTTCACTGCCAGCGCCCCTGGAAGCATGAAAATCACTTTAAACATGCTAATTTTAGCTCTAACACTGATGATCCACCTACAAATGTGAACTGACGTTCAAAAATAAAACATTTGAAAACGGACCATTTTCCACATTTCTGAAGCATGACGTAATGGGGGGTGTTATCTCTTTTGTCGAAAATCAGCCGTTTTTGCTCGAACATTAAATGCCTCCAAATGGTATTTAATTAACTTCCCGAGCCCCTGGGAGCATGAAAATCACTTTAAACATTCTAATTTTAGCTCTAACACTGATGATCCACCTACAAATTTGAACTGACGTTCAAAAATAAAACATTTGAAAACGGACCATTTTCCACATTTCTGAAGCATGACGTAATGGGGGGGTGTTATCTCTTTTGTCGAAAATCAGCCGTTTTTGCTCGAACATTAAATGCCTCCAAATGGTATTTATTTCACTTCCCGAGCCCCTGGAAGCATGAAAATCACTTTAAACATGCTAATTTTAGCTCTAACACTGATGATCCACCTACAAATGTGAACTGACGTTCAAAAATAAGACATTTGAAAACGGACCATTTTCCACATTTCTGAAGCAGGACGTAATGGGGGGGTGTTATCTCTTTTGTCGAAAATCAGCCGTTTTTGCTCGAACAATAAATGCCTCCAAATGGTATTTAATTAACTTCCCGAGCCCCTGGAAGCATGAAAATCACTTTAAACATGCTAATTTTAGCTCTAACACTGATGATCCACCTACAAATGTGAACTGACGTTCAAAAATAAAACATTTGAAAACGGACCATTTTCCACATTTCTGAAGTATGACGTAATGGGGGGGTGTTATCTCTTTTGTCGAAAATCAGCCGTTTTTGCTCGAACATTAAATGCCTCCAAATGGTATTTAATTAACTTCCCGGGAGGAAGAAACCCTTTTTGAGAACTCAGAGTGGGTAAATTGGCCATTTTCATGCACTTTTAACCATTCCATAAATCTTGTGTTTAGGGCCCCTGGGAGCATGAAAATCACTTTAAACATGCTAATTTTAGCTCTAACACTGATGATCCACCTACAAATGTGAACTGACGTTCAAAAATAAAACATTTGAAAACGGACCATTTTCCACATTTCTGAAGCATGACGTAATGGGGGGGTGTTATCTCTTTTGTCGAAAATCAGCCGTTTTTGCTCGAACATTAAATACCTCCAAATGGTATTTATTTCACTTCCCGAGCCCCTGGAAGCATGAAAATCACTTTAAACATGCTCATTTTAGCTCTAACACTGATGATCCACCTACAAATGTGAACTGACGTTCAAAAATAAAACATTTGAAAACGGACCATTTTCCACATTTCTGAAGCATGACGTAATGGGGGGGTGTTATCTCTTTTGTCGAAAATCAGCCGTTTTTGCTCGAACATTAAATGCCTCCAAATGGTATTTAATTAACTTCCCGAGCCCCTGGAAGCATGAAAATCACTTTAAACATGCTAATTTTAGCTCTAACACTGATGATCCACCTACAAATGTGAACTGACGTTCAAAAATAAAACCTTTGAAAACGGACCATTTTCCACATTTCTGGGGCAGGACGTAATGGGGGGGTGTTATCTCTTTTGTCGAAAATCAGCCGTTTTTGCTCGAACATTAAATGCCTCCAAATGGTATTTATTTCACTTCCCGAGCCCCTGGAAGCATGAAAATCACTTTAAACATGCTAATTTTAGCTCTAACACTTATGATCCACCTACAAATGTGAACTGACGTTCAAAAATAAAACATTTGAAAACGGACCATTTTCCACATTTCTGAAGCAGGACGTAATGGGGGGGTGTTATCTCTTTTGTCGAAAATCAGCCGTTTTTGCTCGAACATTAAATGCCTCCAAATGGTATTTAATTAACTTCCCGAGCCCCTGGAAGCATAACAATCACTTTAAACATGCTAATTTTAGCTCTAACACTGATGATCCACCTACAAATGTGAACTGACGTTCAAAAATAAAACATTTGAAAACGGACCATTTTCCACATTTCTGAAGCATGACGTAATGGGGGGGTGTTATCTCTTTTGTCGAAAATCAGCCGTTTTTGCTCGAACATTAAATGCCTCCAAATGGTATTTAATTAACTTCCAGCGCCCCTGGAAGCATGAAAATCACTTTAAACATGCTAATTTTAGCTCTAACACTGATGATCCACCTACAAATGTGAACTGACATTCAAAAATAAAACATTTGAAAACGGACCATTTTCCACATTTCTGAAGCATGACGTAATGGGGGGGTGTTATCTCTTTTGTCGAAAATCAGCCGTTTTTGCTCGAACATTAAATGCCTCCAAATGGTATTTAATTAACTTCCAGCGGCCCTGGAAGCATGAAAATCACTTTAAACATGCTAATTTTAGCTCTAACACTGATGATCCACCTACAAATGTGAACTGACGTTCAAAAATAAAACATTTGAAAACGGACCATTTTCCACATTTCTGAAGCATGACGTAATGGGGGGGTGTTATCTCTTTTGTCGAAAATCAGCCGTTTTTGCTCAAACATTAAATGCCTCCAAATGGTATTTATTTCACTTCCCGAGCCCCTGGAAGCATGAAAATCACTTTAAACATGCTAATTTTAGCTCTAACACTGATGATCCACCTACAAATGTGAACTGACGTTCAAAAATAAAACATTTGAAAACGAACCATTTTCCACATTTCTGAAGCATGACGTAATGGGGGGGTGTTATCTCTTTTGTCGAAAATCAGCCGTTTTTGCTCGAACATTAAATGCCTCCAAATGGTATTTAATTAACTTCCCGAGCCCCTGGAAGCATGAAAATCACTTTAAACATGCTAATTTTAGCTCTAACACTGATGATCCACCTACAAATGTGAACTGACATTCAAAAATAAAACATTTGAAAACGGACCATTTTCCACATTTCTGAAGCATGACGTAATGGGGGGGTGTTATCTCTTTTGTCGAAAATCAGCCGTTTTTGCTCGAACATTAAATGCCTCCAAATGGTATTTAATTAACTTCCCGAGCCCCTGGAAGCATGAAAATCACTTTAAACATGCTAATTTTAGCTCTAACACTGATGATCCACCTACAAATGTGAACTGACGTTCAAAAATAAAACCTTTGAAAACGGACCATTTTCCACATTTCTGAAGCAGGACGTAATGGGGGGGTGTTATCTCTTTTGTCGAAAATCAGCCGTTTTTGCTCGAACATTAAATGCCTCCAAATGGTATTTATTTCACTTCCCGAGCCCCTGGAAGCATGAAAATCACTTTAAACATGCTAATTTTAGCTCTAACACTTATGATCCACCTACAAATGTGAACTGACGTTCAAAAATAAAACATTTGAAAACGGACCATTTTCCACATTTCTGAAGCAGGACGTAATGGGGGGGTGTTATCTCTTTTGTCGAAAATCATCCGTTTTTGCTCGAACATTAAATGCCTCCAAATGGTATTTAATTAACTTCCCGAGCCCCTGGAAGCATAAAAATCACTTTAAACATGCTAATTTTAGCTCTAACACTGATGATCCACCTACAAATGTGAACTGACGTTCAAAAATAAAACATTTGAAAACGGACCATTTTCCACATTTCTGAAGCATGACGTAATGGGGGGGTGTTATCTCTTTTGTCGAAAATCAGCCGTTTTTGCTCGAACATTAAATGCCTCCAAATGGTATTTAATTAACTTCCAGCGCCCCTGGAAGCATGAAAATCACTTTAAACATGCTAATTTTAGCTCTAACACTGATGATCCACCTACAAATGTGAACTGACATTCAAAAATAAAACATTTGAAAACGGACCATTTTCCACATTTCTGAAGCATGACGTAATGGGGGGGTGTTATCTCTTTTGTCGAAAATCAGCCGTTTTTGCTCGAACATTAAATGCCTCCAAATGGTATTTAATTAACTTCCAGCGCCCCTGGAAGCATGAAAATCACTTTAAACATGCTAATTTTAGCTCTAACACTGATGATCCACCTACAAATGTGAACTGACGTTCAAAAATAAAACATTTGAAAACGGACCATTTTCCACATTTCTGAAGCATGACGTAAGGGGGGGGTGTTATCTCTTTTGTCGAAAATCAGCCGTTTTTGCTCGAACATTAAATGCCTCCAAATGGTATTTATTTCACTTCCCGAGCCCCTGGAAGCATGAAAATCACTTTAAACATGCTAATTTTAGCTCTAACACTGATGATCCACCTACAAATGTGAACTGACGTTCAAAAATAAAACATTTGAAAACGGACCATTTTCCACATTTCTGAAGCATGACGTAATGGGGGGGTGTTATCTCTTTTGTCGAAAATCAGCCGTTTTTGCTCGAACATTAAATGCCTCCAAATGGTATTTAATTAACTTCCCGAGCCCCTGGAAGCATGAAAATCACTTTAAACATGCTAATTTTAGCTCTAACACTGATGATCCACCTACAAATGTGAACTGACATTCAAAAATAAAACATTTGAAAACTGACCATTTTCCACATTTCTGAAGCATGACGTAATGGGGGGGTGTTATCTCTTTTGTCGAAAATCAGCCGTTTTTGCTCGAACATTAAATGCCTCCAAATGGTATTTAATTAACTTCCAGCGCCCCTGGAAGCATGAAAATCACTTTAAACATGCTAATTTTAGCTCTAACACTGATGATCCACCTACAAATGTGAACTGACGTTCAAAAATAAAACATTTGAAAACGGACCATTTTCCACATTTCTGAAGCATGACGTAATGGGGGGGTGTTATCTCTTTTGTCGAAAATCAGCCGTTTTTGCTCGAACATTAAATGCCTCCAAATGGTATTTATTTCACTTCCCGAGCCCCTGGAAGCATGAAAATCACTTTAAACATGCTAATTTTAGCTCTAACACTGATGATCCACCTACAAATGTGAACTGACGTTCAAAAATAAAACATTTGAAAACGGACCATTTTCCACATTTCTGAAGCATGACGTAATGGGGGGGTGTTATCTCTTTTGTCGAAAATCAGCCGTTTTTGCTCGAACATTAAATGCCTCCAAATGGTATTTAATTAACTTCCCGAGCCCCTGGAAGCATGAAAATCACTTTAAACATGCTAATTTTAGCTCTAACACTGATGATCCACCTACAAATGTGAACTGACGTTCAAAAATAAAACCTTTGAAAACGGACCATTTTCCACATTTCTGAAGCAGGACGTAATGGGGGGGTGTTATCTCTTTTGTCGAAAATCTGCCGTTTTTGCTCGAACATTAAATGCCTCCAAATGGTATTTATTTCACTTCCCGAGCCCCTGGAAGCATGAAAATCACTTTAAACATGCTAATTTTAGCTCTAACACTGATGATCCACCTACAAATGTGAACTGACGTTCAAAAATAAAACATTTGAAAACGGACCATTTTCCACATTTCTGAAGCAGGACGTAATGGGGGGGTGTTATCTCTTTTGTCGAAAATCAGCCGTTTTTGCTCGAACATTAAATGCCTCCAAATGGTATTTAATTAACTTCCCGAGCCCCTGGAAGCATAAAAATCACTTTAAACATGCTAATTTTAGCTCTAACACTGATGATCCACCTACAAATGTGAACTGACGTTCAAAAATAAAACATTTGAAAACGGACCATTTTCCACATTTCTGAAGCATGACGTAATGGGGGGGTGTTATCTCTTTTGTCGAAAATCAGCCGTTTTTGCTCGAACATTAAATGCCTCCAAATGGTATTTAATTAACTTCCAGCGCCCCTGGAAGCATGAAAATCACTTTAAACATGCTAATTTTAGCTCTAACACTGATGATCCACCTACAAATGTGAACTGACATTCAAAAATAAAACATTTGAAAACGGACCATTTTCCACATTTCTGAAGCATGACGTAATGGGGGGGTGTTATCTCTTTTGTCGAAAATCAGCCGTTTTTGCTCGAACATTAAATGCCTCCAAATGGTATTTAATTAACTTCCAGCGCCCCTGGAAGCATGAAAATCACTTTAAACATGCTAATTTTAGCTCTAACACTGATGATCCACCTACAAATGTGAACTGACGTTCAAAAATAAAACATTTGAAAACGGACCATTTTCCACATTTCTGAAGCATGACGTAATGGGGGGGTGTTATCTCTTTTGTCGAAAATCAGCCGTTTTTGCTCGAACATTAAATGCCTCCAAATGGTATTTAATTAACTTCCCGGGGTGAAGAAACCCTTTTTGAGAACTCAGAGTGGGTAAATTGGCCATTTTCATGCACTTTTAACCATTCCATAAATCTTGTGTTTAGGGCCCCTGGGAGCATGAAAATCACTTTAAACATGCTAATTTTAGCTCTAACACTGATGATCCACCTACAAATGTGAACTGACGTTCAAAAATAAAACATTTGAAAACGGACCATTTTCCACATTTCTGAAGCAGGACGTAATGGGGGTTGTTATCTCTTTTGTCGAAAATCAGCAGTTTTTGCTCGAACATTAAATGCCTCCAAATGGTATTTATTTCACTTCCCGAGCCCCTGGAAGCATGAAAATCACTTTAAACATGCTAATTTTAGCTCTAACACTGATGATCCACCTACAAATGTGAACTGACGTTCAAAAAAAAAACATTTGAAAACGGACCATTTTCCACATTTCTGAAGCAGGACGTAATGGGGGGGTGTTATCTCTTTTGTCGAAAATCAGCCGTTTTTGCTCGAACATTAAATGCCTCCAAATGGTATTTATTTCACTTCCCGAGCCCCTGGAAGAATGAAAATCACGTTAAACATGCTAATTTTAGCTCTAACAATGATGATCCACCTACAAATGTGAACTGACGTTCAAAAATAAAACATTTGAAAACGGACCATTTTCCACATTTCTGAAGCATGACGTAATGGGGGGGTGTTATCTCTTTTGTCGAAAATCAGCCGTTTTTGCTCGAACATTAAATGCCTCCAAATGGTATTTATTTCACTTCCCGGGGTGAAGAAACCCTTTTTGAGAACTCAGAGTGGGTAAATTGGCCATTTTCATGCACTTTTAACCATTCCATAAATCTTGTGTTTAGGGCCCCTGGGAGCATGAAAATCACTTTAAACATGCTAATTTTAGCTCTAACACTGATGATCCACCTACAAATGTGAACTGACGTTCAAAAATAAAACATTTGAAAACGGACCATTTTCCACATTTCTGAAGCAGGACGTAATGGGGGGGTGTTATCTCTTTTGTCGAAAATCAGCCGTTTTTGCTCGAACATTAAATGCCTCCAAATGGTATTTATTTCACTTCCCGAGCCCCTGGAAGCATGAAAATCACTTTAAACATGTTAATTTTAGCTCTAACACTGATGATCCACCTACAAATGTGAACTGACGTTCAAAAATAAAATATTTGAAAACGGACCATTTTCCACATTTCTGAAGCATGACGTAATGGGGGGGTGTTATCTCTTTTGTCGAAAATCAGCCGTTTTTGCTCGAACATTAAATGCCTCCAAATGGTATTTATTTCATTTCCCGAGCCCCTGGAAGCATGAAAATCACTTTAAACATGCTAATTTTAGCTCTAACACTGATGATCCACCTACAAATGTGAACTGACGTTCAAAAATAAAACATTTGAAAACTGACCATTTTCCACATTTCTGAAGCATGACGTAATGGGGGGGTGTTATCTCTTTTGTCGAAAATCAGCCGTTTTTGCTCGAACATTAAATGCCTCCAAATGGTATTTATTTCACTTCCCGAGCCCCTGGAAGCATGAAAATCACTGTAAACATGCTAATTTTAGCTCTAACACTGATGATCCACCTACAAATGTGAACTGACGTTCAAAAATAAAACATTTGAAAACGGACCATTTTCCACATTTCTGAAGCATGACGTAATGGGGGGGTGTTATCTCTTTTGTCGAAAATCAGCCGTTTTTGCTCGAACATTAAATGCCTCCAAATGGTATTTAATTAACTTCCAGCGCCCCTGGAAGCATAAAAATCACATTAAACATGCTAATTTTAGCTCTAACACTGATGATCCACCTACAAATGTGAACTGACGTTCAAAAATAAAACATTTGAAAACGGACCATTTTCCACATTTCTGAAGCATGACGTAATGGGGGGGTGTTATCTCTTTTGTCGAAAATCAGCCGTTTTTGCTCGAACATTAAATGCCTCCAAATGGTATTTAATTAACTTCCAGCACCCCTGGAAGCATAAAAATCACTTTAAACATGCTAATTTTAGCTCTAACACTGATGATCCACCTACAAATGTGAACTGACGTTCAAAAATAAAACATTTGAAAACGGACCATTTTCCACATTTCTGAAGCAGGACGTAATGGGGGGGTGTTATCTCTTTTGTCGAAAATCAGCCGTTTTTGCTCGAACATTAAATGCCTCCAAATGGTATTTAATTAACTTCCCGGGGTGAAGAAACCCTTTTTGAGAACTCAGAGTGGGTAAATTGGCCATTTTCATGCACTTTTAACCATTCCATAAATCTTGTGTTTAGGGCCCCTGGGAGCATGAAAATCACTTTAAACATGCTAATTTTAGCTCTAACACTGATGATCCACCTACAAATGTGAACTGACGTTCAAAAATAAAACATTTGAAAACGGACCATTTTCCACATTTCTGAAGCATGACGTAATGGGGGGGTGTTATCTCTTTTGTCGAAAATCAGCCGTTTTTGCTCGAACATTAAATGCCTCCAAATGGTATTTATTTCACTTCCCGAGCCCCTGGAAGCATGAAAATCACTTTAAACATGCTAATTTTAGCTCTAACACTGATGATCCACCAACAAATGTGAACTGACGTTCAAAAATAAAACATTTGAAAACGGACCATTTTCCACATTTCTGAAGCATGACGTAATGGGGGGGTGTTATCTCTTTTGTCGAAAATCAGCCGTTTTTGCTCGAACATTAAATGCCTCCAAATGGTATTTATTTCACTTCCCAAGCCCCTGGAAGCATGAAAATCACTTTAAACATGCTAATTTTAGCTCTAACACTGATGATCCACCTACAAATGTGAACTGACGTTCAAAAATAAAACATTTGAAAACGGACCATTTTCCACATTTCTGAAGCATGACGTAATGGGGGGGTGTTATCTCTTTTGTCGAAAATCAGCCGTTTTTGCTCGAACATTAAATGCCTCCAAATGGTATTTAATTAACTTCCAGCGCCCCTGGAAGCATAAAAATCACTTTAAACATGCTAATTTTAGCTCTAACACTGATGATCCACCTACAAATGTGAACTGACGTTCAAAAATAAAACATTTGAAAACTGACCATTTTCCACATTTCTGAAGCATGACGTAATGGGGGGGTGTTATCTCTTTTGTCGAAAATCAGCCGTTTTTGCTCGAACATTAAATGCCTCCAAATGGTATTTAATTAACTTCCAGCGCCCCTGGAAGCATAAAAATCACTTTAAACATGCTAATTTTAGCTCTAACACTGATGATCCACCTACAAATGTGAACTGACGTTCAAAAATAAAACATTTGAAAACTGACCATTTTCCACATTTCTGAAGCAGGACGTAATGGGGGGGTGTTATCTCTTTTGTCGAAAATCAGCCGTTTTTGCTCGAACATTAAATGCCTCCAAATGGTATTTATTTCACTTCCCAAGCCCCTGGAAGCATGAAAATCACTTTAAACATGCTAATTTTAGCTCTAACACTGATGATCCACCTACAAATGTGAACTGACGTTCAAAAATAAAACATTTGAAAACGGACCATTTTCCACATTTCTGAAGCATGACGTAATGGGGGGGTGTTATCTCTTTTGTCGAAAATCAGCCGTTTTTGCTCGAACATTAAATGCCTCCAAATGGTGTTTAATTAACTTCCAGCGCCCCTGGAAGCATAAAAATCACTTTAAACATGCTAATTTTAGCTCTAACACTGATGATCCACCTACAAATGTGAACTGACGTTCAAAAATAAAACATTTGAAAACTGACCATTTTCCACATTTCTGAAGCATGACGTAATGGGGGGGTGTTATCTCTTTTGTCGAAAATCAGCCGTTTTTGCTCGAACATTAAATGCCTCCAAATGGTATTTAATTAACTTCCAGCGCCCCTGGAAGCATAAAAATCACTTTAAACATGCTAATTTTAGCTCTAACACTGATGATCCACCTACAAATGTGAACTGACGTTCAAAAATAAAACATTTGAAAACGGACCATTTTCCACATTTCTGAAGCAGGACGTAATGGGGGGGTGTTATCTCTTTTGTCGAAAATCAGCCGTTTTTGCTCGAACATTAAATGCCTCCAAATGGTATTTAATTAACTTCCCGGGGAGAAGAAACCCTTTTTGAGAACTCAGAGTGGGTAAATTGGCCATTTTCATGCATTTTTAACCATTCCATAAATCTTGTGTTTAGGGACCCTGGGAGCATGAAAATCACTTTAAACATGCTAATTTTAGCTCTAACACTGATGATCCACCTACAAATGTGAACTGACGTTCAAAAATAAAACATTTGAAAACGGACCATTTTCCACATTTCTGAAGCAGGACGTAATGGGGGGGTGTTATCTCTTTTGTCGAGAATCAGCCGTTTTTGCTCGAACATTAAATGCCTCCAAATGGTATTTAATTAACTTCCAGCGCCCCTGGAAGCATGAAAATCACTTTAAACATGCTAATTTTAGCTCTAACACTGATGATCCACCTACAAATGTGAACTGACGTTCAAAAATAAAACATTTGAAAACGGACCATTTTCCACATTTCTGAAGCATGACATAATGGGGGGGTGTTATCTCTTTTGTCAAAACTCAGCCGTTTTTGCTCGAACATTAAATGCCTCCAAATGGTATTTAATTAACTTCCCGAGCCCCTGGAAGCATGAAAATAACTTTAAACATGCTAATTTTAGCTCTAACACTGATGATCCACCTACAAATGTGAACTGACGTTCAAAAATAAAACATTTGAAAACGGACCATTTTCCACATTTCTGAAGCAGGACGTAATGGGGGGGTGTTATCTCTTTTGTCGAAAATCAGCCGTTTTTGCTCGAACATTAAATGCCTCCAAATGGTATTTATTTCACTTCCCGAGCCCCTGGAAGCATGAAAATCACTTTAAACATGCTAATTTTAGCTCTAACACTGATGATCCACCTACAAATGTGAACTGACGTTCAAAATTAAAACATTTGAAAACGGACCATTTTCCACATTTCTGAAGCAGGACGTAATGGGGGGGTGTTATCTCTTTTGTCGAAAATCAGCCGTTTTTGCTCGAACATTAAATGCCTCCAAATGGTATTTAATTAACTTCCATCGCCCCTGGAAGCATGAAAATCACTTTAAACATGCTAATTTTAGCTCTAACACTGATGATCCACCTACAAATGTGAACTGACGTTCAAAAATAAAACATTTGAAAACGGACCATTTTCCACATTTCTGAAGCAGGACGTAATGGGGGGGTGTTATCTCTTTTGTCGAAAATCAGCCGTTTTTGCTCGAACATTAAATGCCTCCAAATGGTATTTAATTAACTTCCCGGGGTGAAGAAACCCTTTTTGAGAACTCCGAGTGGGTAAATTGGCCATTTTCATGCACTTTTAACCATTCCATAAATCTTGTGTTTAGGGCCCCTGGGAGCATGAAAATCACTTTAAACATGCTAATTTTAGCTCTAACACTGATGATCCACCTACAAATGTGAACTGACGTTCAAAAATAAAACATTTGAAAACGGACCATTTTCCACATTTCTGAAGCAGGACGTAATGGGGGGGTGTTATCTCTTTTGTCGAAAATCAGCCGTTTTTGCTCGAACATTAAATGCCTCCAAATGGTATTTAATTAACTTCCAGCGCCCCTGGAAGCATGAAAATCACTTTAAACATGCTAATTTTAGCTCTAACACTGATGATCCACCTACAAATGTGAACTGACGTTCAAAAATAAAACATTTGAAAACGGACCATTTTCCACATTTCTGAAGCATGACGTAATGGGGGGGTGTTATCTCTTTTGTCGAAAATCAGCCGTTTTTGCTCGAACATTAAATGCCTCCAAATGGTATTTAATTAACTTCCAGCGCCCCTGGAAGCATGAAAATCACTTTAAACATGCTAATTTTAGCTCTAACACTGATGATCCACCTACAAATGTGAACTGACGTTCAAAAATAAAACATTTGAAAACGGACCATTTTCCACATTTCTGAAGAATGACGTAATGGGGGGGTGTTATCTCTTTTGTCGAAAATCAGCCGTTTTTGCTCGAACATTAAATGCCTCCAAATGGTATTTAATTAACTTCCAGCGCCCCTGGAAGCATGAAAATCACTTTAAACATGCTAATTTTAGCTCTAACACTGATGATCCACCTACAAATGTGAACTGACGTTCAAAAATAAAACATTTGAAAACGGACCATTTTCCACATTTCTGAAGCATGACGTAATGGGGGGGTGTTATCTCTTTTGTCGAAAATCAGCCGTTTTTGCTCGAACATTAAATGCCTCCAAATGGTATTTAATTAACTTCCAGCGCCCCTGGAAGCATGAAAATCACTTTAAACATGCTAATTTTAGCTCTAACACTGATGATCCACCTACAAATGTGAACTGACGTTCAAAAATAAAACATTTGAAAACGGACCATTTTCCACATTTCTGAAGCATGACGTAAGGGGGGGGTGTTATCTCTTTTGTCGAAAATCAGCCGTTTTTGCTCGAACATTAAATGCCTCCAAATGGTATTTATTTCACTTCCCGAGCCCCTGGAAGCATGAAAATCACTTTAAACATGCTAATTTTAGCTCTAACACTGATGATCCACCTACAAATGTGAACTGACGTTCAAAAATAAAACATTTGAAAACGGACCATTTTCCACATTTCTGAAGCATGACGTAATGGGGGGGTGTTATCTCTTTTGTCGAAAATCAGCCGTTTTTGCTCGAACATTAAATGCCTCCAAATGGTATTTAATTAACTTCCCGAGCCCCTGGGAGCATGAAAATCACTTTAAACATGCTAATTTTAGCTCTAACACTGATGATCCACCTACAAATGTGAACTGACATTCAAAAATAAAACATTTGAAAACTGACCATTTTCCACATTTCTGAAGCATGACGTAATGGGGGGGTGTTATCTCTTTTGTCGAAAATCAGCCGTTTTTGCTCGAACATTAAATGCCTCCAAATGGTATTTAATTAACTTCCAGCGCCCCTGGAAGCATGAAAATCACTTTAAACATGCTAATTTTAGCTCTAACACTGATGATCCACCTACAAATGTGAACTGACGTTCAAAAATAAAACATTTGAAAACGGACCATTTTCCACATTTCTGAAGCATGACGTAATGGGGGGGTGTTATCTCTTTTGTCGAAAATCAGCCGTTTTTGCTCGAACATTAAATGCCTCCAAATGGTATTTATTTCACTTCCCGAGCCCCTGGAAGCATGAAAATCACTTTAAACATGCTAATTTTAGCTCTAACACTGATGATCCACCTACAAATGTGAACTGACGTTCAAAAATAAAACATTTGAAAACGGACCATTTTCCACATTTCTGAAGCATGACGTAATGGGGGGGTGTTATCTCTTTTGTCGAAAATCAGCCGTTTTTGCTCGAACATTAAATGCCTCCAAATGGTATTTAATTAACTTCCCGAGCCCCTGGAAGCATGAAAATCACTTTAAACATGCTAATTTTAGCTCTAACACTGATGATCCACCTACAAATGTGAACTGACGTTCAAAAATAAAACCTTTGAAAACGGACCATTTTCCACATTTCTGAAGCAGGACGTAATGGGGGGGTGTTATCTCTTTTGTCGAAAATCTGCCGTTTTTGCTCGAACATTAAATGCCTCCAAATGGTATTTATTTCACTTCCCGAGCCCCTGGAAGCATGAAAATCACTTTAAACATGCTAATTTTAGCTCTAACACTGATGATCCACCTACAAATGTGAACTGACGTTCAAAAATAAAACATTTGAAAACGGACCATTTTCCACATTTCTGAAGCAGGACGTAATGGGGGGGTGTTATCTCTTTTGTCGAAAATCAGCCGTTTTTGCTCGAACATTAAATGCCTCCAAATGGTATTTAATTAACTTCCCGAGCCCCTGGAAGCATAAAAATCACTTTAAACATGCTAATTTTAGCTCTAACACTGATGATCCACCTACAAATGTGAACTGACGTTCAAAAATAAAACATTTGAAAACGGACCATTTTCCACATTTCTGAAGCATGACGTAATGGGGGGGTGTTATCTCTTTTGTCGAAAATCAGCCGTTTTTGCTCGAACATTAAATGCCTCCAAATGGTATTTAATTAACTTCCAGCGCCCCTGGAAGCATGAAAATCACTTTAAACATGCTAATTTTAGCTCTAACACTGATGATCCACCTACAAATGTGAACTGACATTCAAAAATAAAACATTTGAAAACGGACCATTTTCCACATTTCTGAAGCATGACGTAATGGGGGGGTGTTATCTCTTTTGTCGAAAATCAGCCGTTTTTGCTCGAACATTAAATGCCTCCAAATGGTATTTAATTAACTTCCAGCGCCCCTGGAAGCATGAAAATCACTTTAAACATGCTAATTTTAGCTCTAACACTGATGATCCACCTACAAATGTGAACTGACGTTCAAAAATAAAACATTTGAAAACGGACCATTTTCCACATTTCTGAAGCATGACGTAATGGGGGGGTGTTATCTCTTTTGTCGAAAATCAGCCGTTTTTGCTCGAACATTAAATGCCTCCAAATGGTATTTAATTAACTTCCCGGGGTGAAGAAACCCTTTTTGAGAACTCAGAGTGGGTAAATTGGCCATTTTCATGCACTTTTAACCATTCCATAAATCTTGTGTTTAGGGCCCCTGGGAGCATGAAAATCACTTTAAACATGCTAATTTTAGCTCTAACACTGATGATCCACCTACAAATGTGAACTGACGTTCAAAAATAAAACATTTGAAAACGGACCATTTTCCACATTTCTGAAGCAGGACGTAATGGGGGTTGTTATCTCTTTTGTCGAAAATCAGCAGTTTTTGCTCGAACATTAAATGCCTCCAAATGGTATTTATTTCACTTCCCGAGCCCCTGGAAGCATGAAAATCACTTTAAACATGCTAATTTTAGCTCTAACACTGATGATCCACCTACAAATGTGAACTGACGTTCAAAAAAAAAACATTTGAAAACGGACCATTTTCCACATTTCTGAAGCAGGACGTAATGGGGGGGTGTTATCTCTTTTGTCGAAAATCAGCCGTTTTTGCTCGAACATTAAATGCCTCCAAATGGTATTTATTTCACTTCCCGAGCCCCTGGAAGAATGAAAATCACGTTAAACATGCTAATTTTAGCTCTAACAATGATGATCCACCTACAAATGTGAACTGACGTTCAAAAATAAAACATTTGAAAACGGACCATTTTCCACATTTCTGAAGCATGACGTAATGGGGGGGTGTTATCTCTTTTGTCGAAAATCAGCCGTTTTTGCTCGAACATTAAATGCCTCCAAATGGTATTTATTTCACTTCCCGGGGTGAAGAAACCCTTTTTGAGAACTCAGAGTGGGTAAATTGGCCATTTTCATGCACTTTTAACCATTCCATAAATCTTGTGTTTAGGGCCCCTGGGAGCATGAAAATCACTTTAAACATGCTAATTTTAGCTCTAACACTGATGATCCACCTACAAATGTGAACTGACGTTCAAAAATAAAACATTTGAAAACGGACCATTTTCCACATTTCTGAAGCAGGACGTAATGGGGGGGTGTTATCTCTTTTGTCGAAAATCAGCCGTTTTTGCTCGAACATTAAATGCCTCCAAATGGTATTTATTTCACTTCCCGAGCCCCTGGAAGCATGAAAATCACTTTAAACATGTTAATTTTAGCTCTAACACTGATGATCCACCTACAAATGTGAACTGACGTTCAAAAATAAAATATTTGAAAACGGACCATTTTCCACATTTCTGAAGCATGACGTAATGGGGGGGTGTTATCTCTTTTGTCGAAAATCAGCCGTTTTTGCTCGAACATTAAATGCCTCCAAATGGTATTTATTTCATTTCCCGAGCCCCTGGAAGCATGAAAATCACTTTAAACATGCTAATTTTAGCTCTAACACTGATGATCCACCTACAAATGTGAACTGACGTTCAAAAATAAAACATTTGAAAACTGACCATTTTCCACATTTCTGAAGCATGACGTAATGGGGGGGTGTTATCTCTTTTGTCGAAAATCAGCCGTTTTTGCTCGAACATTAAATGCCTCCAAATGGTATTTATTTCACTTCCCGAGCCCCTGGAAGCATGAAAATCACTGTAAACATGCTAATTTTAGCTCTAACACTGATGATCCACCTACAAATGTGAACTGACGTTCAAAAATAAAACATTTGAAAACGGACCATTTTCCACATTTCTGAAGCATGACGTAATGGGGGGGTGTTATCTCTTTTGTCGAAAATCAGCCGTTTTTGCTCGAACATTAAATGCCTCCAAATGGTATTTAATTAACTTCCAGCGCCCCTGGAAGCATAAAAATCACATTAAACATGCTAATTTTAGCTCTAACACTGATGATCCACCTACAAATGTGAACTGACGTTCAAAAATAAAACATTTGAAAACGGACCATTTTCCACATTTCTGAAGCATGACGTAATGGGGGGGTGTTATCTCTTTTGTCGAAAATCAGCCGTTTTTGCTCGAACATTAAATGCCTCCAAATGGTATTTAATTAACTTCCAGCACCCCTGGAAGCATAAAAATCACTTTAAACATGCTAATTTTAGCTCTAACACTGATGATCCACCTACAAATGTGAACTGACGTTCAAAAATAAAACATTTGAAAACGGACCATTTTCCACATTTCTGAAGCAGGACGTAATGGGGGGGTGTTATCTCTTTTGTCGAAAATCAGCCGTTTTTGCTCGAACATTAAATGCCTCCAAATGGTATTTAATTAACTTCCCGGGGTGAAGAAACCCTTTTTGAGAACTCAGAGTGGGTAAATTGGCCATTTTCATGCACTTTTAACCATTCCATAAATCTTGTGTTTAGGGCCCCTGGGAGCATGAAAATCACTTTAAACATGCTAATTTTAGCTCTAACACTGATGATCCACCTACAAATGTGAACTGACGTTCAAAAATAAAACATTTGAAAACGGACCATTTTCCACATTTCTGAAGCATGACGTAATGGGGGGGTGTTATCTCTTTTGTCGAAAATCAGCCGTTTTTGCTCGAACATTAAATGCCTCCAAATGGTATTTATTTCACTTCCCGAGCCCCTGGAAGCATGAAAATCACTTTAAACATGCTAATTTTAGCTCTAACACTGATGATCCACCAACAAATGTGAACTGACGTTCAAAAATAAAACATTTGAAAACGGACCATTTTCCACATTTCTGAAGCATGACGTAATGGGGGGGTGTTATCTCTTTTGTCGAAAATCAGCCGTTTTTGCTCGAACATTAAATGCCTCCAAATGGTATTTATTTCACTTCCCAAGCCCCTGGAAGCATGAAAATCACTTTAAACATGCTAATTTTAGCTCTAACACTGATGATCCACCTACAAATGTGAACTGACGTTCAAAAATAAAACATTTGAAAACGGACCATTTTCCACATTTCTGAAGCATGACGTAATGGGGGGGTGTTATCTCTTTTGTCGAAAATCAGCCGTTTTTGCTCGAACATTAAATGCCTCCAAATGGTATTTAATTAACTTCCAGCGCCCCTGGAAGCATAAAAATCACTTTAAACATGCTAATTTTAGCTCTAACACTGATGATCCACCTACAAATGTGAACTGACGTTCAAAAATAAAACATTTGAAAACTGACCATTTTCCACATTTCTGAAGCATGACGTAATGGGGGGGTGTTATCTCTTTTGTCGAAAATCAGCCGTTTTTGCTCGAACATTAAATGCCTCCAAATGGTATTTAATTAACTTCCAGCGCCCCTGGAAGCATAAAAATCACTTTAAACATGCTAATTTTAGCTCTAACACTGATGATCCACCTACAAATGTGAACTGACGTTCAAAAATAAAACATTTGAAAACTGACCTTTTTCCACATTTCTGAAGCAGGACGTAATGGGGGGGTGTTATCTCTTTTGTCGAAAATCAGCCGTTTTTGCTCGAACATTAAATGCCTCCAAATGGTATTTATTTCACTTCCCAAGCCCCTGGAAGCATGAAAATCACTTTAAACATGCTAATTTTAGCTCTAACACTGATGATCCACCTACAAATGTGAACTGACGTTCAAAAATAAAACATTTGAAAACGGACCATTTTCCACATTTCTGAAGCATGACGTAATGGGGGGGTGTTATCTCTTTTGTCGAAAATCAGCCGTTTTTGCTCGAACATTAAATGCCTCCAAATGGTGTTTAATTAACTTCCAGCGCCCCTGGAAGCATAAAAATCACTTTAAACATGCTAATTTTAGCTCTAACACTGATGATCCACCTACAAATGTGAACTGACGTTCAAAAATAAAACATTTGAAAACTGACCATTTTCCACATTTCTGAAGCATGACGTAATGGGGGGGTGTTATCTCTTTTGTCGAAAATCAGCCGTTTTTGCTCGAACATTAAATGCCTCCAAATGGTATTTAATTAACTTCCAGCGCCCCTGGAAGCATAAAAATCACTTTAAACATGCTAATTTTAGCTCTAACACTGATGATCCACCTACAAATGTGAACTGACGTTCAAAAATAAAACATTTGAAAACGGACCATTTTCCACATTTCTGAAGCAGGACGTAATGGGGGGGTGTTATCTCTTTTGTCGAAAATCAGCCGTTTTTGCTCGAACATTAAATGCCTCCAAATGGTATTTAATTAACTTCCCGGGGAGAAGAAACCCTTTTTGAGAACTCAGAGTGGGTAAATTGGCCATTTTCATGCATTTTTAACCATTCCATAAATCTTGTGTTTAGGGACCCTGGGAGCATGAAAATCACTTTAAACATGCTAATTTTAGCTCTAACACTGATGATCCACCTACAAATGTGAACTGACGTTCAAAAATAAAACATTTGAAAACGGACCATTTTCCACATTTCTGAAGCAGGACGTAATGGGGGGGTGTTATCTCTTTTGTCGAGAATCAGCCGTTTTTGCTCGAACATTAAATGCCTCCAAATGGTATTTAATTAACTTCCAGCGCCCCTGGAAGCATGAAAATCACTTTAAACATGCTAATTTTAGCTCTAACACTGATGATCCACCTACAAATGTGAACTGACGTTCAAAAATAAAACATTTGAAAACGGACCATTTTCCACATTTCTGAAGCATGACATAATGGGGGGGTGTTATCTCTTTTGTCAAAACTCAGCCGTTTTTGCTCGAACATTAAATGCCTCCAAATGGTATTTAATTAACTTCCCGAGCCCCTGGAAGCATGAAAATAACTTTAAACATGCTAATTTTAGCTCTAACACTGATGATCCACCTACAAATGTGAACTGACGTTCAAAAATAAAACATTTGAAAACGGACCATTTTCCACATTTCTGAAGCAGGACGTAATGGGGGGGTGTTATCTCTTTTGTCGAAAATCAGCCGTTTTTGCTCGAACATTAAATGCCTCCAAATGGTATTTATTTCACTTCCCGAGCCCCTGGAAGCATGAAAATCACTTTAAACATGCTAATTTTAGCTCTAACACTGATGATCCACCTACAAATGTGAACTGACGTTCAAAAATAAAACATTTGAAAACGGACCATTTTCCACATTTCTGAAGCAGGACGTAATGGGGGGGTGTTATCTCTTTTGTCGAAAATCAGCCGTTTTTGCTCGAACATTAAATGCCTCCAAATGGTATTTAATTAACTTCCATCGCCCCTGGAAGCATGAAAATCACTTTAAACATGCTAATTTTAGCTCTAACACTGATGATCCACCTACAAATGTGAACTGACGTTCAAAAATAAAACATTTGAAAACGGACCATTTTCCACATTTCTGAAGCAGGACGTAATGGGGGGGTGTTATCTCTTTTGTCGAAAATCAGCCGTTTTTGCTCGAACATTAAATGCCTCCAAATGGTATTTAATTAACTTCCCGGGGTGAAGAAACCCTTTTTGAGAACTCCGAGTGGGTAAATTGGCCATTTTCATGCACTTTTAACCATTCCATAAATCTTGTGTTTAGGGCCCCTGGGAGCATGAAAATCACTTTAAACATGCTAATTTTAGCTCTAACACTGATGATCCACCTACAAATGTGAACTGACGTTCAAAAATAAAACATTTGAAAACGGACCATTTTCCACATTTCTGAAGCAGGACGTAATGGGGGGGTGTTATCTCTTTTGTCGAAAATCAGCCGTTTTTGCTCGAACATTAAATGCCTCCAAATGGTATTTAATTAACTTCCAGCGCCCCTGGAAGCATGAAAATCACTTTAAACATGCTAATTTTAGCTCTAACACTGATGATCCACCTACAAATGTGAACTGACGTTCAAAAATAAAACATTTGAAAACGGACCATTTTCCACATTTCTGAAGCATGACGTAATGGGGGGGTGTTATCTCTTTTGTCGAAAATCAGCCGTTTTTGCTCGAACATTAAATGCCTCCAAATGGTATTTAATTAACTTCCAGCGCCCCTGGAAGCATGAAAATCACTTTAAACATGCTAATTTTAGCTCTAACACTGATGATCCACCTACAAATGTGAACTGACGTTCAAAAATAAAACATTTGAAAACGGACCATTTTCCACATTTCTGAAGAATGACGTAATGGGGGGGTGTTATCTCTTTTGTCGAAAATCAGCCGTTTTTGCTCGAACATTAAATGCCTCCAAATGGTATTTAATTAACTTCCCGGGGTGAAGAAACCCTTTTTGAGAACTCAGAGTGGGTAAATTGGCCATTTTCATGCACTTTTAACCATTCCATAAATCTTGTGTTTAGGGCCCCTGGGAGCATGAAAATCACTTTAAACATGCTAATTTTAGCTCTAACACTGATGATCCACCTACAAATGTGAACTGACGTTCAAAAATAAAACATTTGAAAACGGACCATTTTCCACATTTCTGAAGCAGGACGTAATGGGGGGGTGTTATCTCTTTTGTCGAAAATCAGCCGTTTTTGCTCGAACATTAAATGCCTCCAAATGGTATTTATTTCACTTCCCGAGCCCCTGGAAGCATGAAAATCACTTTAAACATGCTAATTTTAGCTCTAACACTGATGATCCACCTACAAATGTGAACTGACGTTCAAAAATAAAACATTTGAAAACGGACCATTTTCCACATTTCTGAAGCAGGACGTAATGGGGGGGTGTTATCTCTTTTGTCGAAAATCAGCCGTTTTTGCTCGAACATTAAATGCCTCCAAATGGTATTTATTTCACTTCCCGAGCCCCTGGAAGAATGAAAATCACTTTAAACATGCTAATTTTAGCTCTAACACTGATGATCCACCTACAAATGTGAACTGACGTTCAAAAATAAAACATTTGAAAACGGACCATTTTCCACATTTCTGAAGCATGACGTAATGGGGGGGTGTTATCTCTTTTGTCGAAAATCAGCCGTTTTTGCTCGAACATTAAATGCCTCCAAATGGTATTTAATTAACTTCCAGCGCCCCTGGAAGCATGAAAATCACTTTAAACATGCTAATTTTAGCTCTAACACTGATGATCCACCTACAAATGTGAACTGACGTTCAAAAATAAAACATTTGAAAACGGACCATTTTCCACATTTCTGAAGCATGACGTAATGGGGGGGTGTTATCTCTTTTGTCGAAAATCAGCCGTTTTTGCTCGAACATTAAATGCCTCCAAATGGTATTTAATTAACTTCCAGCGCCCCTGGAAGCATGAAAATCACTTTAAACATGCTAATTTTAGCTCTAACACTGATGATCCACCTACAAATGTGAACTGACGTTCAAAAATAAAACATTTGAAAACGGACCATTTTCCACATTTCTGAAGAATGACGTAATGGGGGGGTGTTATCTCTTTTGTCGAAAATCAGCCGTTTTTGCTCGAACATTAAATGCCTCCAAATGGTATTTAATTAACTTCCCGGGGTGAAGAAACCCTTTTTGAGAACTCAGAGTGGGTAAATTGGCCATTTTCATGCACTTTTAACCATTCCATAAATCTTGTGTTTAGGGCCCCTGGGAGCATGAAAATCACTTTAAACATGCTAATTTTAGCTCTAACACTGATGATCCACCTACAAATGTGAACTGACGTTCAAAAATAAAACATTTGAAAACGGACCATTTTCCACATTTCTGAAGCAGGACGTAATGGGGGGGGTGTTATCTCTTTTGTCGAAAATCAGCCGTTTTTGCTCGAACATTAAATGCCTCCAAATGGTATTTATTTCACTTCCCGAGCCCCTGGAAGCATGAAAATCACTTTAAACATGCTAATTTTAGCTCTAACACTGATGATCCACCTACAAATGTGAACTGACGTTCAAAAATAAAACATTTGAAAACGGACCATTTTCCACATTTCTGAAGCAGGACGTAATGGGGGGGTGTTATCTCTTTTGTCGAAAATCAGCCGTTTTTGCTCGAACATTAAATGCCTCCAAATGGTATTTAATTAACTTCCCGAGCCCCTGGAAGCATAAAAATCACTTTAAACATGCTAATTTTAGCTCTAACACTGATGATCCACCTACAAATGTGAACTGACGTTCAAAAATAAAACATTTGAAAACGGACCATTTTCCACATTTCTGAAGCATGACGTAATGGGGGGGTGTTATCTCTTTTGTCGAAAATCAGCCGTTTTTGCTCGAACATTAAATGCCTCCAAATGGTATTTAATTAACTTCCAGCGCCCCTGGAAGCATGAAAATCACTTTAAACATGCTAATTTTAGCTCTAACACTGATGATCCACCTACAAATGTGAACTGACATTCAAAAATAAAACATTTGAAAACGGACCATTTTCCACATTTCTGAAGCATGACGTAATGGGGGGGTGTTATCTCTTTTGTCGAAAATCAGCCGTTTTTGCTCGAACATTAAATGCCTCCAAATGGTATTTAATTAACTTCCAGCGCCCCTGGAAGCATGAAAATCACTTTAAACATGCTAATTTTAGCTCTAACACTGATGATCCACCTACAAATGTGAACTGACGTTCAAAAATAAAACATTTGAAAACGGACCATTTTCCACATTTCTGAAGCATGACGTAATGGGGGGGTGTTATCTCTTTTGTCGAAAATCAGCCGTTTTTGCTCGAACATTAAATGCCTCCAAATGGTATTTAATTAACTTCCCGGGGTGAAGAAACCCTTTTTGAGAACTCAGAGTGGGTAAATTGGCCATTTTCATGCACTTTTAACCATTCCATGAATCTTGTGTTTAGGGCCCCTGGGAGCATGAAAATCACTTTAAACATGCTAATTTTAGCTCTAACACTGATGATCCACCTACAAATGTGAACTGACGTTCAAAAATAAAACATTTGAAAACGGACCATTTTCCACATTTCTGAAGCAGGACGTAATGGGGGGTTGTTATCTCTTTTGTCGAAAATCAGCCGTTTTTGCTCGAACATTAAATGCCTCCAAATGGTATTTATTTCACTTCCCGAGCCCCTGGAAGCATGAAAATCACTTTAAACATGCTAATTTTAGCTCTAACACTGATGATCCACCTACAAATGTGAACTGACGTTCAAAAAAAAAACATTTGAAAACGGACCATTTTCCACATTTCTGAAGCAGGACGTAATGGGGGGGTGTTATCTCTTTTGTCGAAAATCAGCCGTTTTTGCTCGAACATTAAATGCCTCCAAATGGTATTTATTTCACTTCCCGAGCCCCTGGAAGAATGAAAATCACTTTAAACATGCTAATTTTAGCTTTAACAATGATGATCCACCTACAAATGTGAACTGACGTTCAAAAATAAAACATTTGAAAACGGACCATTTTCCACATTTCTGAAGCATGACGTAATGGGGGGGTGTTATCTCTTTTGTCGAAAATCAGCCGTTTTTGCTCGAACATTAAATGCCTCCAAATGGTATTTATTTCACTTCCCGGGGTGAAGAAACCCTTTTTGAGAACTCAGAGTGGGTAAATTGGCCATTTTCATGCACTTTTAACCATTCCATAAATCTTGTGTTTAGGGCCCCTGGGAGCATGAAAATCACTTTAAACATGCTAATTTTAGCTCTAACACTGATGATCCACCTACAAATGTGAACTGACGTTCAAAAATAAAACATTTGAAAACGGACCATTTTCCACATTTCTGAAGCAGGACGTAATGGGGGGGTGTTATCTCTTTTGTCGAAAATCAGCCGTTTTTGCTCGAACATTAAATGCCTCCAAATGGTATTTAATTAACTTCCCGGGGTGAAGAAACCCTTTTTGAGAACTCAGAGTGGGTAAATTGGCCATTTTCATGCACTTTTAACCATTCCATAAATCTTGTGTTTAGGGCCCCTGGGAGCATGAAAATCACTTTAAACATGCTAATTTTAGCTCTAACACTGATGATCCACCTACAAATGTGAACTGACGTTCAAAAATAAAACATTTGAAAACGGACCATTTTCCACATTTCTGAAGCATGACGTAATGGGGGGGTGTTATCTCTTTTGTCGAAAATCAGCCGTTTTTGCTCGAACATTAAATGCCTCCAAATGGTATTTATTTCACTTCCCGAGCCCCTGGAAGCATGAAAATCACTTTAAACATGCTAATTTTAGCTCTAACACTGATGATCCACCAACAAATGTGAACTGACGTTCAAAAATAAAACATTTGAAAACGGACCATTTTCCACATTTCTGAAGCATGACATAATGGGGGGGTGTTATCTCTTTTGTCGAAAATCAGCCGTTTTTGCTCGAACATTAAATGCCTCCAAATGGTATTTATTTCACTTCCCAAGCCCCTGGAAGCATGAAAATCACTTTAAACATGCTAATTTTAGCTCTAACACTGATGATCCACCTACAAATGTGAACTGACGTTCAAAAATAAAACATTTGAAAACGGACCATTTTCCACATTTCTGAAGCATGACGTAATGGGGGGGTGTTATCTCTTTTGTCGAAAATCAGCCGTTTTTGCTCGAACATTAAATGCCTCCAAATGGTATTTAATTAACTTCCAGCGCCCCTGGAAGCATAAAAATCACTTTAAACATGCTAATTTTAGCTCTAACACTGATGATCCACCTACAAATGTGAACTGACGTTCAAAAATAAAACATTTGAAAACTGACCATTTTCCACATTTCTGAAGCATGACGTAATGGGGGGGTGTTATCTCTTTTGTCGAAAATCAGCCGTTTTTGCTCGAACATTAAATGCCTCCAAATGGTATTTAATTAACTTCCAGCGCCCCTGGAAGCATAAAAATCACTTTAAACATGCTAATTTTAGCTCTAACACTGATGATCCACCTACAAATGTGAACTGACGTTCAAAAATAAAACATTTGAAAATTGACCATTTTCCACATTTCTGAAGCAGGACGTAATGGGGGGGTGTTATCTCTTTTGTCGAAAATCAGCCGTTTTTGCTCGAACATTAAATGCCTCCAAATGGTATTTATTTCACTTCCCAAGCCCCTGGAAGCATGAAAATCACTTTAAACATGCTAATTTTAGCTCTAACACTGATGATCCACCTACAAATGTGAACTGACGTTCAAAAATAAAACATTTGAAAACGGACCATTTTCCACATTTCTGAAGCATGACGTAATGGGGGGGTGTTATCTCTTTTGTCGAAAATCAGCCGTTTTTGCTCGAACATTAAATGCCTCCAAATGGTGTTTAATTAACTTCCAGCGCCCCTGGAAGCATAAAAATCACTTTAAACATGCTAATTTTAGCTCTAACACTGATGATCCACCTACAAATGTGAACTGACGTTCAAAAATAAAACATTTGAAAACTGACCATTTTCCACATTTCTGAAGCATGACGTAATGGTGGGTGTTATCTCTTTTGTCGAAAATCAGCCGTTTTTGCTCGAACATTAAATGCCTCCAAATGGTATTTAATTAACTTCCAGCGCCCCTGGAAGCATAAAAATCACTTTAAACATGCTAATTTTAGCTCTAACACTGATGATCCACCTACAAATGTGAACTGACGTTCAAAAATAAAACATTTGAAAACGGACCATTTTCCACATTTCTGAAGCAGGACGTAATGGGGGGGTGTTATCTCTTTTGTCGAAAATCAGCCGTTTTTGCTCGAACATTAAATGCCTCCAAATGGTATTTAATTAACTTCCCGGGGTGAAGAAACCCTTTTTGAGAACTCAGAGTGGGTAAATTGGCCATTTTCATGCATTTTTAACCATTCCATAAATCTTGTGTTTAGGGACCCTGGGAGCATGAAAATCACTTTAAACATGCTAATTTTAGCTCTAACACTGATGATCCACCTACAAATGTGAACTGACGTTCAAAAATAAAACATTTGAAAACGGACCATTTTCCACATTTCTGAAGCAGGACGTAATGGGGGGGTGTTATCTCTTTTGTCGAGAATCAGCCGTTTTTGCTCGAACATTAAATGCCTCCAAATGGTATTTAATTAACTTCCAGCGCCCCTGGAAGCATGAAAATCACTTTAAACATGCTAATTTTAGCTCTAACACTGATGATCCACCTACAAATGTGAACTGACGTTCAAAAATAAAACATTTGAAAACGGACCATTTTCCACATTTCTGAAGCATGACATAATGGGGGGGTGTTATCTCTTTTGTCAAAACTCAGCCGTTTTTGCTCGAACATTAAATGCCTCCAAATGGTATTTAATTAACTTCCCGAGCCCCTGGAAGCATGAAAATAACTTTAAACATGCTAATTTTAGCTCTAACACTGATGATCCACCTACAAATGTGAACTGACGTTCAAAAATAAAACATTTGAAAACGGACCATTTTCCACATTTCTGAAGCAGGACGTAATGGGGGGGTGTTATCTCTTTTGTCGAAAATCAGCCGTTTTTGCTCGAACATTAAATGCCTCCAAATGGTATTTATTTCACTTCCCGAGCCCCTGGAAGCATGAAAATCACTTTAAACATGCTAATTTTAGCTCTAACACTGATGATCCACCTACAAATGTGAACTGACGTTCAAAAATAAAACATTTGAAAACGGACCATTTTCCACATTTCTGAAGCAGGACGTAATGGGGGGGTGTTATCTCTTTTGTCGAAAATCAGCCGTTTTTGCTCGAACATTAAATGCCTCCAAATGGTATTTAATTAACTTCCATCGCCCCTGGAAGCATGAAAATCACTTTAAACATGCTAATTTTAGCTCTAACACTGATGATCCACCTACAAATGTGAACTGACGTTCAAAAATAAAACATTTGAAAACGGACCATTTTCCACATTTCTGAAGCAGGACGTAATGGGGGGGTGTTATCTCTTTTGTCGAAAATCAGCCGTTTTTGCTCGAACATTAAATGCCTCCAAATGGTATTTAATTAACTTCCCGGGGTGAAGAAACCCTTTTTGAGAACTCCGAGTGGGTAAATTGGCCATTTTCATGCACTTTTAACCATTCCATAAATCTTGTGTTTAGGGCCCCTGGGAGCATGAAAATCACTTTAAACATGCTAATTTTAGCTCTAACACTGATGATCCACCTACAAATGTGAACTGACGTTCAAAAATAAAACATTTGAAAACGGACCATTTTCCACATTTCTGAAGCAGGACGTAATGGGGGGGTGTTATCTCTTTTGTCGAAAATCAGCCGTTTTTGCTCGAACATTAAATGCCTCCAAATGGTATTTAATTAACTTCCAGCGCCCCTGGAAGCATGAAAATCACTTTAAACATGCTAATTTTAGCTCTAACACTGATGATCCACCTACAAATGTGAACTGACGTTCAAAAATAAAACATTTGAAAACGGACCATTTTCCACATTTCTGAAGCATGACGTAATGGGGGGGTGTTATCTCTTTTGTCGAAAATCAGCCGTTTTTGCTCGAACATTAAATGCCTCCAAATGGTATTTAATTAACTTCCAGCGCCCCTGGAAGCATGAAAATCACTTTAAACATGCTAATTTTAGCTCTAACACTGATGATCCACCTACAAATGTGAACTGACGTTCAAAAATAAAACATTTGAAAACGGACCATTTTCCACATTTCTGAAGAATGACGTAATGGGGGGGTGTTATCTCTTTTGTCGAAAATCAGCCGTTTTTGCTCGAACATTAAATGCCTCCAAATGGTATTTAATTAACTTCCCGGGGTGAAGAAACCCTTTTTGAGAACTCAGAGTGGGTAAATTGGCCATTTTCATGCACTTTTAACCATTCCATAAATCTTGTGTTTAGGGCCCCTGGGAGCATGAAAATCACTTTAAACATGCTAATTTTAGCTCTAACACTGATGATCCACCTACAAATGTGAACTGACGTTCAAAAATAAAACATTTGAAAACGGACCATTTTCCACATTTCTGAAGCAGGACGTAATGGGGGGGTGTTATCTCTTTTGTCGAAAATCAGCCGTTTTTGCTCGAACATTAAATGCCTCCAAATGGTATTTATTTCACTTCCCGAGCCCCTGGAAGCATGAAAATCACTTTAAACATGCTAATTTTAGCTCTAACACTGATGATCCACCTACAAATGTGAACTGACGTTCAAAAATAAAACATTTGAAAACGGACCATTTTCCACATTTCTGAAGCAGGACGTAATGGGGGGGTGTTATCTCTTTTGTCGAAAATCAGCCGTTTTTGCTCGAACATTAAATGCCTCCAAATGGTATTTATTTCACTTCCCGAGCCCCTGGAAGAATGAAAATCACTTTAAACATGCTAATTTTAGCTCTAACACTGATGATCCACCTACAAATGTGAACTGACGTTCAAAAATAAAACATTTGAAAACGGACCATTTTCCACATTTCTGAAGCATGACGTAATGGGGGGGTGTTATCTCTTTTGTCGAAAATCAGCCGTTTTTGCTCGAACATTAAATGCCTCCAAATGGTATTTAATTAACTTCCAGCGCCCCTGGAAGCATGAAAATCACTTTAAACATGCTAATTTTAGCTCTAACACTGATGATCCACCTACAAATGTGAACTGACGTTCAAAAATAAAACATTTGAAAACGGACCATTTTCCACATTTCTGAAGCATGACGTAATGGGGGGGTGTTATCTCTTTTGTCGAAAATCAGCCGTTTTTGCTCGAACATTAAATGCCTCCAAATGGTATTTAATTAACTTCCAGCGCCCCTGGAAGCATGAAAATCACTTTAAACATGCTAATTTTAGCTCTAACACTGATGATCCACCTACAAATGTGAACTGACGTTCAAAAATAAAACATTTGAAAACGGACCATTTTCCACATTTCTGAAGAATGACGTAATGGGGGGGTGTTATCTCTTTTGTCGAAAATCAGCCGTTTTTGCTCGAACATTAAATGCCTCCAAATGGTATTTAATTAACTTCCCGGGGTGAAGAAACCCTTTTTGAGAACTCAGAGTGGGTAAATTGGCCATTTTCATGCACTTTTAACCATTCCATAAATCTTGTGTTTAGGGCCCCTGGGAGCATGAAAATCACTTTAAACATGCTAATTTTAGCTCTAACACTGATGATCCACCTACAAATGTGAACTGACGTTCAAAAATAAAACATTTGAAAACGGACCATTTTCCACATTTCTGAAGCAGGACGTAATGGGGGGGGTGTTATCTCTTTGTCGAAAATCAGCCGTTTTTGCTCGAACATTAAATGCCTCCAAATGGTATTTATTTCACTTCCCGAGCCCCTGGAAGCATGAAAATCACTTTAAACATGCTAATTTTAGCTCTAACACTGATGATCCACCTACAAATGTGAACTGACGTTCAAAAATAAAACATTTGAAAACGGACCATTTTCCACATTTCTGAAGCAGGACGTAATGGGGGGGTGTTATCTCTTTTGTCGAAAATCAGCCGTTTTTGCTCGAACATTAAATGCCTCCAAATGGTATTTAATTAACTTCCCGAGCCCCTGGAAGCATAAAAATCACTTTAAACATGCTAATTTTAGCTCTAACACTGATGATCCACCTACAAATGTGAACTGACGTTCAAAAATAAAACATTTGAAAACGGACCATTTTCCACATTTCTGAAGCATGACGTAATGGGGGGGTGTTATCTCTTTTGTCGAAAATCAGCCGTTTTTGCTCGAACATTAAATGCCTCCAAATGGTATTTAATTAACTTCCAGCGCCCCTGGAAGCATGAAAATCACTTTAAACATGCTAATTTTAGCTCTAACACTGATGATCCACCTACAAATGTGAACTGACATTCAAAAATAAAACATTTGAAAACGGACCATTTTCCACATTTCTGAAGCATGACGTAATGGGGGGGTGTTATCTCTTTTGTCGAAAATCAGCCGTTTTTGCTCGAACATTAAATGCCTCCAAATGGTATTTAATTAACTTCCAGCGCCCCTGGAAGCATGAAAATCACTTTAAACATGCTAATTTTAGCTCTAACACTGATGATCCACCTACAAATGTGAACTGACGTTCAAAAATAAAACATTTGAAAACGGACCATTTTCCACATTTCTGAAGCATGACGTAATGGGGGGGTGTTATCTCTTTTGTCGAAAATCAGCCGTTTTTGCTCGAACATTAAATGCCTCCAAATGGTATTTAATTAACTTCCCGGGGTGAAGAAACCCTTTTTGAGAACTCAGAGTGGGTAAATTGGCCATTTTCATGCACTTTTAACCATTCCATGAATCTTGTGTTTAGGGCCCCTGGGAGCATGAAAATTACTTTAAACATGCTAATTTTAGCTCTAACACTGATGATCCACCTACAAATGTGAACTGACGTTCAAAAATAAAACATTTGAAAACGGACCATTTTCCACATTTCTGAAGCAGGACGTAATGGGGGGTTGTTATCTCTTTTGTCGAAAATCAGCCGTTTTTGCTCGAACATTAAATGCCTCCAAATGGTATTTATTTCACTTCCCGAGCCCCTGGAAGCATGAAAATCACTTTAAACATGCTAATTTTAGCTCTAACACTGATGATCCACCTACAAATGTGAACTGACGTTCAAAAAAAAAACATTTGAAAACGGACCATTTTCCACATTTCTGAAGCAGGACGTAATGGGGGGGTGTTATCTCTTTTGTCGAAAATCAGCCGTTTTTGCTCGAACATTAAATGCCTCCAAATGGTATTTATTTCACTTCCCGAGCCCCTGGAAGAATGAAAATCACTTTAAACATGCTAATTTTAGCTTTAACAATGATGATCCACCTACAAATGTGAACTGACGTTCAAAAATAAAACATTTGAAAACGGACCATTTTCCACATTTCTGAAGCATGACGTAATGGGGGGTGTTATCTCTTTTGTCGAAAATCAGCCGTTTTTGCTCGAACATTAAATGCCTCCAAATGGTATTTATTTCACTTCCCGGGGTGAAGAAACCCTTTTTGAGAACTCAGAGTGGGTAAATTGGCCATTTTCATGCACTTTTAACCATTCCATAAATCTTGTGTTTAGGGCCCCTGGGAGCATGAAAATCACTTTAAACATGCTAATTTTAGCTCTAACACTGATGATCCACCTACAAATGTGAACTGACGTTCAAAAATAAAACATTTGAAAACGGACCATTTTCCACATTTCTGAAGCAGGACGTAATGGGGGGGTGTTATCTCTTTTGTCGAAAATCAGCCGTTTTTGCTCGAACATTAAATGCCTCCAAATGGTATTTATTTCACTTCCCGAGCCCCTGGAAGCATGAAAATCACTTTAAACATGCTAATTTTAGCTCTAACACTGATGATCCACCTACAAATGTGAACTGACGTTCAAAAATAAAACATTTGAAAACGGACCATTTTCCACATTTCTGAAGCAGGACGTAATGGGGGGGTGTTATCTCTTTTGTCGAAAATCAGCCGTTTTTGCTCGAACATTAAATGCCTCCAAATGGTATTTATTTCACTTCCCGAGCCCCTGGAAGCATGAAAATCACTTTAAACATGCTAATTTTAGCTCTAACACTGATGATCCACCTACAAATGTGAACTGACGTTCAAAAATAAAACATTTGAAAACGGACCATTTTCCAAATTTCTGAAGCAGGACGTAATGGGGGGGTGTTATCTCTTTTGTCGAAAATCAGCCGTTTTTGCTCGAACATTAAATGCCTCCAAATGGTATTTAATTAACTTCCAGCGCCCCTGGAAGCATGAAAATCACTTTAAACATGCTAAGTTTAGCTCTAACACTGATGATCCACCTACAAATGTGAACTGACGTTCAAAAATAAAACATTTGAAAACGGACCATTTTCCACATTTCTGAAGCATGACGTAATGGGGGGGTGTTATCTCTTTTGTCGAAAATCAGCCGTTTTTGCTCGAACATTAAATGCCTCCAAATGGTATTTAATTAACTTCCAGCGCCCCTGGAAGCATGAAAATCACTTTAAACATGCTAATTTTAGCTCTAACACTGATGATCCACCTACAAATGTGAACTGACGTTCAAAAATAAAACATTTGAAAACGGACCATTTTCCACATTTCTGAAGCAGGACGTAATAGGGGGGTGTTATCTCTTTTGTCGAAAATCAGCCGTTTTTGCTCGAACATTAAATGCCTCCAAATGGTATTTAATTAACTTCCCGGGGTGAAGAAACCCTTTTTGAGAACTCAGAGTGGGTAAATTGGCCATTTTCATGCACTTTTAACCATTCCATAAATCTTGTGTTTAGGGCCCCTGGAAGCATGAAAATCACTTTAAACATGCTAACTTTAGCTCTAACACTGATGATCCACCTACAAATGTGAACTGACGTTCAAAAATAAAACATTTGAAAACGGACCATTTTCCACATTTCTGAAGCAGGACGTAATGGGGGGGTGTTATCTCTTTTGTCGAAAATCAGCCGTTTTTGCTCGAACATTAAATGCCTCCAAATGGTATTTAATTAACTTCCAGCGCCCCTGGAAGCATAAAAATCACTTTAAACATGCTAATTTTAGCTCTAACACTGATGATCCACCTACAAATGTGAACTGACGTTCAAAAATAAAACATTTGAAAAGGGACCATTTTCCACATTTCTGAAGCAGGACGTAATGGGGGGGTGTTATCTCTTTTGTCGAAAATCAGCCGTTTTTGCTCGAACATTAAATGCCTCCAAATGGTAATTAATTAACTTCCCGGGGTGAAGAAACCCTTTTTGAGAACTCAGAGTGGGTAAATTGGCCATTTTCATGCACTTTTAACCATTCTATAAATCTTGTGTTTAGGGCCCCTGGGAGCATGAAAATCACTTTAAACATGCTAATTTTAGCTCTAACACTGATGATCCACCTACAAATGTGAACTGACGTTCAAAAATAAAACATTTGAAAACGGACCATTTTCCACATTTCTGAAGCATGACGTAATGGGGGGGTGTTATCTCTTTTGTCGAAAATCAGCCGTTTTTGCTCGAACATTAAATGCCTCCAAATGGTATTTATTTCACTTCCCGAGCCCCTGGAAGCATGAAAATCACTTTAAACATGCTAATTTTAGCTCTAACACTGATGATCCACCTACAAATGTGAACTGACGTTCAAAAATAAAACATTTGAAAACGGACCATTTTCCACATTTCTGAAGCATGACGTAATGGGGGGGTGTTATCTCTTTTGTCGAAAATCAGCCGTTTTTGCTCGAACATTAAATGCCTCCAAATGGTATTTATTTCACTTCCCGAGCCCCTGGAAGCATGAAAATCACTTTAAACATGCTAATTTTAGCTCTAACACTGATGATCCACCTACAAATGTGAACTGACGTTCAAAAATAAAACATTTGAAAACGGACCATTTTCCACATTTCTGAAGCAGGACGTAATGGGGGGGTGTTATCTCTTTTGTCGAAAATCAGCCGTTTTTGCTCGAACATTAAATGCCTCCAAATGGTATTTATTTCACTTCCCGAGCCCCTGGAAGCATGAAAATCACTTTAAACATGCTAATTTTAGCTCTAACACTGATGATCCACCTACAAATGTGAACTGACGTTCAAAAATAAAACATTTGAAAACGGACCATTTTCCACATTTCTGAAGCAGGACGTAATGGGGGCGTGTTATCTCTTTTGTCGAAAATCAGCCGTTTTTGCTCGAACATTAAATGCCTCCAAATGGTATTTATTTCACTTCCCGAGCCCCTGGAAGCATGAAAATCACTTTAAACATGCTAATTTTAGCTCTAACACTGATGATCCACCTACAAATGTGAACTGACGTTCAAAAATAAAACATTTGAAAACGGACCATTTTCCAAATTTCTGAAGCAGGACGTAATGGGGGGGTGTTATCTCTTTTGTCGAAAATCAGCCGTTTTTGCTCGAACATTAAATGCCTCCAAATGGTATTTAATTAACTTCCAGCGCCCCTGGAAGCATGAAAATCACTTTAAACATGCTAAGTTTAGCTCTAACACTGATGATCCACCTACAAATGTGAACTGACGTTCAAAAATAAAACATTTGAAAACGGACCATTTTCCACATTTCTGAAGCATGACGTAATGGGGGGGTGTTATCTCTTTTGTCGAAAATCAGCCGTTTTTGCTCGAACATTAAATGCCTCCAAATGGTATTTAATTAACTTCCAGCGCCCCTGGAAGCATGAAAATCACTTTAAACATGCTAATTTTAGCTCTAACACTGATGATCCACCTACAAATGTGAACTGACGTTCAAAAATAAAACATTTGAAAACGGACCATTTTCCACATTTCTGAAGCAGGACGTAATAGGGGGGTGTTATCTCTTTTGTCGAAAATCAGCCGTTTTTGCTCGAACATTAAATGCCTCCAAATGGTATTTAATTAACTTCCCGGGGTGAAGAAACCCTTTTTGAGAACTCAGAGTGGGTAAATTGGCCATTTTCATGCACTTTTAACCATTCCATAAATCTTGTGTTTAGGGCCCCTGGAAGCATGAAAATCACTTTAAACATGCTAACTTTAGCTCTAACACTGATGATCCACCTACAAATGTGAACTGACGTTCAAAAATAAAACATTTGAAAACGGACCATTTTCCACATTTCTGAAGCAGGACGTAATGGGGGGGTGTTATCTCTTTTGTCGAAAATCAGCCGTTTTTGCTCGAACATTAAATGCCTCCAAATGGTATTTAATTAACTTCCAGCGCCCCTGGAAGCATAAAAATCACTTTAAACATGCTAATTTTAGCTCTAACACTGATGATCCACCTACAAATGTGAACTGACGTTCAAAAATAAAACATTTGAAAACGGACCATTTTCCACATTTCTGAAGCAGGACGTAATGGGGGGGTGTTATCTCTTTTGTCGAAAATCAGCCGTTTTTGCTCGAACATTAAATGCCTCCAAATGGTAATTAATTAACTTCCCGGGGTGAAGAAACCCTTTTTGAGAACTCAGAGTGGGTAAATTGGCCATTTTCATGCACTTTTAACCATTCCATAAATCTTGTGTTTAGGGCCCCTGGGAGCATGAAAATCACTTTAAACATGCTAATTTTAGCTCTAACACTGATGATCCACCTACAAATGTGAACTGACGTTCAAAAATAAAACATTTGAAAACGGACCATTTTCCACATTTCTGAAGCATGACGTAATGGGGGGGTGTTATCTCTTTTGTCGAAAATCAGCCGTTTTTGCTCGAACATTAAATGCCTCCAAATGGTATTTATTTCACTTCCCGAGCCCCTGGAAGAATGAAAATCACTTTAAACATGCTAATTTTAGCTTTAACAATGATGATCCACCTACAAATGTGAACTGACGTTCAAAAATAAAACATTTGAAAACGGACCATTTTCCACATTTCTGAAGCATGACGTAATGGGGGGGTGTTATCTCTTTTGTCGAAAATCAGCCGTTTTTGCTCGAACATTAAATGCCTCCAAATGGTATTTATTTCACTTCCCGGGGTGAAGAAACCCTTTTTGAGAACTCAGAGTGGGTAAATTGGCCATTTTCATGCACTTTTAACCATTCCATAAATCTTGTGTTTAGGGCCCCTGGGAGCATGAAAATCACTTTAAACATGCTAATTTTAGCTCTAACACTGATGATCCACCTACAAATGTGAACTGACGTTCAAAAATAAAACATTTGAAAACGGACCATTTTCCACATTTCTGAAGCAGGACGTAATGGGGGGGTGTTATCTCTTTTGTCGAAAATCAGCCGTTTTTGCTCGAACATTAAATGCCTCCAAATGGTATTTATTTCACTTCCCGAGCCCCTGGAAGCATGAAAATCACTTTAAACATGCTAATTTTAGCTCTAACACTGATGATCCACCTACAAATGTGAACTGACGTTCAAAAATAAAACATTTGAAAACGGACCATTTTCCACATTTCTGAAGCAGGACGTAATGGGGGGGTGTTATCTCTTTTGTCGAAAATCAGCCGTTTTTGCTCGAACATTAAATGCCTCCAAATGGTATTTATTTCACTTCCCGAGCCCCTGGAAGCATGAAAATCACTTTAAACATGCTAATTTTACCTCTAACACTGATGATCCACCTACAAATGTGAACTGACGTTCAAAAATAAAACATTTGAAAACGGACCATTTTCCAAATTTCTGAAGCAGGACGTAATGGGGGGGTGTTATCTCTTTTGTCGAAAATCAGCCGTTTTTGCTCGAACATTAAATGCCTCCAAATGGTATTTAATTAACTTCCAGCGCCCCTGGAAGCATGAAAATCACTTTAAACATGCTAAGTTTAGCTCTAACACTGATGATCCACCTACAAATGTGAACTGACGTTCAAAAATAAAACATTTGAAAACGGACCATTTTCCACATTTCTGAAGCATGACGTAATGGGGGGGTGTTATCTCTTTTGTCGAAAATCAGCCGTTTTTGCTCGAACATTAAATGCCTCCAAATGGTATTTAATTAACTTCCAGCGCCCCTGGAAGCATGAAAATCACTTTAAACATGCTAATTTTAGCTCTAACACTGATGATCCACCTACAAATGTGAACTGACGTTCAAAAATAAAACATTTGAAAACGGACCATTTTCCACATTTCTGAAGCAGGACGTAATAGGGGGGTGTTATCTCTTTTGTCGAAAATCAGCCGTTTTTGCTCGAACATTAAATGCCTCCAAATGGTATTTAATTAACTTCCCGGGGTGAAGAAACCCTTTTTGAGAACTCAGAGTGGGTAAATTGGCCATTTTCATGCACTTTTAACCATTCCATAAATCTTGTGTTTAGGGCCCCTGGAAGCATGAAAATCACTTTAAACATGCTAACTTTAGCTCTAACACTGATGATCCACCTACAAATGTGAACTGACGTTCAAAAATAAAACATTTGAAAACGGACCATTTTCCACATTTCTGAAGCAGGACGTAATGGGGGGGTGTTATCTCTTTTGTCGAAAATCAGCCGTTTTTGCTCGAACATTAAATGCCTCCAAATGGTATTTAATTAACTTCCAGCGCCCCTGGAAGCATAAAAATCACTTTAAACATGCTAATTTTAGCTCTAACACTGATGATCCACCTACAAATGTGAACTGACGTTCAAAAATAAAACATTTGAAAAGGGACCATTTTCCACATTTCTGAAGCAGGACGTAATGGGGGGGTGTTATCTCTTTTGTCGAAAATCAGCCGTTTTTGCTCGAACATTAAATGCCTCCAAATGGTAATTAATTAACTTCCCGGGGTGAAGAAACCCTTTTTGAGAACTCAGAGTGGGTAAATTGGCCATTTTCATGCACTTTTAACCATTCTATAAATCTTGTGTTTAGGGCCCCTGGGAGCATGAAAATCACTTTAAACATGCTAATTTTAGCTCTAACACTGATGATCCACCTACAAATGTGAACTGACGTTCAAAAATAAAACATTTGAAAACGGACCATTTTCCACATTTCTGAAGCATGACGTAATGGGGGGGTGTTATCTCTTTTGTCGAAAATCAGCCGTTTTTGCTCGAACATTAAATGCCTCCAAATGGTATTTATTTCACTTCCCGAGCCCCTGGAAGCATGAAAATCACTTTAAACATGCTAATTTTAGCTCTAACACTGATGATCCACCTACAAATGTGAACTGACGTTCAAAAATAAAACATTTGAAAACGGACCATTTTCCACATTTCTGAAGCATGACGTAATGGGGGGGTGTTATCTCTTTTGTCGAAAATCAGCCGTTTTTGCTCGAACATTAAATGCCTCCAAATGGTATTTATTTCACTTCCCGAGCCCCTGGAAGCATGAAAATCACTTTAAACATGCTAATTTTAGCTCTAACACTGATGATCCACCTACAAATGTGAACTGACGTTCAAAAATAAAACATTTGAAAACGGACCATTTTCCACATTTCTGAAGCAGGACGTAATGGGGGGGTGTTATCTCTTTTGTCGAAAATCAGCCGTTTTTGCTCGAACATTAAATGCCTCCAAATGGTATTTATTTCACTTCCCGAGCCCCTGGAAGCATGAAAATCACTTTAAACATGCTAATTTTAGCTCTAACACTGATGATCCACCTACAAATGTGAACTGACGTTCAAAAATAAAACATTTGAAAACGGACCATTTTCCACATTTCTGAAGCAGGACGTAATGGGGGCGTGTTATCTCTTTTGTCGAAAATCAGCCGTTTTTGCTCGAACATTAAATGCCTCCAAATGGTATTTATTTCACTTCCCGAGCCCCTGGAAGCATGAAAATCACTTTAAACATGCTAATTTTAGCTCTAACACTGATGATCCACCTACAAATGTGAACTGACGTTCAAAAATAAAACATTTGAAAACGGACCATTTTCCAAATTTCTGAAGCAGGACGTAATGGGGGGGTGTTATCTCTTTTGTCGAAAATCAGCCGTTTTTGCTCGAACATTAAATGCCTCCAAATGGTATTTAATTAACTTCCAGCGCCCCTGGAAGCATGAAAATCACTTTAAACATGCTAAGTTTAGCTCTAACACTGATGATCCACCTACAAATGTGAACTGACGTTCAAAAATAAAACATTTGAAAACGGACCATTTTCCACATTTCTGAAGCATGACGTAATGGGGGGGTGTTATCTCTTTTGTCGAAAATCAGCCGTTTTTGCTCGAACATTAAATGCCTCCAAATGGTATTTAATTAACTTCCAGCGCCCCTGGAAGCATGAAAATCACTTTAAACATGCTAATTTTAGCTCTAACACTGATGATCCACCTACAAATGTGAACTGACGTTCAAAAATAAAACATTTGAAAACGGACCATTTTCCACATTTCTGAAGCAGGACGTAATAGGGGGGTGTTATCTCTTTTGTCGAAAATCAGCCGTTTTTGCTCGAACATTAAATGCCTCCAAATGGTATTTAATTAACTTCCCGGGGTGAAGAAACCCTTTTTGAGAACTCAGAGTGGGTAAATTGGCCATTTTCATGCACTTTTAACCATTCCATAAATCTTGTGTTTAGGGCCCCTGGAAGCATGAAAATCACTTTAAACATGCTAACTTTAGCTCTAACACTGATGATCCACCTACAAATGTGAACTGACGTTCAAAAATAAAACATTTGAAAACGGACCATTTTCCACATTTCTGAAGCAGGACGTAATGGGGGGGTGTTATCTCTTTTGTCGAAAATCAGCCGTTTTTGCTCGAACATTAAATGCCTCCAAATGGTATTTAATTAACTTCCAGCGCCCCTGGAAGCATAAAAATCACTTTAAACATGCTAATTTTAGCTCTAACACTGATGATCCACCTACAAATGTGAACTGACGTTCAAAAATAAAACATTTGAAAACGGACCATTTTCCACATTTCTGAAGCAGGACGTAATGGGGGGGTGTTATCTCTTTTGTCGAAAATCAGCCGTTTTTGCTCGAACATTAAATGCCTCCAAATGGTAATTAATTAACTTCCCGGGGTGAAGAAACCCTTTTTGAGAACTCAGAGTGGGTAAATTGGCCATTTTCATGCACTTTTAACCATTCCATAAATCTTGTGTTTAGGGCCCCTGGGAGCATGAAAATCACTTTAAACATGCTAATTTTAGCTCTAACACTGATGATCCACCTACAAATGTGAACTGACGTTCAAAAATAAAACATTTGAAAACGGACCATTTTCCACATTTCTGAAGCATGACGTAATGGGGGGGTGTTATCTCTTTTGTCGAAAATCAGCCGTTTTTGCTCGAACATTAAATGCCTCCAAATGGTATTTATTTCACTTCCCGAGCCCCTGGAAGCATGAAAATCACTTTAAACATGCTAATTTTAGCTCTAACACTGATGATCCACCTACAAATGTGAACTGACGTTCAAAAATAAAACATTTGAAAACGGACCATTTTCCACATTTCTGAAGCATGACGTAATGGGGGGGTGTTATCTCTTTTGTCGAAAATCAGCCGTTTTTGCTCGAACATTAAATGCCTCCAAATGGTATTTATTTCACTTCCCGAGCCCCTGGAAGCATGAAAATCACTTTAAACATGCTAATTTTAGCTCTAACACTGATGATCCACCTACAAATGTGAACTGACGTTCAAAAATAAAACATTTGAAAACGGACCATTTTCCACATTTCTGAAGCATGACGTAATGGGGGGGTGTTATCTCTTTTGTCGAAAATCAGCCGTTTTTGCTCGAACATTAAATGCCTCCAAATGGTATTTAATTAACTTCCCGGGGTGAAGAAACCCTTTTTGAGAACTCAGAGTGGGTAAATTGGCCATTTTCATGCACTTTTACCCATTCCATAAATCTTGTGTTTAGGGCCCCTGGGAGCATGAAAATCACTTTAAACATGCTAATTTTAGCTCTAACACTGATGATCCACCTACAAATGTGAACTGACGTTCAAAAATAAAACATTTGAAAACGGACCATTTTCCACATTTCTGAAGCATGACGTAATGGGGGGGTGTTATCTCTTTTGTCGAAAATCAGCCGTTTTTGCTCGAACATTAAATGCCTCCAAATGGTATTTATTTCACTTCCCGAGCCCCTGGAAGCATGAAAATCACTTTAAACATGCTAATTTTAGCTCTAACACTGATGATCCACCTACAAATGTGAACTGACGTTCAAAAATAAAACATTTGAAAACGGACCATTTTCCAAATTTCTGAAGCAGGACGTAATGGGGGGGTGTTATCTCTTTTGTCGAAAATCAGCCGTTTTTGCTCGAACATTAAATGCCTCCAAATGGTATTTAATTAACTTCCAGCGCCCCTGGAAGCATGAAAATCACTTTAAACATGCTAAGTTTAGCTCTAACACTGATGATCCACCTACAAATGTGAACTGACGTTCAAAAATAAAACATTTGAAAACGGACCATTTTCCACATTTCTGAAGCATGACGTAATGGGGGGGTGTTATCTCTTTTGTCGAAAATCAGCCGTTTTTGCTCGAACATTAAATGCCTCCAAATGGTATTTAATTAACTTCCAGCGCCCCTGGAAGCATGAAAATCACTTTAAACATGCTAATTTTAGCTCTAACACTGATGATCCACCTACAAATGTGAACTGACGTTCAAAAATAAAACATTTGAAAACGGACCATTTTCCACATTTCTGAAGCAGGACGTAATAGGGGGGTGTTATCTCTTTTGTCGAAAATCAGCCGTTTTTGCTCGAACATTAAATGCCTCCAAATGGTATTTAATTAACTTCCCGGGGTGAAGAAACCCTTTTTGAGAACTCAGAGTGGGTAAATTGGCCATTTTCATGCACTTTTAACCATTCCATAAATCTTGTGTTTAGGGCCCCTGGAAGCATGAAAATCACTTTAAACATGCTAACTTTAGCTCTAACACTGATGATCCACCTACAAATGTGAACTGACGTTCAAAAATAAAACATTTGAAAACGGACCATTTTCCACATTTCTGAAGCAGGACGTAATGGGGGGGTGTTATCTCTTTTGTCGAAAATCAGCCGTTTTTGCTCGAACATTAAATGCCTCCAAATGGTATTTAATTAACTTCCAGCGCCCCTGGAAGCATAAAAATCACTTTAAACATGCTAATTTTAGCTCTAACACTGATGATCCACCTACAAATGTGAACTGACGTTCAAAAATAAAACATTTGAAAAGGGACCATTTTCCACATTTCTGAAGCAGGACGTAATGGGGGGGTGTTATCTCTTTTGTCGAAAATCAGCCGTTTTTGCTCGAACATTAAATGCCTCCAAATGGTAATTAATTAACTTCCCGGGGTGAAGAAACCCTTTTTGAGAACTCAGAGTGGGTAAATTGGCCATTTTCATGCACTTTTAACCATTCTATAAATCTTGTGTTTAGGGCCCCTGGGAGCATGAAAATCACTTTAAACATGCTAATTTTAGCTCTAACACTGATGATCCACCTACAAATGTGAACTGACGTTCAAAAATAAAACATTTGAAAACGGACCATTTTCCACATTTCTGAAGCATGACGTAATGGGGGGGTGTTATCTCTTTTGTCGAAAATCAGCCGTTTTTGCTCGAACATTAAATGCCTCCAAATGGTATTTATTTCACTTCCCGAGCCCCTGGAAGCATGAAAATCACTTTAAACATGCTAATTTTAGCTCTAACACTGATGATCCACCTACAAATGTGAACTGACGTTCAAAAATAAAACATTTGAAAACGGACCATTTTCCACATTTCTGAAGCATGACGTAATGGGGGGGTGTTATCTCTTTTGTCGAAAATCAGCCGTTTTTGCTCGAACATTAAATGCCTCCAAATGGTATTTATTTCACTTCCCGAGCCCCTGGAAGCATGAAAATCACTTTAAACATGCTAATTTTAGCTCTAACACTGATGATCCACCTACAAATGTGAACTGACGTTCAAAAATAAAACATTTGAAAACGGACCATTTTCCACATTTCTGAAGCAGGACGTAATGGGGGGGTGTTATCTCTTTTGTCGAAAATCAGCCGTTTTTGCTCGAACATTAAATGCCTCCAAATGGTATTTATTTCACTTCCCGAGCCCCTGGAAGCATGAAAATCACTTTAAACATGCTAATTTTAGCTCTAACACTGATGATCCACCTACAAATGTGAACTGACGTTCAAAAATAAAACATTTGAAAACGGACCATTTTCCACATTTCTGAAGCAGGACGTAATGGGGGCGTGTTATCTCTTTTGTCGAAAATCAGCCGTTTTTGCTCGAACATTAAATGCCTCCAAATGGTATTTATTTCACTTCCCGAGCCCCTGGAAGCATGAAAATCACTTTAAACATGCTAATTTTAGCTCTAACACTGATGATCCACCTACAAATGTGAACTGACGTTCAAAAATAAAACATTTGAAAACGGACCATTTTCCAAATTTCTGAAGCAGGACGTAATGGGGGGGTGTTATCTCTTTTGTCGAAAATCAGCCGTTTTTGCTCGAACATTAAATGCCTCCAAATGGTATTTAATTAACTTCCAGCGCCCCTGGAAGCATGAAAATCACTTTAAACATGCTAAGTTTAGCTCTAACACTGATGATCCACCTACAAATGTGAACTGACGTTCAAAAATAAAACATTTGAAAACGGACCATTTTCCACATTTCTGAAGCATGACGTAATGGGGGGGTGTTATCTCTTTTGTCGAAAATCAGCCGTTTTTGCTCGAACATTAAATGCCTCCAAATGGTATTTAATTAACTTCCAGCGCCCCTGGAAGCATGAAAATCACTTTAAACATGCTAATTTTAGCTCTAACACTGATGATCCACCTACAAATGTGAACTGACGTTCAAAAATAAAACATTTGAAAACGGACCATTTTCCACATTTCTGAAGCAGGACGTAATAGGGGGGTGTTATCTCTTTTGTCGAAAATCAGCCGTTTTTGCTCGAACATTAAATGCCTCCAAATGGTATTTAATTAACTTCCCGGGGTGAAGAAACCCTTTTTGAGAACTCAGAGTGGGTAAATTGGCCATTTTCATGCACTTTTAACCATTCCATAAATCTTGTGTTTAGGGCCCCTGGAAGCATGAAAATCACTTTAAACATGCTAACTTTAGCTCTAACACTGATGATCCACCTACAAATGTGAACTGACGTTCAAAAATAAAACATTTGAAAACGGACCATTTTCCACATTTCTGAAGCAGGACGTAATGGGGGGGTGTTATCTCTTTTGTCGAAAATCAGCCGTTTTTGCTCGAACATTAAATGCCTCCAAATGGTATTTAATTAACTTCCAGCGCCCCTGGAAGCATAAAAATCACTTTAAACATGCTAATTTTAGCTCTAACACTGATGATCCACCTACAAATGTGAACTGACGTTCAAAAATAAAACATTTGAAAACGGACCATTTTCCACATTTCTGAAGCAGGACGTAATGGGGGGGTGTTATCTCTTTTGTCGAAAATCAGCCGTTTTTGCTCGAACATTAAATGCCTCCAAATGGTAATTAATTAACTTCCCGGGGTGAAGAAACCCTTTTTGAGAACTCAGAGTGGGTAAATTGGCCATTTTCATGCACTTTTAACCATTCCATAAATCTTGTGTTTAGGGCCCCTGGGAGCATGAAAATCACTTTAAACATGCTAATTTTAGCTCTAACACTGATGATCCACCTACAAATGTGAACTGACGTTCAAAAATAAAACATTTGAAAACGGACCATTTTCCACATTTCTGAAGCATGACGTAATGGGGGGGTGTTATCTCTTTTGTCGAAAATCAGCCGTTTTTGCTCGAACATTAAATGCCTCCAAATGGTATTTATTTCACTTCCCGAGCCCCTGGAAGAATGAAAATCACTTTAAACATGCTAATTTTAGCTTTAACAATGATGATCCACCTACAAATGTGAACTGACGTTCAAAAATAAAACATTTGAAAACGGACCATTTTCCACATTTCTGAAGCATGACGTAATGGGGGGGTGTTATCTCTTTTGTCGAAAATCAGCCGTTTTTGCTCGAACATTAAATGCCTCCAAATGGTATTTATTTCACTTCCCGAGCCCCTGGAAGCATGAAAATCACTTTAAACATGCTAATTTTAGCTCTAACACTGATGATCCACCTACAAATGTGAACTGACGTTCAAAAATAAAACATTTGAAAACGGACCATTTTCCACATTTCTGAAGCATGACGTAATGGGGGGGTGTTATCTCTTTTGTCGAAAATCAGCCGTTTTTGCTCGAACATTAAATGCCTCCAAATGGTATTTATTTCACTTCCCGAGCCCCTGGAAGCATGAAAATCACTTTAAACATGCTAATTTTAGCTCTAACACTGATGATCCACCTACAAATGTGAACTGACGTTCAAAAATAAAACATTTGAAAACGGACCATTTTCCACATTTCTGAAGCATGACGTAATGGGGGGGTGTTATCTCTTTTGTCGAAAATCAGCCGTTTTTGCTCGAACATTAAATGCCTCCAAATGGTATTTAATTAACTTCCCGGGGTGAAGAAACCCTTTTTGAGAACTCAGAGTGGGTAAATTGGCCATTTTCATGCACTTTTACCCATTCCATAAATCTTGTGTTTAGGGCCCCTGGGAGCATGAAAATCACTTTAAACATGCTAATTTTAGCTCTAACACTGATGATCCACCTACAAATGTGAACTGACGTTCAAAAATAAAACATTTGAAAACGGACCATTTTCCACATTTCTGAAGCATGACGTAATGGGGGGGTGTTATCTCTTTTGTCGAAAATCAGCCGTTTTTGCTCGAACATTAAATGCCTCCAAATGGTATTTATTTCACTTCCCGAGCCCCTGGAAGCATGAAAATCACTTTAAACATGCTAATTTTAGCTCTAACACTGATGATCCACCTACAAATGTGAACTGACGTTCAAAAATAAAACATTTGAAAACGGACCATTTTCCAAATTTCTGAAGCAGGACGTAATGGGGGGGTGTTATCTCTTTTGTCGAAAATCAGCCGTTTTTGCTCGAACATTAAATGCCTCCAAATGGTATTTAATTAACTTCCAGCGCCCCTGGAAGCATGAAAATCACTTTAAACATGCTAAGTTTAGCTCTAACACTGATGATCCACCTACAAATGTGAACTGACGTTCAAAAATAAAACATTTGAAAACGGACCATTTTCCACATTTCTGAAGCATGACGTAATGGGGGGGTGTTATCTCTTTTGTCGAAAATCAGCCGTTTTTGCTCGAACATTAAATGCCTCCAAATGGTATTTAATTAACTTCCAGCGCCCCTGGAAGCATGAAAATCACTTTAAACATGCTAATTTTAGCTCTAACACTGATGATCCACCTACAAATGTGAACTGACGTTCAAAAATAAAACATTTGAAAACGGACCATTTTCCACATTTCTGAAGCAGGACGTAATAGGGGGGTGTTATCTCTTTTGTCGAAAATCAGCCGTTTTTGCTCGAACATTAAATGCCTCCAAATGGTATTTAATTAACTTCCCGGGGTGAAGAAACCCTTTTTGAGAACTCAGAGTGGGTAAATTGGCCATTTTCATGCACTTTTAACCATTCCATAAATCTTGTGTTTAGGGCCCCTGGAAGCATGAAAATCACTTTAAACATGCTAACTTTAGCTCTAACACTGATGATCCACCTACAAATGTGAACTGACGTTCAAAAATAAAACATTTGAAAACGGACCATTTTCCACATTTCTGAAGCAGGACGTAATGGGGGGGTGTTATCTCTTTTGTCGAAAATCAGCCGTTTTTGCTCGAACATTAAATGCCTCCAAATGGTATTTAATTAACTTCCAGCGCCCCTGGAAGCATAAAAATCACTTTAAACATGCTAATTTTAGCTCTAACACTGATGATCCACCTACAAATGTGAACTGACGTTCAAAAATAAAACATTTGAAAAGGGACCATTTTCCACATTTCTGAAGCAGGACGTAATGGGGGGGTGTTATCTCTTTTGTCGAAAATCAGCCGTTTTTGCTCGAACATTAAATGCCTCCAAATGGTAATTAATTAACTTCCCGGGGTGAAGAAACCCTTTTTGAGAACTCAGAGTGGGTAAATTGGCCATTTTCATGCACTTTTAACCATTCTATAAATCTTGTGTTTAGGGCCCCTGGGAGCATGAAAATCACTTTAAACATGCTAATTTTAGCTCTAACACTGATGATCCACCTACAAATGTGAACTGACGTTCAAAAATAAAACATTTGAAAACGGACCATTTTCCACATTTCTGAAGCATGACGTAATGGGGGGGTGTTATCTCTTTTGTCGAAAATCAGCCGTTTTTGCTCGAACATTAAATGCCTCCAAATGGTATTTATTTCACTTCCCGAGCCCCTGGAAGCATGAAAATCACTTTAAACATGCTAATTTTAGCTCTAACACTGATGATCCACCTACAAATGTGAACTGACGTTCAAAAATAAAACATTTGAAAACGGACCATTTTCCACATTTCTGAAGCATGACGTAATGGGGGGGTGTTATCTCTTTTGTCGAAAATCAGCCGTTTTTGCTCGAACATTAAATGCCTCCAAATGGTATTTATTTCACTTCCCGAGCCCCTGGAAGCATGAAAATCACTTTAAACATGCTAATTTTAGCTCTAACACTGATGATCCACCTACAAATGTGAACTGACGTTCAAAAATAAAACATTTGAAAACGGACCATTTTCCACATTTCTGAAGCAGGACGTAATGGGGGGGTGTTATCTCTTTTGTCGAAAATCAGCCGTTTTTGCTCGAACATTAAATGCCTCCAAATGGTATTTATTTCACTTCCCGAGCCCCTGGAAGCATGAAAATCACTTTAAACATGCTAATTTTAGCTCTAACACTGATGATCCACCTACAAATGTGAACTGACGTTCAAAAATAAAACATTTGAAAACGGACCATTTTCCACATTTCTGAAGCAGGACGTAATGGGGGCGTGTTATCTCTTTTGTCGAAAATCAGCCGTTTTTGCTCGAACATTAAATGCCTCCAAATGGTATTTATTTCACTTCCCGAGCCCCTGGAAGCATGAAAATCACTTTAAACATGCTAATTTTAGCTCTAACACTGATGATCCACCTACAAATGTGAACTGACGTTCAAAAATAAAACATTTGAAAACGGACCATTTTCCAAATTTCTGAAGCAGGACGTAATGGGGGGGTGTTATCTCTTTTGTCGAAAATCAGCCGTTTTTGCTCGAACATTAAATGCCTCCAAATGGTATTTAATTAACTTCCAGCGCCCCTGGAAGCATGAAAATCACTTTAAACATGCTAAGTTTAGCTCTAACACTGATGATCCACCTACAAATGTGAACTGACGTTCAAAAATAAAACATTTGAAAACGGACCATTTTCCACATTTCTGAAGCATGACGTAATGGGGGGGTGTTATCTCTTTTGTCGAAAATCAGCCGTTTTTGCTCGAACATTAAATGCCTCCAAATGGTATTTAATTAACTTCCAGCGCCCCTGGAAGCATGAAAATCACTTTAAACATGCTAATTTTAGCTCTAACACTGATGATCCACCTACAAATGTGAACTGACGTTCAAAAATAAAACATTTGAAAACGGACCATTTTCCACATTTCTGAAGCAGGACGTAATAGGGGGGTGTTATCTCTTTTGTCGAAAATCAGCCGTTTTTGCTCGAACATTAAATGCCTCCAAATGGTATTTAATTAACTTCCCGGGGTGAAGAAACCCTTTTTGAGAACTCAGAGTGGGTAAATTGGCCATTTTCATGCACTTTTAACCATTCCATAAATCTTGTGTTTAGGGCCCCTGGAAGCATGAAAATCACTTTAAACATGCTAACTTTAGCTCTAACACTGATGATCCACCTACAAATGTGAACTGACGTTCAAAAATAAAACATTTGAAAACGGACCATTTTCCACATTTCTGAAGCAGGACGTAATGGGGGGGTGTTATCTCTTTTGTCGAAAATCAGCCGTTTTTGCTCGAACATTAAATGCCTCCAAATGGTATTTAATTAACTTCCAGCGCCCCTGGAAGCATAAAAATCACTTTAAACATGCTAATTTTAGCTCTAACACTGATGATCCACCTACAAATGTGAACTGACGTTCAAAAATAAAACATTTGAAAACGGACCATTTTCCACATTTCTGAAGCAGGACGTAATGGGGGGGTGTTATCTCTTTTGTCGAAAATCAGCCGTTTTTGCTCGAACATTAAATGCCTCCAAATGGTAATTAATTAACTTCCCGGGGTGAAGAAACCCTTTTTGAGAACTCAGAGTGGGTAAATTGGCCATTTTCATGCACTTTTAACCATTCCATAAATCTTGTGTTTAGGGCCCCTGGGAGCATGAAAATCACTTTAAACATGCTAATTTTAGCTCTAACACTGATGATCCACCTACAAATGTGAACTGACGTTCAAAAATAAAACATTTGAAAACGGACCATTTTCCACATTTCTGAAGCATGACGTAATGGGGGGGTGTTATCTCTTTTGTCGAAAATCAGCCGTTTTTGCTCGAACATTAAATGCCTCCAAATGGTATTTATTTCACTTCCCGAGCCCCTGGAAGAATGAAAATCACTTTAAACATGCTAATTTTAGCTTTAACAATGATGATCCACCTACAAATGTGAACTGACGTTCAAAAATAAAACATTTGAAAACGGACCATTTTCCACATTTCTGAAGCATGACGTAATGGGGGGGTGTTATCTCTTTTGTCGAAAATCAGCCGTTTTTGCTCGAACATTAAATGCCTCCAAATGGTATTTATTTCACTTCCCGGGGTGAAGAAACCCTTTTTGAGAACTCAGAGTGGGTAAATTGGCCATTTTCATGCACTTTTAACCATTCCATAAATCTTGTGTTTAGGGCCCCTGGGAGCATGAAAATCACTTTAAACATGCTAATTTTAGCTCTAACACTGATGATCCACCTACAAATGTGAACTGACGTTCAAAAATAAAACATTTGAAAACGGACCATTTTCCACATTTCTGAAGCATGACGTAATGGGGGGGTGTTATCTCTTTTGTCGAAAATCAGCCGTTTTTGCTCGAACATTAAATGCCTCCAAATGGTATTTATTTCACTTCCCGAGCCCCTGGAAGCATGAAAATCACTTTAAACATGCTAATTTTAGCTCTAACACTGATGATCCACCTACAAATGTGAACTGACGTTCAAAAATAAAACATTTGAAAACGGACCATTTTCCACATTTCTGAAGCATGACGTAATGGGGGGGTGTTATCTCTTTTGTCGAAAATCAGCCGTTTTTGCTCGAACATTAAATGCCTCCAAATGGTATTTATTTCACTTCCCGAGCCCCTGGAAGCATGAAAATCACTTTAAACATGCTAATTTTAGCTCTAACACTGATGATCCACCTACAAATGTGAACTGACGTTCAAAAATAAAACATTTGAAAACGGACCATTTTCCACATTTCTGAAGCAGGACGTAATGGGGGGGTGTTATCTCTTTTGTCGAAAATCAGCCGTTTTTGCTCGAACATTAAATGCCTCCAAATGGTATTTATTTCACTTCCCGAGCCCCTGGAAGCATGAAAATCACTTTAAACATGCTAATTTTAGCTCTAACACTGATGATCCACCTACAAATGTGAACTGACGTTCAAAAATAAAACATTTGAAAACGGACCATTTTCCACATTTCTGAAGCAGGACGTAATGGGGGCGTGTTATCTCTTTTGTCGAAAATCAGCCGTTTTTGCTCGAACATTAAATGCCTCCAAATGGTATTTATTTCACTTCCCGAGCCCCTGGAAGCATGAAAATCACTTTAAACATGCTAATTTTAGCTCTAACACTGATGATCCACCTACAAATGTGAACTGACGTTCAAAAATAAAACATTTGAAAACGGACCATTTTCCAAATTTCTGAAGCAGGACGTAATGGGGGGGTGTTATCTCTTTTGTCGAAAATCAGCCGTTTTTGCTCGAACATTAAATGCCTCCAAATGGTATTTAATTAACTTCCAGCGCCCCTGGAAGCATGAAAATCACTTTAAACATGCTAAGTTTAGCTCTAACACTGATGATCCACCTACAAATGTGAACTGACGTTCAAAAATAAAACATTTGAAAACGGACCATTTTCCACATTTCTGAAGCATGACGTAATGGGGGGGTGTTATCTCTTTTGTCGAAAATCAGCCGTTTTTGCTCGAACATTAAATGCCTCCAAATGGTATTTAATTAACTTCCAGCGCCCCTGGAAGCATGAAAATCACTTTAAACATGCTAATTTTAGCTCTAACACTGATGATCCACCTACAAATGTGAACTGACGTTCAAAAATAAAACATTTGAAAACGGACCATTTTCCACATTTCTGAAGCAGGACGTAATAGGGGGGTGTTATCTCTTTTGTCGAAAATCAGCCGTTTTTGCTCGAACATTAAATGCCTCCAAATGGTATTTAATTAACTTCCCGGGGTGAAGAAACCCTTTTTGAGAACTCAGAGTGGGTAAATTGGCCATTTTCATGCACTTTTAACCATTCCATAAATCTTGTGTTTAGGGCCCCTGGAAGCATGAAAATCACTTTAAACATGCTAACTTTAGCTCTAACACTGATGATCCACCTACAAATGTGAACTGACGTTCAAAAATAAAACATTTGAAAACGGACCATTTTCCACATTTCTGAAGCAGGACGTAATGGGGGGGTGTTATCTCTTTTGTCGAAAATCAGCCGTTTTTGCTCGAACATTAAATGCCTCCAAATGGTATTTAATTAACTTCCAGCGCCCCTGGAAGCATAAAAATCACTTTAAACATGCTAATTTTAGCTCTAACACTGATGATCCACCTACAAATGTGAACTGACGTTCAAAAATAAAACATTTGAAAACGGACCATTTTCCACATTTCTGAAGCAGGACGTAATGGGGGGGTGTTATCTCTTTTGTCGAAAATCAGCCGTTTTTGCTCGAACATTAAATGCCTCCAAATGGTAATTAATTAACTTCCCGGGGTGAAGAAACCCTTTTTGAGAACTCAGAGTGGGTAAATTGGCCATTTTCATGCACTTTTAACCATTCCATAAATCTTGTGTTTAGGGCCCCTGGGAGCATGAAAATCACTTTAAACATGCTAATTTTAGCTCTAACACTGATGATCCACCTACAAATGTGAACTGACGTTCAAAAATAAAACATTTGAAAACGGACCATTTTCCACATTTCTGAAGCATGACGTAATGGGGGGGTGTTATCTCTTTTGTCGAAAATCAGCCGTTTTTGCTCGAACATTAAATGCCTCCAAATGGTATTTATTTCACTTCCCGAGCCCCTGGAAGAATGAAAATCACTTTAAACATGCTAATTTTAGCTTTAACAATGATGATCCACCTACAAATGTGAACTGACGTTCAAAAATAAAACATTTGAAAACGGACCATTTTCCACATTTCTGAAGCATGACGTAATGGGGGGGTGTTATCTCTTTTGTCGAAAATCAGCCGTTTTTGCTCGAACATTAAATGCCTCCAAATGGTATTTATTTCACTTCCCGGGGTGAAGAAACCCTTTTTGAGAACTCAGAGTGGGTAAATTGGCCATTTTCATGCACTTTTAACCATTCCATAAATCTTGTGTTTAGGGCCCCTGGGAGCATGAAAATCACTTTAAACATGCTAATTTTAGCTCTAACACTGATGATCCACCTACAAATGTGAACTGACGTTCAAAAATAAAACATTTGAAAACGGACCATTTTCCACATTTCTGAAGCAGGACGTAATGGGGGGGTGTTATCTCTTTTGTCGAAAATCAGCCGTTTTTGCTCGAACATTAAATGCCTCCAAATGGTATTTATTTCACTTCCCGAGCCCCTGGAAGCATGAAAATCACTTTAAACATGCTAATTTTAGCTCTAACACTGATGATCCACCTACAAATGTGAACTGACGTTCAAAAATAAAACATTTGAAAACGGACCATTTTCCACATTTCTGAAGCAGGACGTAATGGGGGGGTGTTATCTCTTTTGTCGAAAATCAGCCGTTTTTGCTCGAACATTAAATGCCTCCAAATGGTATTTATTTCACTTCCCGAGCCCCTGGAAGCATGAAAATCACTTTAAACATGCTAATTTTACCTCTAACACTGATGATCCACCTACAAATGTGAACTGACGTTCAAAAATAAAACATTTGAAAACGGACCATTTTCCAAATTTCTGAAGCAGGACGTAATGGGGGGGTGTTATCTCTTTTGTCGAAAATCAGCCGTTTTTGCTCGAACATTAAATGCCTCCAAATGGTATTTAATTAACTTCCAGCGCCCCTGGAAGCATGAAAATCACTTTAAACATGCTAAGTTTAGCTCTAACACTGATGATCCACCTACAAATGTGAACTGACGTTCAAAAATAAAACATTTGAAAACGGACCATTTTCCACATTTCTGAAGCATGACGTAATGGGGGGGTGTTATCTCTTTTGTCGAAAATCAGCCGTTTTTGCTCGAACATTAAATGCCTCCAAATGGTATTTAATTAACTTCCAGCGCCCCTGGAAGCATGAAAATCACTTTAAACATGCTAATTTTAGCTCTAACACTGATGATCCACCTACAAATGTGAACTGACGTTCAAAAATAAAACATTTGAAAACGGACCATTTTCCACATTTCTGAAGCAGGACGTAATAGGGGGGTGTTATCTCTTTTGTCGAAAATCAGCCGTTTTTGCTCGAACATTAAATGCCTCCAAATGGTATTTAATTAACTTCCCGGGGTGAAGAAACCCTTTTTGAGAACTCAGAGTGGGTAAATTGGCCATTTTCATGCACTTTTAACCATTCCATAAATCTTGTGTTTAGGGCCCCTGGAAGCATGAAAATCACTTTAAACATGCTAACTTTAGCTCTAACACTGATGATCCACCTACAAATGTGAACTGACGTTCAAAAATAAAACATTTGAAAACGGACCATTTTCCACATTTCTGAAGCAGGACGTAATGGGGGGGTGTTATCTCTTTTGTCGAAAATCAGCCGTTTTTGCTCGAACATTAAATGCCTCCAAATGGTATTTAATTAACTTCCAGCGCCCCTGGAAGCATAAAAATCACTTTAAACATGCTAATTTTAGCTCTAACACTGATGATCCACCTACAAATGTGAACTGACGTTCAAAAATAAAACATTTGAAAAGGGACCATTTTCCACATTTCTGAAGCAGGACGTAATGGGGGGGTGTTATCTCTTTTGTCGAAAATCAGCCGTTTTTGCTCGAACATTAAATGCCTCCAAATGGTAATTAATTAACTTCCCGGGGTGAAGAAACCCTTTTTGAGAACTCAGAGTGGGTAAATTGGCCATTTTCATGCACTTTTAACCATTCTATAAATCTTGTGTTTAGGGCCCCTGGGAGCATGAAAATCACTTTAAACATGCTAATTTTAGCTCTAACACTGATGATCCACCTACAAATGTGAACTGACGTTCAAAAATAAAACATTTGAAAACGGACCATTTTCCACATTTCTGAAGCATGACGTAATGGGGGGGTGTTATCTCTTTTGTCGAAAATCAGCCGTTTTTGCTCGAACATTAAATGCCTCCAAATGGTATTTATTTCACTTCCCGAGCCCCTGGAAGCATGAAAATCACTTTAAACATGCTAATTTTAGCTCTAACACTGATGATCCACCTACAAATGTGAACTGACGTTCAAAAATAAAACATTTGAAAACGGACCATTTTCCACATTTCTGAAGCATGACGTAATGGGGGGGTGTTATCTCTTTTGTCGAAAATCAGCCGTTTTTGCTCGAACATTAAATGCCTCCAAATGGTATTTATTTCACTTCCCGAGCCCCTGGAAGCATGAAAATCACTTTAAACATGCTAATTTTAGCTCTAACACTGATGATCCACCTACAAATGTGAACTGACGTTCAAAAATAAAACATTTGAAAACGGACCATTTTCCACATTTCTGAAGCAGGACGTAATGGGGGGGTGTTATCTCTTTTGTCGAAAATCAGCCGTTTTTGCTCGAACATTAAATGCCTCCAAATGGTATTTATTTCACTTCCCGAGCCCCTGGAAGCATGAAAATCACTTTAAACATGCTAATTTTAGCTCTAACACTGATGATCCACCTACAAATGTGAACTGACGTTCAAAAATAAAACATTTGAAAACGGACCATTTTCCACATTTCTGAAGCAGGACGTAATGGGGGCGTGTTATCTCTTTTGTCGAAAATCAGCCGTTTTTGCTCGAACATTAAATGCCTCCAAATGGTATTTATTTCACTTCCCGAGCCCCTGGAAGCATGAAAATCACTTTAAACATGCTAATTTTAGCTCTAACACTGATGATCCACCTACAAATGTGAACTGACGTTCAAAAATAAAACATTTGAAAACGGACCATTTTCCAAATTTCTGAAGCAGGACGTAATGGGGGGGTGTTATCTCTTTTGTCGAAAATCAGCCGTTTTTGCTCGAACATTAAATGCCTCCAAATGGTATTTAATTAACTTCCAGCGCCCCTGGAAGCATGAAAATCACTTTAAACATGCTAAGTTTAGCTCTAACACTGATGATCCACCTACAAATGTGAACTGACGTTCAAAAATAAAACATTTGAAAACGGACCATTTTCCACATTTCTGAAGCATGACGTAATGGGGGGGTGTTATCTCTTTTGTCGAAAATCAGCCGTTTTTGCTCGAACATTAAATGCCTCCAAATGGTATTTAATTAACTTCCAGCGCCCCTGGAAGCATGAAAATCACTTTAAACATGCTAATTTTAGCTCTAACACTGATGATCCACCTACAAATGTGAACTGACGTTCAAAAATAAAACATTTGAAAACGGACCATTTTCCACATTTCTGAAGCAGGACGTAATAGGGGGGTGTTATCTCTTTTGTCGAAAATCAGCCGTTTTTGCTCGAACATTAAATGCCTCCAAATGGTATTTAATTAACTTCCCGGGGTGAAGAAACCCTTTTTGAGAACTCAGAGTGGGTAAATTGGCCATTTTCATGCACTTTTAACCATTCCATAAATCTTGTGTTTAGGGCCCCTGGAAGCATGAAAATCACTTTAAACATGCTAACTTTAGCTCTAACACTGATGATCCACCTACAAATGTGAACTGACGTTCAAAAATAAAACATTTGAAAACGGACCATTTTCCACATTTCTGAAGCAGGACGTAATGGGGGGGTGTTATCTCTTTTGTCGAAAATCAGCCGTTTTTGCTCGAACATTAAATGCCTCCAAATGGTATTTAATTAACTTCCAGCGCCCCTGGAAGCATAAAAATCACTTTAAACATGCTAATTTTAGCTCTAACACTGATGATCCACCTACAAATGTGAACTGACGTTCAAAAATAAAACATTTGAAAACGGACCATTTTCCACATTTCTGAAGCAGGACGTAATGGGGGGGTGTTATCTCTTTTGTCGAAAATCAGCCGTTTTTGCTCGAACATTAAATGCCTCCAAATGGTAATTAATTAACTTCCCGGGGTGAAGAAACCCTTTTTGAGAACTCAGAGTGGGTAAATTGGCCATTTTCATGCACTTTTAACCATTCCATAAATCTTGTGTTTAGGGCCCCTGGGAGCATGAAAATCACTTTAAACATGCTAATTTTAGCTCTAACACTGATGATCCACCTACAAATGTGAACTGACGTTCAAAAATAAAACATTTGAAAACGGACCATTTTCCACATTTCTGAAGCATGACGTAATGGGGGGGTGTTATCTCTTTTGTCGAAAATCAGCCGTTTTTGCTCGAACATTAAATGCCTCCAAATGGTATTTATTTCACTTCCCGAGCCCCTGGAAGCATGAAAATCACTTTAAACATGCTAATTTTAGCTCTAACACTGATGATCCACCTACAAATGTGAACTGACGTTCAAAAATAAAACATTTGAAAACGGACCATTTTCCACATTTCTGAAGCATGACGTAATGGGGGGGTGTTATCTCTTTTGTCGAAAATCAGCCGTTTTTGCTCGAACATTAAATGCCTCCAAATGGTATTTATTTCACTTCCCGAGCCCCTGGAAGCATGAAAATCACTTTAAACATGCTAATTTTAGCTCTAACACTGATGATCCACCTACAAATGTGAACTGACGTTCAAAAATAAAACATTTGAAAACGGACCATTTTCCACATTTCTGAAGCATGACGTAATGGGGGGGTGTTATCTCTTTTGTCGAAAATCAGCCGTTTTTGCTCGAACATTAAATGCCTCCAAATGGTATTTAATTAACTTCCCGGGGTGAAGAAACCCTTTTTGAGAACTCAGAGTGGGTAAATTGGCCATTTTCATGCACTTTTACCCATTCCATAAATCTTGTGTTTAGGGCCCCTGGAAGCATGAAAATCACTTTAAACATGCTAATTTTAGCTCTAACACTGATGATCCACCTACAAATGTGAACTGACGTTCAAAAATAAAACATTTGAAAACGGACCATTTTCCACATTTCTGAAGCATGACGTAATGGGGGGGGTGTTATCTCTTTTGTCGAAAATCAGCCGTTTTTGCTCGAACATTAAATGCCTCCAAATGGTATTTATTTGACTTCCCGAGCCCCTGGAAGCATGAAAATCACTTTAAACATGCTAATTTTAGCTCTAACACAGATGATCCACCTACAAATGTGAACTGACGTTCAAAAATAAAACATTTGAAAACGGACCATTTTTCACATTTCTGAAGCATGACGTAATGGGGGGGTGTTATCTCTTTTGTCGAAAATCAGCCGTTTTTGCTCGAACATTAAATGCCTCCAAATGGTATTTAATTAACTTCCAGCGCCCCTGGAAGCATGAAAATCACTTTAAACATGCTAATTTTAGCTCTAACACTGATGATCCACCTACAAATGTGAACTGACGTTCAAAAATAAAACATTTGAAAACGGACCATTTTCCACATTTCTGAAGCATGACGTAATGGGGGGGTGTTATCTCTTTTGTCGAAAATCAGCCGTTTTTGCTCGAACATTAAATGCCTCCAAATGGTATTTAATTAACTTCCAGCGCCCCTGGAAGCATAAAAATCACTTTAAACATGCTAATTTTAGCTCTAACACTGATGATCCACCTACAAATGTGAACTGACGTTCAAAAATAAAACATTTGAAAACGGACAATTTTCCACATTTCTGAAGCAGGACGTAATGGGGGGGTGTTATCTCTTTTGTCAAAAATCAGCCGTTTTTGCTCGAACATTAAATGCCTCCAAATGGTATTTAATTAACTTCCAGCGCCCCTGGAATCATAAAAATCACTTTAAACATGCTAATTTTAGCTCTAACACTGATGATCCACCTACAAATGTGAACTGACGTTCAAAAATAAAACATTTGAAAACGGACCATTTTCCACATTTCTGAAGCATGACGTAATGGGGGGGTGTTATCTCTTTTGTCGAAAATCAGCCGTTTTTGCTCGAACATTAAATGCCTCCAAATGGTATTTATTTCACTGCCAGCGCCCCTGGAAGCATGAAAATCACTTTAAACATGCTAATTTTAGCTCTAACACTGATGATCCACCTACAAATGTGAACTGACGTTCAAAAATAAAACATTTGAAAACGGACCATTTTCTAAGTGTGGGCGGCCAGCTACGCTCCGTTTGCGGAGTGTGCGTAGTGCCGCCTACTCCGCATTTTGCGGAGCCGGCGGAGCCAGGCGGCACTACGCACACTCCGCAAACGGAGCGTAGCTGGCCGCCACCCGCCTCCCTCCCGCCCTCCCTAAATACTTTAAAGTAAAGGAATAAATTAATTTAAAACGCACTTACCTTGCCGGCCGCTGCCCGCCGCGTCCCCGGGGCTCGCTATCTTCCGTCTTCGTCTTCTTTCGTAATGCGCATGCGCGGGCGGCCGCGCATGCGCATTTTCTCGTGAGAAATGCGCATGCGCGGCCGCCCGCGCATGCGCATTACGAAAGAAGACGGAAGATAGCGAGCCCCGGGGACGCGGCGGGAAGCGGCCGGCAAGGTAAGTGCGTTTTAAATTAATTTATTCCTTTCATTTAAAGTATTTAGGGAGGGCGGGAGGGAGGCGGGAGGCGGGTGGCGGGGCTGGCGGCCGGGTGGTGTTTGCGGAGTGGGGCTACGCGGAGTGCGGAGGTGGGCGTAGTTTCTCGCCCACTTCGCGTAGCTCCGCGAAGCCCCACTCCGCCAACTCCGCCCAGGGTTACCATTTTCCACATTTCTGAAGCATGACGTAATGGGGGGTGTTATCTCTTTTGTCGAAAATCAGCCGTTTTTGCTCGAACATTAAATGCCTCCAAATGGTATTTAATTAACTTCCCGAGCCCCTGGGAGCATGAAAATCACTTTAAACATTCTAATTTTAGCTCTAACACTGATGATCCACCTACAAATGTGAACTGACGTTCAAAAATAAAACATTTGAAAACGGACCATTTTCCACATTTCTGAAGCATGACGTAATGGGGGGGTGTTATCTCTTTTGTCGAAAATCAGCCGTTTTTGCTCGAACATTAAATGCCTCCAAATGGTATTTATTTCACTTCCCGAGCCCCTGGAAGCATGAAAATCACTTTAAACATGCTAATTTTAGCTCTAACACTGATGATCCACCTACAAATGTGAACTGACGTTCAAAAATAAGACATTTGAAAACGGACCATTTTCCACATTTCTGAAGCAGGACGTAATGGGGGGGTGTTATCTCTTTTGTCGAAAATCAGCCGTTTTTGCTCGAACATTAAATGCCTCCAAATGGTATTTAATTAACTTCCCGAGCCCCTGGAAGCATGAAAATCACTTTAAACATGCTAATTTTAGCTCTAACACTGATGATCCACCTACAAATGTGAACTGACGTTCAAAAATAAAACATTTGAAAACGGACCATTTTCCACATTTCTGAAGTATGACGTAATGGGGGGGGTGTTATCTCTTTTGTCGAAAATCAGCCGTTTTTGCTCGAACATTAAATGCCTCCAAATGGTATTTAATTAACTTCCCGGGGTGAAGAAACCCTTTTTGAGAACTCAGAGTGGGTAAATTGGCCATTTTCATGCACTTTTAACCATTCCATAAATCTTGTGTTTAGGGCCCCTGGGAGCATGAAAATCACTTTAAACATGCTAATTTTAGCTCTAACACTGATGATCCACCTACAAATGTGAACTGACGTTCAAAAATAAAACATTTGAAAACGGACCATTTTCCACATTTCTGAAGCATGACGTAATGGGGGGGTGTTATCTCTTTTGTCGAAAATCAGCCGTTTTTGCTCGAACATTAAATACCTCCAAATGGTATTTATTTCACTTCCCGAGCCCCTGGAAGCATGAAAATCACTTTAAACATGCTCATTTTAGCTCTAACACTGATGATCCACCTACAAATGTGAACTGACGTTCAAAAATAAAACATTTGAAAACGGACCATTTTCCACATTTCTGAAGCATGACGTAATGGGGGGGTGTTATCTCTTTTGTCGAAAATCAGCCGTTTTTGCTCGAACATTAAATGCCTCCAAATGGTATTTAATTAACTTCCCGAGCCCCTGGAAGCATGAAAATCACTTTAAACATGCTAATTTTAGCTCTAACACTGATGATCCACCTACAAATGTGAACTGACGTTCAAAAATAAAACCTTTGAAAACGGACCATTTTCCACATTTCTGGGGCAGGACGTAATGGGGGGGTGTTATCTCTTTTGTCGAAAATCAGCCGTTTTTGCTCGAACATTAAATGCCTCCAAATGGTATTTATTTCACTTCCCGAGCCCCTGGAAGCATGAAAATCACTTTAAACATGCTAATTTTAGCTCTAACACTTATGATCCACCTACAAATGTGAACTGACGTTCAAAAATAAAACATTTGAAAACGGACCATTTTCCACATTTCTGAAGCAGGACGTAATGGGGGGGTGTTATCTCTTTTGTCGAAAATCAGCCGTTTTTGCTCGAACATTAAATGCCTCCAAATGGTATTTAATTAACTTCCCGAGCCCCTGGAAGCATAACAATCACTTTAAACATGCTAATTTTAGCTCTAACACTGATGATCCACCTACAAATGTGAACTGACGTTCAAAAATAAAACATTTGAAAACGGACCATTTTCCACATTTCTGAAGCATGACGTAATGGGGGGGTGTTATCTCTTTTGTCGAAAATCAGCCGTTTTTGCTCGAACATTAAATGCCTCCAAATGGTATTTAATTAACTTCCAGCGCCCCTGGAAGCATGAAAATCACTTTAAACATGCTAATTTTAGCTCTAACACTGATGATCCACCTACAAATGTGAACTGACATTCAAAAATAAAACATTTGAAAACGGACCATTTTCCACATTTCTGAAGCATGACGTAATGGGGGGGTGTTATCTCTTTTGTCGAAAATCAGCCGTTTTTGCTCGAACATTAAATGCCTCCAAATGGTATTTAATTAACTTCCCGAGCCCCTGGAAGCATGAAAATCACTTTAAACATGCTAATTTTAGCTCTAACACTGATGATCCACCTACAAATGTGAACTGACGTTCAAAAATAAAACCTTTGAAAACGGACCATTTTCCACATTTCTGAAGCAGGACGTAATGGGGGGGTGTTATCTCTTTTGTCGAAAATCAGCCGTTTTTGCTCGAACATTAAATGCCTCCAAATGGTATTTATTTCACTTCCCGAGCCCCTGGAAGCATGAAAATCACTTTAAACATGCTAATTTTAGCTCTAACACTTATGATCCACCTACAAATGTGAACTGACGTTCAAAAATAAAACATTTGAAAACGGACCATTTTCCACATTTCTGAAGCAGGACGTAATGGGGGGGTGTTATCTCTTTTGTCGAAAATCATCCGTTTTTGCTCGAACATTAAATGCCTCCAAATGGTATTTAATTAACTTCCCGAGCCCCTGGAAGCATAAAAATCACTTTAAACATGCTAATTTTAGCTCTAACACTGATGATCCACCTACAAATGTGAACTGACGTTCAAAAATAAAACATTTGAAAACGGACCATTTTCCACATTTCTGAAGCATGACGTAATGGGGGGGTGTTATCTCTTTTGTCGAAAATCAGCCGTTTTTGCTCGAACATTAAATGCCTCCAAATGGTATTTAATTAACTTCCAGCGCCCCTGGAAGCATGAAAATCACTTTAAACATGCTAATTTTAGCTCTAACACTGATGATCCACCTACAAATGTGAACTGACATTCAAAAATAAAACATTTGAAAACGGACCATTTTCCACATTTCTGAAGCATGACGTAATGGGGGGGTGTTATCTCTTTTGTCGAAAATCAGCCGTTTTTGCTCGAACATTAAATGCCTCCAAATGGTATTTAATTAACTTCCCGAGCCCCTGGAAGCATGAAAATCACTTTAAACATGCTAATTTTAGCTCTAACACTGATGATCCACCTACAAATGTGAACTGACATTCAAAAATAAAACATTTGAAAACTGACCATTTTCCACATTTCTGAAGCATGACGTAATGGGGGGGTGTTATCTCTTTTGTCGAAAATCAGCCGTTTTTGCTCGAACATTAAATGCCTCCAAATGGTATTTAATTAACTTCCAGCGCCCCTGGAAGCATGAAAATCACTTTAAACATGCTAATTTTAGCTCTAACACTGATGATCCACCTACAAATGTGAACTGACGTTCAAAAATAAAACATTTGAAAACGGACCATTTTCCACATTTCTGAAGCATGACGTAAGGGGGGGGTGTTATCTCTTTTGTCGAAAATCAGCCGTTTTTGCTCGAACATTAAATGCCTCCAAATGGTATTTATTTCACTTCCCGAGCCCCTGGAAGCATGAAAATCACTTTAAACATGCTAATTTTAGCTCTAACACTGATGATCCACCTACAAATGTGAACTGACGTTCAAAAATAAAACATTTGAAAACGGACCATTTTCCACATTTCTGAAGCATGACGTAATGGGGGGGTGTTATCTCTTTTGTCGAAAATCAGCCGTTTTTGCTCGAACATTAAATGCCTCCAAATGGTATTTAATTAACTTCCCGAGCCCCTGGAAGCATGAAAATCACTTTAAACATGCTAATTTTAGCTCTAACACTGATGATCCACCTACAAATGTGAACTGACATTCAAAAATAAAACATTTGAAAACTGACCATTTTCCACATTTCTGAAGCATGACGTAATGGGGGGGTGTTATCTCTTTTGTCGAAAATCAGCCGTTTTTGCTCGAACATTAAATGCCTCCAAATGGTATTTAATTAACTTCCAGCGCCCCTGGAAGCATGAAAATCACTTTAAACATGCTAATTTTAGCTCTAACACTGATGATCCACCTACAAATGTGAACTGACATTCAAAAATAAAACATTTGAAAACTGACCATTTTCCACATTTCTGAAGCATGACGTAATGGGGGGGTGTTATCTCTTTTGTCGAAAATCAGCCGTTTTTGCTCGAACATTAAATGCCTCCAAATGGTATTTAATTAACTTCCAGCGCCCCTGGAAGCATGAAAATCACTTTAAACATGCTAATTTTAGCTCTAACACTGATGATCCACCTACAAATGTGAACTGACGTTCAAAAATAAAACATTTGAAAACGGACCATTTTCCACATTTCTGAAGCAGGACGTAATGGGGGGGTGTTATCTCTTTTGTCGAAAATCATCCGTTTTTGCTCGAACATTAAATGCCTCCAAATGGTATTTAATTAACTTCCCGAGCCCCTGGAAGCATAAAAATCACTTTAAACATGCTAATTTTAGCTCTAACACTGATGATCCACCTACAAATGTGAACTGACGTTCAAAAATAAAACATTTGAAAACGGACCATTTTCCACATTTCTGAAGCATGACGTAATGGGGGGGTGTTATCTCTTTTGTCGAAAATCAGCCGTTTTTGCTCGAACATTAAATGCCTCCAAATGGTATTTAATTAACTTCCAGCGCCCCTGGAAGCATGAAAATCACTTTAAACATGCTAATTTTAGCTCTAACACTGATGATCCACCTACAAATGTGAACTGACATTCAAAAATAAAACATTTGAAAACGGACCATTTTCCACATTTCTGAAGCATGACGTAATGGGGGGGTGTTATCTCTTTTGTCGAAAATCAGCCGTTTTTGCTCGAACATTAAATGCCTCCAAATGGTATTTAATTAACTTCCCGAGCCCCTGGAAGCATGAAAATCACTTTAAACATGCTAATTTTAGCTCTAACACTGATGATCCACCTACAAATGTGAACTGACATTCAAAAATAAAACATTTGAAAACGGACCATTTTCCACATTTCTGAAGCATGACGTAATGGGGGGGTGTTATCTCTTTTGTCGAAAATCAGCCGTTTTTGCTCGAACATTAAATGCCTCCAAATGGTATTTAATTAACTTCCAGCGCCCCTGGAAGCATGAAAATCACTTTAAACATGCTAATTTTAGCTCTAACACTGATGATCCACCTACAAATGTGAACTGACGTTCAAAAATAAAACATTTGAAAACGGACCATTTTCCACATTTCTGAAGCATGACGTAAGGGGGGGGTGTTATCTCTTTTGTCGAAAATCAGCCGTTTTTGCTCGAACATTAAATGCCTCCAAATGGTATTTATTTCACTTCCCGAGCCCCTGGAAGCATGAAAATCACTTTAAACATGCTAATTTTAGCTCTAACACTGATGATCCACCTACAAATGTGAACTGACGTTCAAAAATAAAACATTTGAAAACGGACCATTTTCCACATTTCTGAAGCATGACGTAATGGGGGGGTGTTATCTCTTTTGTCGAAAATCAGCCGTTTTTGCTCGAACATTAAATGCCTCCAAATGGTATTTAATTAACTTCCCGAGCCCCTGGAAGCATGAAAATCACTTTAAACATGCTAATTTTAGCTCTAACACTGATGATCCACCTACAAATGTGAACTGACATTCAAAAATAAAACATTTGAAAACTGACCATTTTCCACATTTCTGAAGCATGACGTAATGGGGGGGTGTTATCTCTTTTGTCGAAAATCAGCCGTTTTTGCTCGAACATTAAATGCCTCCAAATGGTATTTAATTAACTTCCAGCGCCCCTGGAAGCATGAAAATCACTTTAAACATGCTAATTTTAGCTCTAACACTGATGATCCACCTACAAATGTGAACTGACGTTCAAAAATAAAACATTTGAAAACGGACCATTTTCCACATTTCTGAAGCATGACGTAATGGGGGGGTGTTATCTCTTTTGTCGAAAATCAGCCGTTTTTGCTCGAACATTAAATGCCTCCAAATGGTATTTATTTCACTTCCCGAGCCCCTGGAAGCATGAAAATCACTTTAAACATGCTAATTTTAGCTCTAACACTGATGATCCACCTACAAATGTGAACTGACGTTCAAAAATAAAACATTTGAAAACGGACCATTTTCCACATTTCTGAAGCATGACGTAATGGGGGGGTGTTATCTCTTTTGTCGAAAATCAGCCGTTTTTGCTCGAACATTAAATGCCTCCAAATGGTATTTAATTAACTTCCCGAGCCCCTGGAAGCATGAAAATCACTTTAAACATGCTAATTTTAGCTCTAACACTGATGATCCACCTACAAATGTGAACTGACGTTCAAAAATAAAACCTTTGAAAACGGACCATTTTCCACATTTCTGAAGCAGGACGTAATGGGGGGGTGTTATCTCTTTTGTCGAAAATCTGCCGTTTTTGCTCGAACATTAAATGCCTCCAAATGGTATTTATTTCACTTCCCGAGCCCCTGGAAGCATGAAAATCACTTTAAACATGCTAATTTTAGCTCTAACACTGATGATCCACCTACAAATATGAACTGACGTTCAAAAATAAAACATTTGAAAACTGACCATTTTCCACATTTCTGAAGCAGGACGTAATGGGGGGGTGTTATCTCTTTTGTCGAAAATCAGCCGTTTTTGCTCGAACATTAAATGCCTCCAAATGGTATTTAATTAACTTCCCGAGCCCCTGGAAGCATAAAAATCACTTTAAACATGCTAATTTTAGCCCTAACACTGATGATCCACCTACAAATGTGAACTGACGTTCAAAAATAAAACATTTGAAAACGGACCATTTTCCACATTTCTGAAGCATGACGTAATGGGGGGGTGTTATCTCTTTTGTCGAAAATCAGCCGTTTTTGCTCGAACATTAAATGCCTCCAAATGGTATTTAATTAACTTCCAGCGCCCCTGGAAGCATGAAAATCACTTTAAACATGCTAATTTTAGCTCTAACACTGATGATCCACCTACAAATGTGAACTGACATTCAAAAATAAAACATTTGAAAACGGACCATTTTCCACATTTCTGAAGCATGACGTAATGGGGGGGTGTTATCTCTTTTGTCGAAAATCAGCCGTTTTTGCTCGAACATTAAATGCCTCCAAATGGTATTTAATTAACTTCCAGCGCCCCTGGAAGCATGAAAATCACTTTAAACATGCTAATTTTAGCTCTAACACTGATGATCCACCTACAAATGTGAACTGACGTTCAAAAATAAAACATTTGAAAACGGACCATTTTCCACATTTCTGAAGCATGACGTAATGGGGGGGTGTTATCTCTTTTGTCGAAAATCAGCCGTTTTTGCTCGAACATTAAATGCCTCCAAATGGTATTTAATTAACTTCCCGGGGTGAAGAAACCCTTTTTGAGAACTCAGAGTGGGTAAATTGGCCATTTTCATGCACTTTTAACCATTCCATAAATCTTGTGTTTAGGGCCCCTGGGAGCATGAAAATCACTTTAAACATGCTAATTTTAGCTCTAACACTGATGATCCACCTACAAATGTGAACTGACGTTCAAAAATAAAACATTTGAAAACGGACCATTTTCCACATTTCTGAAGCAGGACGTAATGGGGGGTTGTTATCTCTTTTGTCGAAAATCAGCAGTTTTTGCTCGAACATTAAATGCCTCCAAATGGTATTTATTTCACTTCCCGGGGTGAAGAAACCCTTTTTGAGAACTCAGAGTGGGTAAATTGGCCATTTTCATGCACTTTTAACCATTCCATAAATCTTGTGTTTAGGGCCCCTGGGAGCATGAAAATCACTTTAAACATGCTAATTTTAGCTCTAACACTGATGATCCACCTACAAATGTGAACTGACGTTCAAAAATAAAACATTTGAAAACGGACCATTTTCCACATTTCTGAAGCATGACGTAATGGGGGGGTGTTATCTCTTTTGTCGAAAATCAGCCGTTTTTGCTCGAACATTAAATGCCTCCAAATGGTATTTAATTAACTTCCAGCGCCCCTGGAAGCATAAAAATCACTTTAAACATGCTAATTTTAGCTCTAACACTGATGATCCACCTACAAATGTGAACTGACGTTCAAAAATAAAACATTTGAAAACGGACCATTTTCCACATTTCTGAAGCAGGACGTAATGGGGGGGTGTTATCTCTTTTGTCGAAAATCAGCCGTTTTTGCTCGAACATTAAATGCCTCCAAATGGTATTTAATTAACTTCCCGGGGTGAAGAAACCCTTTTTGAGAACTCAGAGTGGGTAAATTGGCCATTTTCATGCACTTTTAACCATTCCATAAATCTTGTGTTTAGGGCCCCTGGGAGCATGAAAATCACTTTAAACATGCTAATTTTAGCTCTAACACTGATGATCCACCTACAAATGTGAACTGACGTTCAAAAATAAAACATTTGAAAACGGACCATTTTCCACATTTCTGAAGCATGACGTAATGGGGGGGTGTTATCTCTTTTGTCGAAAATCAGCCGTTTTTGCTCGAACATTAAATGCCTCCAAATGGTATTTATTTCACTTCCCGAGCCCCTGGAAGCATGAAAATCACTTTAAACATGTTAATTTTAGCTCTAACACTGATGATCCACCTACAAATGTGAACTGACGTTCAAAAATAAAACATTTGAAAACGGACCATTTTCCACATTTCTGAAGCATGACGTAATGGGGGGGTGTTATCTCTTTTGTCGAAAATCAGCCGTTTTTGCTCGAACATTAAATGCCTCCAAATGGTATTTATTTCACTTCCCGAGCCCCTGGAAGCATGAAAATCACTTTAAACATGCTAATTTTAGCTCTAACACTGATGATCCACCTACAAATGTGAACTGACGTTCAAAAATAAAACATTTGAAAACTGACCATTTTCCACATTTCTGAAGCATGACGTAATGGGGGGGTGTTATCTCTTTTGTCGAAAATCAGCCGTTTTTGCTCGAACATTAAATGCCTCCAAATGGTATTTATTTCACTTCCCGAGCCCCTGGAAGCATGAAAATCACTGTAAACATGCTAATTTTAGCTCTAACACTGATGATCCACCTACAAATGTGAACTGACGTTCAAAAATAAAACATTTGAAAACGGACCATTTTCCACATTTCTGAAGCATGACGTAATGGGGGGGTGTTATCTCTTTTGTCGAAAATCAGCCGTTTTTGCTCGAACATTAAATGCCTCCAAATGGTATTTAATTAACTTCCAGCGCCCCTGGAAGCATAAAAATCACATTAAACATGCTAATTTTAGCTCTAACACTGATGATCCACCTACAAATGTGAACTGACGTTCAAAAATAAAACATTTGAAAACGGACCATTTTCCACATTTCTGAAGCATGACGTAATGGGGGGGTGTTATCTCTTTTGTCGAAAATCAGCCGTTTTTGCTCGAACATTAAATGCCTCCAAATGGTATTTAATTAACTTCCAGCACCCCTGGAAGCATAAAAATCACTTTAAACATGCTAATTTTAGCTCTAACACTGATGATCCACCTACAAATGTGAACTGACGTTCAAAAATAAAACATTTGAAAACGGACCATTTTCCACATTTCTGAAGCAGGACGTAATGGGGGGGGTGTTATCTCTTTTGTCGAAAATCAGCCGTTTTTGCTCGAACATTAAATGCCTCCAAATGGTATTTAATTAACTTCCCGGGGTGAAGAAACCCTTTTTGAGAACTCAGAGTGGGTAAATTGGCCATTTTCATGCACTTTTAACCATTCCATAAATCTTGTGTTTAGGGCCCCTGGGAGCATGAAAATCACTTTAAACATGCTAATTTTAGCTCTAACACTGATGATCCACCTACAAATGTGAACTGACGTTCAAAAATAAAACATTTGAAAACGGACCATTTTCCACATTTCTGAAGCATGACGTAATGGGGGGGTGTTATCTCTTTTGTCGAAAATCAGCCGTTTTTGCTCGAACATTAAATGCCTCCAAATGGTATTTATTTCACTTCCCGAGCCCCTGGAAGCATGAAAATCACTTTAAACATGCTAATTTTAGCTCTAACACTGATGATCCACCAACAAATGTGAACTGACGTTCAAAAATAAAACATTTGAAAACGGACCATTTTCCACATTTCTGAAGCATGACGTAATGGGGGGGTGTTATCTCTTTTGTCGAAAATCAGCCGTTTTTGCTCGAACATTAAATGCCTCCAAATGGTATTTATTTCACTTCCCAAGCCCCTGGAAGCATGAAAATCACTTTAAACATGCTAATTTTAGCTCTAACACTGATGATCCACCTACAAATGTGAACTGACGTTCAAAAATAAAACATTTGAAAACGGACCATTTTCCACATTTCTGAAGCATGACGTAATGGGGGGGTGTTATCTCTTTTGTCGAAAATCAGCCGTTTTTGCTCGAACATTAAATGCCTCCAAATGGTATTTAATTAACTTCCAGCGCCCCTGGAAGCATAAAAATCACTTTAAACATGCTAATTTTAGCTCTAACACTGATGATCCACCTACAAATGTGAACTGACGTTCAAAAATAAAACATTTGAAAACTGACCATTTTCCACATTTCTGAAGCATGACGTAATGGGGGGGTGTTATCTCTTTTGTCGAAAATCAGCCGTTTTTGCTCGAACATTAAATGCCTCCAAATGGTATTTAATTAACTTCCAGCGCCCCTGGAAGCATAAAAATCACTTTAAACATGCTAATTTTAGCTCTAACACTGATGATCCACCTACAAATGTGAACTGACGTTCAAAAATAAAACATTTGAAAACTGACCATTTTCCACATTTCTGAAGCAGGACGTAATGGGGGGGTGTTATCTCTTTTGTCGAAAATCAGCCGTTTTTGCTCGAACATTAAATGCCTCCAAATGGTATTTATTTCACTTCCCAAGCCCCTGGAAGCATGAAAATCACTTTAAACATGCTAATTTTAGCTCTAACACTGATGATCCACCTACAAATGTGAACTGACGTTCAAAAATAAAACATTTGAAAACGGACCATTTTCCACATTTCTGAAGCATGACGTAATGGGGGGGGTGTTATCTCTTTTGTCGAAAATCAGCCGTTTTTGCTCGAACATTAAATGCCTCCAAATGGTGTTTAATTAACTTCCAGCGCCCCTGGAAGCATAAAAATCACTTTAAACATGCTAATTTTAGCTCTAACACTGATGATCCACCTACAAATGTGAACTGACGTTCAAAAATAAAACATTTGAAAACTGACCATTTTCCACATTTCTGAAGCATGACGTAATGGGGGGGTGTTATCTCTTTTGTCGAAAATCAGCCGTTTTTGCTCGAACATTAAATGCCTCCAAATGGTATTTAATTAACTTCCAGCGCCCCTGGAAGCATAAAAATCACTTTAAACATGCTAATTTTAGCTCTAACACTGATGATCCACCTACAAATGTGAACTGACGTTCAAAAATAAAACATTTGAAAACGGACCATTTTCCACATTTCTGAAGCAGGACGTAATGGGGGGGTGTTATCTCTTTTGTCGAAAATCAGCCGTTTTTGCTCGAACATTAAATGCCTCCAAATGGTATTTAATTAACTTCCCGGGGTGAAGAAACCCTTTTTGAGAACTCAGAGTGGGTAAATTGGCCATTTTCATGCATTTTTAACCATTCCATAAATCTTGTGTTTAGGGACCCTGGGAGCATGAAAATCACTTTAAACATGCTAATTTTAGCTCTAACACTGATGATCCACCTACAAATGTGAACTGACGTTCAAAAATAAAACATTTGAAAACGGACCATTTTCCACATTTCTGAAGCATGACATAATGGGGGGGTGTTATCTCTTTTGTCAAAACTCAGCCGTTTTTGCTCGAACATTAAATGCCTCCAAATGGTATTTAATTAACTTCCCGAGCCCCTGGAAGCATGAAAATAACTTTAAACATGCTAATTTTAGCTCTAACACTGATGATCCACCTACAAATGTGAACTGACGTTCAAAAATAAAACATTTGAAAACGGACCATTTTCCACATTTCTGAAGCAGGACGTAATGGGGGGGTGTTATCTCTTTTGTCGAAAATCAGCCGTTTTTGCTCGAACATTAAATGCCTCCAAATGGTATTTATTTCACTTCCCGAGCCCCTGGAAGCATGAAAATCACTTTAAACATGCTAATTTTAGCTCTAACACTGATGATCCACCTACAAATGTGAACTGACGTTCAAAAATAAAACATTTGAAAACGGACCATTTTCCACATTTCTGAAGCAGGACGTAATGGGGGGGTGTTATCTCTTTTGTCGAAAATCAGCCGTTTTTGCTCGAACATTAAATGCCTCCAAATGGTATTTAATTAACTTCCATCGCCCCTGGAAGCATGAAAATCACTTTAAACATGCTAATTTTAGCTCTAACACTGATGATCCACCTACAAATGTGAACTGACGTTCAAAAATAAAACATTTGAAAACGGACCATTTTCCACATTTCTGAAGCAGGACGTAATGGGGGGGTGTTATCTCTTTTGTCGAAAATCAGCCGTTTTTGCTCGAACATTAAATGCCTCCAAATGGTATTTAATTAACTTCCCGGGGTGAAGAAACCCTTTTTGAGAACTCCGAGTGGGTAAATTGGCCATTTTCATGCACTTTTAACCATTCCATAAATCTTGTGTTTAGGGCCCCTGGGAGCATGAAAATCACTTTAAACATGCTAATTTTAGCTCTAACACTGATGATCCACCTACAAATGTGAACTGACGTTCAAAAATAAAACATTTGAAAACGGACCATTTTCCACATTTCTGAAGCAGGACGTAATGGGGGGGTGTTATCTCTTTTGTCGAAAATCAGCCGTTTTTGCTCGAACATTAAATGCCTCCAAATGGTATTTAATTAACTTCCAGCGCCCCTGGAAGCATGAAAATCACTTTAAACATGCTAATTTTAGCTCTAACACTGATGATCCACCTACAAATGTGAACTGACGTTCAAAAATAAAACATTTGAAAACGGACCATTTTCCACATTTCTGAAGAATGACGTAATGGGGGGGTGTTATCTCTTTTGTGGAAAATCAGCCGTTTTTGCTCGAACATTAAATGCCTCCAAATGGTATTTAATTAACTTCCCGGGGTGAAGAAACCCTTTTTGAGAACTCAGAGTGGGTAAATTGGCCATTTTCATGCACTTTTAACCATTCCATAAATCTTGTGTTTAGGGCCCCTGGGAGCATGAAAATCACTTTAAACATGCTAATTTTAGCTCTAACACTGATGATCCACCTACAAATGTGAACTGACGTTCAAAAATAAAACATTTGAAAACGGACCATTTTCCACATTTCTGAAGCAGGACGTAATGGGGGGGTGTTATCTCTTTTGTCGAAAATCAGCCGTTTTTGCTCGAACATTAAATGCCTCCAAATGGTATTTATTTCACTTCCCGAGCCCCTGGAAGCATGAAAATCACTTTAAACATGCTAATTTTAGCTCTAACACTGATGATCCACCTACAAATGTGAACTGACGTTCAAAAATAAAACATTTGAAAACGGACCATTTTCCACATTTCTGAAGCAGGACGTAATGGGGGGTGTTATCTCTTTTGTCGAAAATCAGCCGTTTTTGCTCGAACATTAAATGCCTCCAAATGGTATTTATTTCACTTCCCGAGCCCCTGGAAGAATGAAAATCACTTTAAACATGCTAATTTTAGCTCTAACACTGATGATCCACCTACAAATGTGAACTGACGTTCAAAAATAAAACATTTGAAAACGGACCATTTTCCACATTTCTGAAGCATGACGTAATGGGGGGGTGTTATCTCTTTTGTCGAAAATCAGCCGTTTTTGCTCGAACTTTAAATGCCTCCAAATGGTATTTAATTAACTTCCAGCGCCCCTGGAAGCATGAAAATCACTTTAAACATGCTAATTTTAGCTCTAACACTGATGATCCACCTACAAATGTGAACTGACGTTCAAAAATAAAACATTTGAAAACGGACCATTTTCCACATTTCTGAAGCATGACGTAATGGGGGGGTGTTATCTCTTTTGTCGAAAATCAGCCGTTTTTGCTTGAACATTAAATGCCTCCAAATGGTATTTAATTAACTTCCAGCGCCCCTGGAAGCATGAAAATCACTTTAAACATGCTAATTTTAGCTCTAACACTGATGATCCACCTACAAATGTGAACTGACGTTCAAAAATAAAACATTTGAAAACGGACCATTTTCCACATTTCTGAAGAATGACGTAATGGGGGGGTGTTATCTCTTTTGTCGAAAATCAGCCGTTTTTGCTCGAACATTAAATGCCTCCAAATGGTATTTAATTAACTTCCCGGGGTGAAGAAACCCTTTTTGAGAACTCAGAGTGGGTAAATTGGCCATTTTCATGCACTTTTAACCATTCCATAAATCTTGTGTTTAGGGCCCCTGGGAGCATGAAAATCACTTTAAACATGCTAATTTTAGCTCTAACACTGATGATCCACCTACAAATGTGAACTGACGTTCAAAAATAAAACATTTGAAAACGGACCATTTTCCACATTTCTGAAGCATGACGTAATGGGGGGGTGTTATCTCTTTTGTCGAAAATCAGCCGTTTTTGCTCGAACATTAAATGCCTCCAAATGGTATTTAATTAACTTCCAGCACCCCTGGAAGCATAAAAATCACTTTAAACATGCTAATTTTAGCTCTAACACTGATGATCCACCTACAAATGTGAACTGACGTTCAAAAATAAAACATTTGAAAACGGACCATTTTCCACATTTCTGAAGCAGGACGTAATGGGGGGGTGTTATCTCTTTTGTCGAAAATCAGCCGTTTTTGCTCGAACATTAAATGCCTCCAAATGGTATTTAATTAACTTCCCGGGGTGAAGAAACCCTTTTTGAGAACTCAGAGTGGGTAAATTGGCCATTTTCATGCACTTTTAACCATTCCATAAATCTTGTGTTTAGGGCCCCTGGGAGCATGAAAATCACTTTAAACATGCTAATTTTAGCTCTAACACTGATGATCCACCTACAAATGTGAACTGACGTTCAAAAATAAAACATTTGAAAACGGACCATTTTCCACATTTCTGAAGCATGACGTAATGGGGGGGTGTTATCTCTTTTGTCGAAAATCAGCCGTTTTTGCTCGAACATTAAATGCCTCCAAATGGTATTTATTTCACTTCCCGAGCCCCTGGAAGCATGAAAATCACTTTAAACATGCTAATTTTAGCTCTAACACTGATGATCCACCAACAAATGTGAACTGACGTTCAAAAATAAAACATTTGAAAACGGACCATTTTCCACATTTCTGAAGCATGACGTAATGGGGGGGTGTTATCTCTTTTGTCGAAAATCAGCCGTTTTTGCTCGAACATTAAATGCCTCCAAATGGTATTTTTTTCACTTCCCAAGCCCCTGGAAGCATGAAAATCACTTTAAACATGCTAATTTTAGCTCTAACACTGATGATCCACCTACAAATGTGAACTGACGTTCAAAAATAAAACATTTGAAAACGGACCATTTTCCACATTTCTGAAGCATGACGTAATGGGGGGGTGTTATCTCTTTTGTCGAAAATCAGCCGTTTTTGCTCGAACATTAAATGCCTCCAAATGGTATTTAATTAACTTCCAGCGCCCCTGGAAGCATAAAAATCACTTTAAACATGCTAATTTTAGCTCTAACACTGATGATCCACCTACAAATGTGAACTGACGTTCAAAAATAAAACATTTGAAAACTGACCATTTTCCACATTTCTGAAGCATGACGTAATGGGGGGGTGTTATCTCTTTTGTCGAAAATCAGCCGTTTTTGCTCGAACATTAAATGCCTCCAAATGGTATTTAATTAACTTCCAGCGCCCCTGGAAGCATAAAAATCACTTTAAACATGCTAATTTTAGCTCTAACACTGATGATCCACCTACAAATGTGAACTGACGTTCAAAAATAAAACATTTGAAAACTGACCATTTTCCACATTTCTGAAGCAGGACGTAATGGGGGGGTGTTATCTCTTTTGTCGAAAATCAGCCGTTTTTGCTCGAACATTAAATGCCTCCAAATGGTATTTATTTCACTTCCCAAGCCCCTGGAAGCATGAAAATCACTTTAAACATGCTAATTTTAGCTCTAACACTGATGATCCACCTACAAATGTGAACTGACGTTCAAAAATAAAACATTTGAAAACGGACCATTTTCCACATTTCTGAAGCATGACGTAATGGGGGGGTGTTATCTCTTTTGTCGAAAATCAGCCGTTTTTGCTCGAACATTAAATGCCTCCAAATGGTGTTTAATTAACTTCCAGCGCCCCTGGAAGCATAAAAATCACTTTAAACATGCTAATTTTAGCTCTAACACTGATGATCCACCTACAAATGTGAACTGACGTTCAAAAATAAAACATTTGAAAACTGACCATTTTCCACATTTCTGAAGCATGACGTAATGGGGGGGTGTTATCTCTTTTGTCGAAAATCAGCCGTTTTTGCTCGAACATTAAATGCCTCCAAATGGTATTTAATTAACTTCCAGCGCCCCTGGAAGCATAAAAATCACTTTAAACATGCTAATTTTAGCTCTAACACTGATGATCCACCTACAAATGTGAACTGACGTTCAAAAATAAAACATTTGAAAACGGACCATTTTCCACATTTCTGAAGCAGGACGTAATGGGGGGGTGTTATCTCTTTTGTCGAAAATCAGCCGTTTTTGCTCGAACATTAAATGCCTCCAAATGGTATTTAATTAACTTCCCGGGGTGAAGAAACCCTTTTTGAGAACTCAGAGTGGGTAAATTGGCCATTTTCATGCATTTTTAACCATTCCATAAATCTTGTGTTTAGGGACCCTGGGAGCATGAAAATCACTTTAAACATGCTAATTTTAGCTCTAACACTGATGATCCACCTACAAATGTGAACTGACGTTCAAAAATAAAACATTTGAAAACGGACCATTTTCCACATTTCTGAAGCATGACATAATGGGGGGGTGTTATCTCTTTTGTCAAAACTCAGCCGTTTTTGCTCGAACATTAAATGCCTCCAAATGGTATTTAATTAACTTCCCGAGCCCCTGGAAGCATGAAAATAACTTTAAACATGCTAATTTTAGCTCTAACACTGATGATCCACCTACAAATGTGAACTGACGTTCAAAAATAAAACATTTGAAAACGGACCATTTTCCACATTTCTGAAGCAGGACGTAATGGGGGGGTGTTATCTCTTTTGTCGAAAATCAGCCGTTTTTGCTCGAACATTAAATGCCTCCAAATGGTATTTATTTCACTTCCCGAGCCCCTGGAAGCATGAAAATCACTTTAAACATGCTAATTTTAGCTCTAACACTGATGATCCACCTACAAATGTGAACTGACGTTCAAAAATAAAACATTTGAAAACGGACCATTTTCCACATTTCTGAAGCAGGACGTAATGGGGGGGTGTTATCTCTTTTGTCGAAAATCAGCCGTTTTTGCTCGAACATTAAATGCCTCCAAATGGTATTTAATTAACTTCCATCGCCCCTGGAAGCATGAAAATCACTTTAAACATGCTAATTTTAGCTCTAACACTGATGATCCACCTACAAATGTGAACTGACGTTCAAAAATAAAACATTTGAAAACGGACCATTTTCCACATTTCTGAAGCAGGACGTAATGGGGGGGTGTTATCTCTTTTGTCGAAAATCAGCCGTTTTTGCTCGAACATTAAATGCCTCCAAATGGTATTTAATTAACTTCCCGGGGTGAAGAAACCCTTTTTGAGAACTCCGAGTGGGTAAATTGGCCATTTTCATGCACTTTTAACCATTCCATAAATCTTGTGTTTAGGGCCCCTGGGAGCATGAAAATCACTTTAAACATGCTAATTTTAGCTCTAACACTGATGATCCACCTACAAATGTGAACTGACGTTCAAAAATAAAACATTTGAAAACGGACCATTTTCCACATTTCTGAAGCAGGACGTAATGGGGGGGTGTTATCTCTTTTGTCGAAAATCAGCCGTTTTTGCTCGAACATTAAATGCCTCCAAATGGTATTTAATTAACTTCCAGCGCCCCTGGAAGCATGAAAATCACTTTAAACATGCTAATTTTAGCTCTAACACTGATGATCCACCTACAAATGTGAACTGACGTTCAAAAATAAAACATTTGAAAACGGACCATTTTCCACATTTCTGAAGCATGACGTAATGGGGGGGTGTTATCTCTTTTGTCGAAAATCAGCCGTTTTTGCTCGAACATTAAATGCCTCCAAATGGTATTTAATTAACTTCCAGCGCCCCTGGAAGCATGAAAATCACTTTAAACATGCTAATTTTAGCTCTAACACTGATGATCCACCTACAAATGTGAACTGACGTTCAAAAATAAAACATTTGAAAACGGACCATTTTCCACATTTCTGAAGAATGACGTAATGGGGGGGTGTTATCTCTTTTGTGGAAAATCAGCCGTTTTTGCTCGAACATTAAATGCCTCCAAATGGTATTTAATTAACTTCCCGGGGTGAAGAAACCCTTTTTGAGAACTCAGAGTGGGTAAATTGGCCATTTTCATGCACTTTTAACCATTCCATAAATCTTGTGTTTAGGGCCCCTGGGAGCATGAAAATCACTTTAAACATGCTAATTTTAGCTCTAACACTGATGATCCACCTACAAATGTGAACTGACGTTCAAAAATAAAACATTTGAAAACGGACCATTTTCCACAATTCTGAAGCAGGACGTAATGGGGGGGTGTTATCTCTTTTGTCGAAAATCAGCCGTTTTTGCTCAAACATTAAATGCCTCCAAATGGTATTTATTTCACTTCCCGAGCCCCTGGAAGCATGAAAATCACTTTAAACATGCTAATTTTAGCTCTAACACTGATGATCCACCTACAAATGTGAACTGACGTTCAAAAATAAAACATTTGAAAACGGACCATTTTCCACATTTCTGAAGCAGGACGTAATGGGGGGGTGTTATCTCTTTTGTCGAAAATCAGCCGTTTTTGCTCGAACATTAAATGCCTCCAAATGGTATTTATTTCACTTCCCGAGCCCCTGGAAGAATGAAAATCACTTTAAACATGCTAATTTTAGCTCTAACACTGATGATCCACCTACAAATGTGAACTGACGTTCAAAAATAAAACATTTGAAAACGGACCATTTTCCACATTTCTGAAGCATGACGTAATGGGGGGGTGTTATCTCTTTTGTCGAAAATCAGCCGTTTTTGCTCGAACTTTAAATGCCTCCAAATGGTATTTAATTAACTTCCAGCGCCCCTGGAAGCATGAAAATCACTTTAAACATGCTAATTTTAGCTCTAACACTGATGATCCACCTACAAATGTGAACTGACGTTCAAAAATAAAACATTTGAAAACGGACCATTTTCCACATTTCTGAAGCATGACGTAATGGGGGGGTGTTATCTCTTTTGTCGAAAATCAGCCGTTTTTGCTCGAACATTAAATGCCTCCAAATGGTATTTAATTAACTTCCAGCGCCCCTGGAAGCATGAAAATCACTTTAAACATGCTAATTTTAGCTCTAACACTGATGATCCACCTACAAATGTGAACTGACGTTCAAAAATAAAACATTTGAAAACGGACCATTTTCCACATTTCTGAAGAATGACGTAATGGGGGGGTGTTATCTCTTTTGTCGAAAATCAGCCGTTTTTGCTCGAACATTAAATGCCTCCAAATGGTATTTAATTAACTTCCCGGGGTGAAGAAACCCTTTTTGAGAACTCAGAGTGGGTAAATTGGCCATTTTCATGCACTTTTAACCATTCCATAAATCTTGTGTTTAGGGCCCCTGGGAGCATGAAAATCACTTTAAACATGCTAATTTTAGCTCTAACACTGATGATCCACCTACAAATGTGAACTGACGTTCAAAAATAAAACATTTGAAAACGGACCATTTTCCACATTTCTGAAGCAGGACGTAATGGGGGGGGTGTTATCTCTTTTGTCGAAAATCAGCCGTTTTTGCTCGAACATTAAATGCCTCCAAATGGTATTTATTTCACTTCCCGAGCCCCTGGAAGCATGAAAATCACTTTAAACATGCTAATTTTAGCTCTAACACTGATGATCCACCTACAAATGTGAACTGACGTTCAAAAATAAAACATTTGAAAACGGACCATTTTCCACATTTCTGAAGCAGGACGTAATGGGGGGGTGTTATCTCTTTTGTCGAAAATCAGCCGTTTTTGCTCGAACATTAAATGCCTCCAAATGGTATTTATTTCACTTCCCGAGCCCCTGGAAGAATGAAAATCACTTTAAACATGCTAATTTTAGCTCTAACACTGATGATCCACCTACAAATGTGAACTGACGTTCAAAAATAAAACATTTGAAAACGGACCATTTTCCACATTTCTGAAGCATGACGTAATGGGGGGGTGTTATCTCTTTTGTCGAAAATCAGCCGTTTTTGCTCGAACATTAAATGCCTCCAAATGGTATTTATTTCACTTCCCGGGGTGAAGAAACCCTTTTTGAGAACTCCGAGTGGGTAAATTGGCCATTTTCATGCACTTTTAACCATTCCATAAATCTTGTGTTTAGGGCCCCTGGGAGCATGAAAATCACTTTAAACATGCTAATTTTAGCTCTAACACTGATGATCCACCTACAAATGTGAACTGACGTTCAAAAATAAAACATTTGAAAACGGACAATTTTCCACATTTCTGAAGCAGGACGTAATGGGGGGGTGTTATCTCTTTTGTCGAAAATCAGCCATTTTTGCTCGAACATTAAATGCCTCCAAATGGTATTTAATTAACTTCCAGCGCCCCTGGAAGCATGAAAATCACTTTAAACATGCTAATTTTAGCTCTAACACTGATGATCCACCTACAAATGTGAACTGACGTTCAAAAATAAAACATTTGAAAACGGACCATTTTCCACATTTCTGAAGCATGACGTAATGGGGGGGTGTTATCTCTTTTGTCGAAAATCAGCCGTTTTCGCTCGAACATTAAATGCCTCCAAATGGTATTTAATTAACTTCCCGGGGTGAAGAAACCCTTTTTGAGAACTCAGAGTGGGTAAATTGGCCATTTTCATGCACTTTTAACCATTCCATAAATCTTGTGTTTAGGGCCCCTGGAAGCATGAAAATCACTTTAAACATGCTAATTTTAGCTCTAACACTGATGATCCACCTACAAATGTGAACTGACGTTCAAAAATAAAACATTTGAAAACGGACCATTTTCCACATTTCTGAAGCATGACGTAATGGGGGGGTGTTATCTCTTTTGTCGAAAATCTGCTGTTTTTGCTCGAACATTAAATGCCTCCAAATGGTATTTATTTCACTTCCCGAGCCCCTGGAAGCATGAAAATCACTTTAAACATGCTAATTTTAGCTCTAACACTGATGATCCACCTACAAATGTGAACTGACGTTCAAAAATAAAACATTTGAAAACGGACCATTTTCCACATTTCTGAAGCATGATGTAATGGGGGGGTGTTATCTCTTTTGTCGAAAATCAGCCGTTTTTGCTCGAACATTAAATGCCTCCAAATGGTATTTATTTCACTTCCCGAGCCCCTGGAAGCATGAAAATCACTTTAAACATGCTAATTTTAGCTCTAACACTGATGATCCACCTACAAATGTGAACTGACATTCAAAAATAAAACATTTAAAAACGGACCATTTTCCACATTTCTGAAGCAGGACGTAATGGGGGGGTGTTATCTCTTTTGTCGAAAATCAGCCGTTTTTGCTCGAACATTAAATGCCTCCAAATGGTATTTAATTAACTTCCCGAGCCCCTGGAAGCATGAAAATCACTTTAAACATGCTAATTTTAGCTCTAACACTGATGATCCACCTACAAATGTGAACTGACGTTCAAAAATAAAACATTTGAAAACTGACCATTTTCCACATTTCTGAAGCAGGACGTAATGGGGGGGTGTTATCTCTTTTGTCGAAAATCAGCTGTTTTTGCTCGAACATTAAATGCCTCCAAATGGTATTTATTTCACTTCCCGAGCCCCTGGAAGCATGAAAATCACTTTAAACATGCTAATTTTAGCTCTAACACTGATGATCCACCTACAAATGTGAACTGACGTTCAAAAATAAAACATTTGAAAACGGACCATTTTCCACATTTCTGAAGCAGGACGTAATGGGGGGGTGTTATCTCTTTTGTCAAAAATCAGCCGTTTTTCCTCGAACATTAAATGCCTCCAAATGGTATTTAATTAACTTCCCGAGCCCCTGGAAGCGTAAAAATCACTTTAAACATGCTAATTTTAGCTCTAACACTGATGATCCACCTACAAATGTGAACTGACGTTCAAAAATAAAACATTTGAAAACGGACCATTTTCCACATTTCTGAAGCATGACGTAATGGGGGGGTGTTATCTCTTTTGTCGAAAATCAGCCGTTTTTGCTCGAACATTAAATGCCTCCAAATGGTATTTAATTAACTTCCAGCGCCCCTGGAAGCATGAAAATCACTTTAAACATGCTAATTTTAGCTCTAACACTGATGATCCACCTACAAATGTGAACTGACATTCAAAAATAAAACATTTGAAAACGGACCATTTTCCACATTTCTGAAGCATGACGTAATGGGGGGGTGTTATCTCTTTTGTCGAAAATCAGCCGTTTTTGCTCGAACATTAAATGCCTCCAAATGGTATTTAAGTTAACTTCCAGCGCCCCTGGAAGCATGAAAATCACTTTAAACATGCTAATTTTAGCTCTAACACTGATGATCCACCTACAAATGTGAACTGACGTTCAAAAATAAAACATTTGAAAACGGACCATTTTCCACATTTCTGAAGCATGACGTAATAGGGGGGTGTTATCTCTTTTGTCGAAAATCAGCCGTATTTGCTCGAACATTAAATGCCTCCAAATGGTATTTAATTAACTTCCCGGGGTGAAGAAACCCTTTTTGAGAACTCAGAGTGGGTAAATTGGCCATTTTCATGCACTTTTAACCATTCCATAAATCTTGTGTTTAGGGCCCCTGGGAGCATGAAAATCACTTTAAACATGCTAATTTTAGCTCTAACACTGATGATCCACCTACAAATGTGAACTGACGTTCCAAAATAAAACATTTGAAAACGGACCATTTTCCACATTTCTGAAGCAGGACGTAATGGGGGGGTGTTATCTCTTTTGTCGAAAATCAGCCGTTTTTGCTCAAACATTAAATGCCTCCAAATGGTATTTATTTCACTTCCCGAGCCCCTGGAAGCATGAAAATCACTTTAAACATGCTAATTTTAGCTCTAACACTGATGATCCACCTACAAATGTGAACTGACGTTCAAAAATAAAACATTTGAAAACGGACCATTTTCCACATTTCTGAAGCAGGACGTAATGGGGGGGTGTTATCTCTTTTGTCGAAAATCAGCCGTTTTTGCTCGAACATTAAATGCCTCCAAATGGTATTTATTTCACTTCCCGAGCCCCTGGAAGAATGAAAATCACTTTAAACATGCTAATTTTAGCTCTAACAATGATGATCCACCTACAAATGTGAACTGACGTTCAAAAATAAAACATTTGAAAACGGACCATTTTCCACATTTCTGAAGCATGACGTAATGGGGGGGTGTTATCTCTTTTGTCGAAAATCAGCCGTTTTTGCTCGAAGATTAAATTCCTCCAAATGGTATTTATTTCACTTCCCGGGGTGAAGAAACCCTTTTTGAGAACTCAGAGTGGGTAAATTGGCCATTTTCATGCACTTTTAACCATTCCATAAATCTTGTGTTTAGGGCCCCTGGGAGCATGAAAATCACTTTAAACATGCTAATTTTAGCTCTAACACTGATGATCCACCTACAAATGTGAACTGACGTTCAAAAATAAAACATTTGAAAACGGACCATTTTCCACATTTCTGAAGCAGGACGTAATGGGGGGGTGTTATCTCTTTTGTCGAAAATCAGCCGTTTTTGCTCGAACATTAAATGCCTCCAAATGGTATTTATTTCACTTCCCGAGCCCCTGGAAGCATGAAAATCACTTTAAACATGCTAATTTTAGCTCTAACACTGATGATCCACCTACAAATGTGAACTGACGTTCAAAAATAAAACATTTGAAAACGGACCATTTTCCACATTTCTGAAGCAGGACGTAATGGGGGGGTGTTATCTCTTTTGTCGAAAATCAGCCGTTTTTGCTCGAACATTAAATGCCTCAAATGGTATTTATTTCACTTCCCGAGCCCCTGGAAGAATGAAAATCACTTTAAACATGCTAATTTTAGCTCTAACACTGATGATCCACCTACAAATGTGAACTGACGTTCAAAAATAAAACATTTGAAAACGGACCATTTTCCACATTTCTGAAGCATGACGTAATGGGGGGGTGTTATCTCTTTTGTCGAAAATCAGCCGTTTTTGCTCGAACATTAAATGCCTCCAAATGGTATTTATTTCACTTCCCGAGCCCCTGGAAGCATGAAAATCACTTTAAACATGCTAATTTTAGCTCTAACACTGATGATCCACCTACAAATGTGAACTGACGTTCAAAAATAAAACATTTGAAAACGGACCATTTTCCACATTTCTGAAGCATGACGTAATGGGGGGGTGTTATCTCTTTTGTCGAAAATCAGCCGTTTTTGCTCGAACATTAAATGCCTCCAAATGGTATTTATTTCACTTCCCGAGCCCCTGGAAGCATGAAAATCACTTTAAACATGCTAATTTTAGCTCTAACACTGATGATCCACCTACAAATGTGAACTGACGTTCAAAAATAAAACATTTGAAAACGGACCATTTTCCACATTTCTGAAGCATGACGTAATGGGGGGGTGTTATCTCTTTTGTCGAAAATCAGCCGTTTTTGCTCGAACATTAAATGCCTCCAAATGGTATTTAATTAACTTCCAGCGCCCCTGGAAGCATAAAAATCACTTTAAACATGCTAATTTTAGCTCTAACACTGATGATCCACCTACAAATGTGAACTGACGTTCAAAAATAAAACATTTGAAAACGGACCATTTTCCACATTTCTGAAGCATGACGTAATGGGGGGGTGTTATCTCTTTTGTCGAAAATCAGCCGTTTTTGCTCGAACATTAAATGCCTCCAAATGGTATTTAATTAACTTCCAGCGCCCCTGGAAGCATAAAAATCACTTTAAACATGCTAATTTTAGCTCTAACACTGATGATCCACCTACAAATGTGAACTGACGTTCAAAAATAAAACATTTGAAAACGGACCATTTTCCACATTTCTGAAGCAGGACGTAATGGGGGGGTGTTATCTCTTTTGTCGAAAATCAGCCGTTTTTGCTCGAACATTAAATGCCTCCAAATGGTATTTAATTAACTTCCCGGGGTGAAGAAACCCTTTTTGAGAACTCAGAGTGGGTAAATTGGCCATTTTCATGCACTTTTAACCATTCCATAAATCTTGTGTTTAGGGCCCCTGGGAGCATGAAAATCACTTTAAACATGCTAATTTTAGCTCTAACACTGATGATCTGCCTACAAATGTGAACTGACGTTCAAAAATAAAACATTTGAAAACGGACCATTTTCCACATTTCTGAAGCAGGACGTAATGGGGGGGTGTTTTCTCTTTTGTCGAAAATCAGCCGTTTTTGCTCGAACATTAAATGCCTCCAAATGGTATTTAATTAACCTCCAGCGCCCCTGGAAGCATGAAAATCACTTTAAACATGCTAATTTTAGCTCTAACACTGATGATCCACCTACAAATGTGAACTGACGTTCAAAAATAAAACATTTGAAAACGGACCATTTTCCACATTTCTGAAGCATGACGTAATGGGGGGGTGTTATCTCTTTTGTCAAAACTCAGCCGTTTTTGCTCGAACATTAAATGCCTCCAAATGGTATTTAATTAACTTCCCGAGCCCCTGGAAGCATGAAAATAACTTTAAACATGCTAATTTTAGCTCTAACACTGATGATCCACCTACAAATGTGAACTGACGTTCAAAAATAAAACATTTGAAAACGGACCATTTTCCACATTTCTGAAGCAGGACGTAATGGGGGGGTGTTATCTCTTTTGTCGAAAATCAGCCGTTTTTGCTCGAACATTAAATGCCTCCAAATGGTATTTATTTCACTTCCCGAGCCCCTGGAAGCATGAAAATCACTTTAAACATGCTAATTTTAGCTCTAACACTGATGATCCACCTACAAATGTGAACTGACGTTCAAAAATAAAACATTTGAAAACGGAACATTTTCCACATTTCTGAAGCAGGACGTAATGGGGGGGTGTTATCTCTTTTGTCGAAAATCAGCCGTTTTTGCTCGAACATTAAATGCCTCCAAATGGTATTTAATTAACTTCCAGCGCCCCTGGAAGCATGAAAATCACTTTAAACATGCTAATTTTAGCTCTAACACTGATGATCCACCTACAAATGTGAACTGACGTTCAAAAATAAAACATTTGAAAACGGACTTTTTTCCACATTTCTGAAGCAGGACGTAATGGGGGGGTGTTATCTCTTTTGTCGAAAATCAGCCGTTTTTGCTCGAACATTAAATGCCTCCAAATGGTATTTAATTAACTTCCCGGGGTGAAGAAACCCTTTTTGAGAACTCCGAGTGGGTAAATTGGCCATTTTCATGCACTTTTAACCATTCCATAAATCTTGTGTTTAGGGCCCCTGGGAGCATGAAAATCACTTTAAACATGCTAATTTTAGCTCTAACACTGATGATCCACCTACAAATGTGAACTGACGTTCAAAAATAAAACATTTGAAAACGGACCATTTTCCACATTTCTGAAGCAGGACGTAATGGGGGGGTGTTATCTCTTTTGTCGAAAATCAGCCGTTTTTGCTCGAACATTAAATGCCTCCAAATGGTATTTAATTAACTTCCAGCGCCCCTGGAAGCATGAAAATCACTTTAAACATGCTAATTTTAGCTCTAACACTGATGATCCACCTACAAATGTGAACTGACGTTCAAAAATAAAACATTTGAAAACGGACCATTTTCCACATTTCTGATGCATGACGTAATGGGGGGGTGTTATCTCTTTTGTCGAAAATCAGCCGTTTTTGCTCGAACATTAAATGCCTCCAAATGGTATTTAATTAACTTCCCGGGGTGAAGAAACCCTTTTTGAGAACTCAGAGTGGGTAAATTGGCCATTTTCATGCACTTTTAACCATTCCATAAATCTTGTGTTTAGGGCCCCTGGAAGCATGAAAATCACTTTAAACATGCTAATTTTAGCTCTAACACTGATGATCCACCTACAAATGTGAACTGACGTTCAAAAATAAAACATTTGAAAACGGACCATTTTCCACATTTCTGAAGCATGACGTAATGGGGGGGTGTTATCTCTTTTGTCGAAAATCTGCCGTTTTTGCTCGAACATTAAATGCCTCCAAATGGTATTTATTTCACTTCCCGAGCCCCTGGAAGCATGAAAATCACTTTAAACATGCTAATTTTAGCTCTAACACTGATGATCCACCTACAAATGTGAACTGACGTTCAAAAATAAAACATTTGAAAACGGACCATTTTCCACATTTCTGAAGCATGATGTAATGGGGGGGTGTTATCTCTTTTGTCGAAAATCAGCCGTTTTTGCTCGAACATTAAATGCCTCCAAATGGTATTTATTTCACTTCCCGAGCCCCTGGAAGCATGAAAATCACTTTAAACATGCTAATTTTAGCTCTAACACTGATGATCCACCTACAAATGTGAACTGACGTTCAAAAATAAAACATTTGAAAACGGACCATTTTCCACATTTCTGAAGTATGACGTAATGGGGGGGGGGGTTATCTCTTTTGTCGAAAATCAGCCGTTTTTGCTCGAACATTAAATGCCTCCAAATGGTATTTAATTAACTTCCCGGGGTGAAGAAACCCTTTTTGAGAACTCAGAGTGGGTAAATTGGCCATTTTCATGCACTTTTAACCATTCCATAAATCTTGTGTTTAGGGCCCCTGGGAGCATGAAAATCACTTTAAACATGCTAATTTTAGCTCTAACACTGATGATCCACCTACAAATGTAAACTGACGTTCAAAAATAAAACATTTGAAAACGGATCATTTTCCACATTTCTGAAGCATGACGTAATGGGGGGGTGTTATCTCTTTTGTCGAAAATCAGCCGTTTTTGCTCGAACATTAAATGCCTCCAAATGGTATTTATTTCACTTCCCGAGCCCCTGGAAGCATGAAAATCACTTTAAACATGCTAATTTTAGCTCTAACACTGATGATCCACCTACAAATGTGAACTGACGTTCAAAAATAAAACATTTGAAAACGGACCATTTTCCACATTTCTGAAGCATGACGTAATGGGGGGGTGTTATCTCTTTTGTCGAAAATCAGCCGTTTTTGCTCGAACATTAAATGCCTCCAAATGGTATTTAATTAACTTCCCGAGCCCCTGGAAGCATGAAAATCACTTTAAACATGCTAATTTTAGCTCTAACACTGATGATCCACCTACAAATGTGAACTGACGTTCAAAAATAAAACATTTGAAAACGGACCATTTTCCACATTTCTGAAGCAGGACGTAATGGGGGGGTGTTATCTCTTTTGTCGAAAATCAGCCGTTTTTGCTCGAACATTAAATGCCTCCAAATGGTATTTATTTCACTTCCCGAGCCCCTGGAAGCATGAAAATCACTTTAAACATGCTAATTTTAGCTCTAACACTGATGATCCACCTACAAATGTGAACTGACGTTCAAAAATAAAACATTTGAAAACGGACCATTTTCCACATTTCTGAAGCAGGACGTAATGGGGGGGTGTTATCTCTTTTGTCAAAAATCAGCCGTTTTTCCTCGAACATTAAATGCCTCCAAATGGTATTTAATTAACTTCCCGAGCCCCTGGAAGCGTAAAAATCACTTTAAACATGCTAATTTTAGCTCTAACACTGATGATCCACCTACAAATGTGAACTGACGTTCAAAAATAAAACATTTGAAAACGGACCATTTTCCACATTTCTGAAGCATGACGTAATGGGGGGGTGTTATCTCTTTTGTCGAAAATCAGCCGTTTTTGCTCGAACATTAAATGCCTCCAAATGGTATTTAATTAACTTCCAGCGCCCCTGGAAGCATGAAAATCACTTTAAACATGCTAATTTTAGCTCTAACACTGATGATCCACCTACAAATGTGAACTGACATTCAAAAATAAAACATTTGAAAACGGACCATTTTCCACATTTCTGAAGCATGACGTAATGGGGGGGTGTTATCTCTTTTGTCGAAAATCAGCCGTTTTTGCTCGAACATTAAATGCCTCCAAATGGTATTTAAGTTAACTTCCAGCGCCCCTGGAAGCATGAAAATCACTTTAAACATGCTAATTTTAGCTCTAACACTGATGATCCACCTACAAATGTGAACTGACGTTCAAAAATAAAACATTTGAAAACGGACCATTTTCCACATTTCTGAAGCATGACGTAATGGGGGGGTGTTATCTCTTTTGTCGAAAATCAGCCGTTTTTGCTTGAACATTAAATGCCTCCAAATGGTATTTAATTAACTTCCCGGGGTGAGAAACCCTTTTTGAGAACTCAGAGTGGGTAAATTGGCCATTTTCATGCACTTTTAACCATTCCATAAATCTTGTGTTTAGGGCCCCTGGGAGCATGAAAATCACTTTAAACATGCTAATTTTAGCTCTAACACTGATGATCCACCTACAAATGTGAACTGACGTTCAAAAATAAAACATTTGAAAACGGACCATTTTCCACATTTCTGAAGCAGGACGTAATGGGGGGGTGTTATCTCTTTTGTCGAAAATCAGCCGTTTTTGCTCGAACATTAAATGCCTCCAAATGGTATTTATTTCACTTCCCGAGCCCCTGGAAGCATGAAAATCACTTTAAACATGCTAATTTTAGCTCTAACACTGATGATCCACCTACAAATGTGAACTGACGTTCAAAAATAAAACATTTGAAAACGGACCATTTTCCACATTTCTGAAGCAGGACGTAATGGGGGGGTGTTATCTCTTTTGTCGAAAATCAGCCGTTTTTGCTCGAACATTAAATGCCTCCAAATGGTATTTATTTCACTTCCCGAGCCCCTGGAAGAATGAAAATCACTTTAAACATGCTAATTTTAGCTCTAACAATGATGATCCACCTACAAATGTGAACTGACGTTCAAAAATAAAACATTTGAAAACGGACCATTTTCCACATTTCTGAAGCATGACGTAATGGGGGGGTGTTATCTCTTTTGTCGAAAATCAGCCGTTTTTGCTCGAACATTAAATGCCTCCAAATGGTATTTATTTCACTTCCCGGGGTGAAGAAACCCTTTTTGAGAACTCAGAGTGGGTAAATTGGCCATTTTCATGCACTTTTAACCATTCCATAAATCTTGTGTTTAGGGCCCCTGGGAGCATGAAAATCACTTTAAACATGCTAATTTTAGCTCTAACACTGACGATCCACCTACAAATGTGAACTGACGTTCAAAAATAAAACATTTGAAAACGGACCATTTTCCACATTTCTGAAGCAGGACGTAATGGGGGGGTGTTATCTCTTTTGTCAAAAATCAGCCGTTTTTCCTCGAACATTAAATGCCTCCAAATGGTATTTAATTAACTTCCCGAGCCCCTGGAAGCGTAAAAATCACTTTAAACATGCTAATTTTAGCTCTAACACTGATGATCCACCTACAAATGTGAACTGACGTTCAAAAATAAAACATTTGAAAACGGACCATTTTCCACATTTCTGAAGCATGACGTAATGGGGGGGTGTTATCTCTTTTGTCGAAAATCAGCCGTTTTTGCTCGAACATTAAATGCCTCCAAATGGTATTTAATTAACTTCCAGCGCCCCTGGAAGCATGAAAATCACTTTAAACATGCTAATTTTAGCTCTAACACTGATGATCCACCTACAAATGTGAACTGACATTCAAAAATAAAACATTTGAAAACGGACCATTTTCCACATTTCTGAAGCATGACGTAATGGGGGGGTGTTATCTCTTTTGTCGAAAATCAGCCGTTTTTGCTCGAACATTAAATGCCTCCAAATGGTATTTAAGTTAACTTCCAGCGCCCCTGGAAGCATGAAAATCACTTTAAACATGCTAATTTTAGCTCTAACACTGATGATCCACCTACAAATGTGAACTGACGTTCAAAAATAAAACATTTGAAAACGGACCATTTTCCACATTTCTGAAGCATGACGTAATGGGGGGGTGTTATCTCTTTTGTCGAAAATCAGCCGTTTTTGCTTGAACATTAAATGCCTCCAAATGGTATTTAATTAACTTCCCGGGGTGAGAAACCCTTTTTGAGAACTCAGAGTGGGTAAATTGGCCATTTTCATGCACTTTTAACCATTCCATAAATCTTGTGTTTAGGGCCCCTGGGAGCATGAAAATCACTTTAAACATGCTAATTTTAGCTCTAACACTGATGATCCACCTACAAATGTGAACTGACGTTCAAAAATAAAACATTTGAAAACGGACCATTTTCCACATTTCTGAAGCAGGACGTAATGGGGGGGTGTTATCTCTTTTGTCGAAAATCAGCCGTTTTTGCTCGAACATTAAATGCCTCCAAATGGTATTTATTTCACTTCCCGAGCCCCTGGAAGCATGAAAATCACTTTAAACATGCTAATTTTAGCTCTAACACTGATGATCCACCTACAAATGTGAACTGACGTTCAAAAATAAAACATTTGAAAACGGACCATTTTCCACATTTCTGAAGCAGGACGTAATGGGGGGGTGTTATCTCTTTTGTCGAAAATCAGCCGTTTTTGCTCGAACATTAAATGCCTCCAAATGGTATTTATTTCACTTCCCGAGCCCCTGGAAGAATGAAAATCACTTTAAACATGCTAATTTTAGCTCTAACAATGATGATCCACCTACAAATGTGAACTGACGTTCAAAAATAAAACATTTGAAAACGGACCATTTTCCACATTTCTGAAGCATGACGTAATGGGGGGGTGTTATCTCTTTTGTCGAAAATCAGCCGTTTTTGCTCGAACATTAAATGCCTCCAAATGGTATTTATTTCACTTCCCGGGGTGAAGAAACCCTTTTTGAGAACTCAGAGTGGGTAAATTGGCCATTTTCATGCACTTTTAACCATTCCATAAATCTTGTGTTTAGGGCCCCTGGGAGCATGAAAATCACTTTAAACATGCTAATTTTAGCTCTAACACTGACGATCCACCTACAAATGTGAACTGACGTTCAAAAATAAAACATTTGAAAACGGACCATTTTCCACATTTCTGAAGCAGGACGTAATGGGGGGGTGTTATCTCTTTTGTCAAAAATCAGCCGTTTTTCCTCGAACATTAAATGCCTCCAAATGGTATTTAATTAACTTCCCGAGCCCCTGGAAGCGTAAAAATCACTTTAAACATGCTAATTTTAGCTCTAACACTGATGATCCACCTACAAATGTGAACTGACGTTCAAAAATAAAACATTTGAAAACGGACCATTTTCCACATTTCTGAAGCATGACGTAATGGGGGGGTGTTATCTCTTTTGTCGAAAATCAGCCGTTTTTGCTCGAACATTAAATGCCTCCAAATGGTATTTAATTAACTTCCAGCGCCCCTGGAAGCATGAAAATCACTTTAAACATGCTAATTTTAGCTCTAACACTGATGATCCACCTACAAATGTGAACTGACATTCAAAAATAAAACATTTGAAAACGGACCATTTTCCACATTTCTGAAGCATGACGTAATGGGGGGGTGTTATCTCTTTTGTCGAAAATCAGCCGTTTTTGCTCGAACATTAAATGCCTCCAAATGGTATTTAAGTTAACTTCCAGCGCCCCTGGAAGCATGAAAATCACTTTAAACATGCTAATTTTAGCTCTAACACTGATGATCCACCTACAAATGTGAACTGACGTTCAAAAATAAAACATTTGAAAACGGACCATTTTCCACATTTCTGAAGCATGACGTAATGGGGGGGTGTTATCTCTTTTGTCGAAAATCAGCCGTTTTTGCTCGAACATTAAATGCCTCCAAATGGTATTTAATTAACTTCCCGGGGTGAAGAAACCCTTTTTGAGAACTCAGAGTGGGTAAATTGGCCATTTTCATGCACTTTTAACCATTCCATAAATCTTGTGTTTAGGGCCCCTGGGAGCATGAAAATCACTTTAAACATGCTAATTTTAGCTCTAACACTGATGATCCACCTACAAATGTGAACTGACGTTCAAAAATAAAACATTTGAAAACGGACCATTTTCCACAATTCTGAAGCAGGACGTAATGGGGGGGTGTTATCTCTTTTGTCGAAAATCAGCCGTTTTTGCTCAAACATTAAATGCCTCCAAATGGTATTTATTTCACTTCCCGAGCCCCTGGAAGCATGAAAATCACTTTAAACATGCTAATTTTAGCTCTAACACTGATGATCCACCTACAAATGTGAACTGACGTTCAAAAATAAAACATTTGAAAACGGACCATTTTCCACATTTCTGAAGCAGGACGTAATGGGGGGGTGTTATCTCTTTTGTCGAAAATCAGCCGTTTTTGCTCGAACATTAAATGCCTCCAAATGGTATTTATTTCACTTCCCGAGCCCCTGGAAGAATGAAAATCACTTTAAACATGCTAATTTTAGCTCTAACAATGATGATCCACCTACAAATGTGAACTGACGTTCAAAAATAAAACATTTGAAAACGGACCATTTTCCACATTTCTGAAGCATGACGTAATGGGGGGGTTTTATCTCTTTTGTCGAAAATCAGCCGTTTTTGCTCGAACATTAAATTCCTCCAAATGGTATTTATTTCACTTCCCGGGGTGAAGAAACCCTTTTTGAGAACTCAGAGTGGGTAAATTGGCCATTTTCATGCACTTTTAACCATTCCATAAATCTTGTGTTTAGGGCCCCTGGGAGCATGAAAATCACTTTAAACATGCTAATTTTAGCTCTAACACTGATGATCCACCTACAAATGTGAACTGACGTTCAAAAATAAAACATTTGAAAACGGACCATTTTCCACATTTCTGAAGCAGAACGTAATGGGGGGGTGTTATCTCTTTTGTCGAAAATCAGCCGTTTTTGCTCGAACATTAAATGCCTCCAAATGGTATTTATTTCACTTCCCGAGCCCCTGGAAGCATGAAAATCACTTTAAACATGCTAATTTTAGCTCTAACACTGATGATCCACCTACAAATGTGAACTGACGTTCAAAAATAAAACATTTGAAAACGGACCATTTTCCACATTTCTGAAGCAGGACGTAATGGGGGGGTGTTATCTCTTTTGTCGAAAATCAGCCGTTTTTGCTCGAACATTAAATGCCTCCAAATGGTATTTATTTCACTTCCCGAGCCCCTGGAAGAATGAAAATCACTTTAAACATGCTAATTTTAGCTCTAACACTGATGATCCACCTACAAATGTGAACTGACGTTCAAAAATAAAACATTTGAAAACGGACCATTTTCCACATTTCTGAAGCATGACGTAATGGGGGGGTGTTATCTCTTTTGTCGAAAATCAGCCGTTTATGCTCGAACATTAAATGCCTCCAAATGGTATTTATTTCACTTCCCGAGCCCCTGGAAGCATGAAAATCACTTTAAACATGCTAATTTTAGCTCTAACACTGATGATCCACCTACAAATGTGAACTGACGTTCAAAAATAAAACATTTGAAAACGGACCATTTTCCACATTTCTGAAGCATGACGTAATGGGGGGGTGTTATCTCTTTTGTCGAAAATCAGCCGTTTTTGCTCGAACATTAAATGCCTCCAAATGGTATTTAATTAACTTCCAGCGCCCCTGGAAGCATAAAAATCACTTTAAACATGCTAATTTTAGCTCTAACACTGATGATCCACCTACAAATGTGAACTGACGTTCAAAAATAAAACATTTGAAAACGGACCATTTTCCACATTTCTGAAGCATGACGTAATGGGGGGGTGTTATCTCTTTTGTCGAAAATCAGCCGTTTTTGCTCGAACATTAAATGCCTCCAAATGGTATTTAATTAACTTCCAGCGCCCCTGGAAGCATAAAAATCACTTTAAACATGCTAATTTTAGCTCTAACACTGATGATCCACCTACAAATGTGAACTGACGTTCAAAAATAAAACATTTGAAAACGGACCATTTTCCACATTTCTGAAGCAGGACGTAATGGGGGGGTGTTATCTCTTTTGTCGAAAATCAGCCGTTTTTGCTCGAACATTAAATGCCTCCAAATGGTATTTAATTAACTTCCCGGGGTGAAGAAACCCTTTTTGAGAACTCAGAGTGGGTAAATTGGCCATTTTCATGCACTTTTAACCATTCCATAAATCTTGTGTTTAGGGCCCCTGGGAGCATGAAAATCACTTTAAACATGCTAATTTTAGCTCTAACACTGATGATCTGCCTACAAATGTGAACTGACGTTCAAAAATAAAACATTTGAAAACGGACCATTTTCCACATTTCTGAAGCAGGACGTAATGGGGGGTGTTATCTCTTTTGTCGAAAATCAGCCGTTTTTGCTCGAACATTAAATGCCTCCAAATGGTATTTAATTAACCTCCAGCGCCCTGGAAGCATGAAAATCACTTTAAACATGCTAATTTTAGCTCTAACACTGATGATCCACCTACAAATGTGAACTGACGTTCAAAAATAAAACATTTGAAAACGGACCATTTTCCACATTTCTGAAGCATGACGTAATGGGGGGGTGTTATCTCTTTTGTCAAAACTCAGCCGTTTTTGCTCGAACATTAAATGCCTCCAAATGGTATTTAATTAACTTCCCGAGCCCCTGGAAGCATGAAAATAACTTTAAACATGCTAATTTTAGCTCTAACACTGATGATCCACCTACAAATGTGAACAAACGTTCAAAAATAAAACATTTGAAAACTGACCATTTTCCACATTTCTGAAGCAGGACGTAATGGGGGGGTGTTATCTCTTTTGTCGAAAATCAGCCGTTTTTGCTCGAACATTAAATGCCTCCAAATGGTATTTATTTCACTTCCCGAGCCCCTGGAAGCATGAAAATCACTTTAAACATGCTAATTTTAGCTCTAACACTGATGATCCACCTACAAATGTGAACTGACGTTCAAAAATAAAACATTTGAAAACGGACCATTTTCCACATTTCTGAAGCAGGACGTAATGGGGGGGTGTTATCTCTTTTGTCGAAAATCAGCCGTTTTTGCTCGAACATTAAATGCCTCCAAATGGTATTTAATTAACTTCCAGCGCCCCTGGAAGCATGAAAATCACTTTAAACATGCTAATTTTAGCTCTAACACTGATGATCCACCTACAAATGTGAACTGACGTTCAAAAATAAAACATTTGAAAACGGACCATTTTCCACATTTCTGAAGCAGGACGTAATGGGGGGGTGTTATCTCTTTTGTCGAAAATCAGCCGTTTTTGCTCGAACATTAAATGCCTCCAAATGGTATTTAATTAACTTCCCGGGGTGAAGAAACCCTTTTTGAGAACTCCGAGTGGGTAAATTGGCCATTTTCATGCACTCTTAACCATTCCATAAATCTTGTGTTTAGGGCCCCTGGGAGCATGAAAATCACTTTAAACATGCTAATTTTAGCTCTAACACTGATGATCCACCTACAAATGTGTACTGACGTTCAAAAATAAAACATTTGAAAACGGACCATTTTCCACATTTCTGAAGCAGGACGTAATGGGGGGGTGTTATCTCTTTTGTCGAAAATCAGCCGTTTTTGCTCGAACATTAAATGCCTCCAAATGGTATTTAATTAACTTCCAGCGCCCCTGGAAGCATGAAAATCACTTTAAACATGCTAATTTTAGCTCTAACACTGATGATCCACCTACAAATGTGAACTGACGTTCAAAAATAAAACATTTGAAAACGGACCATTTTCCACATTTCTGAAGCATGACGTAATGGGGGGGTGTTATCTCTTTTGTCGAAAATCAGCCGTTTTTGCTCGAACATTAAATGCCTCCAAATGGTATTTAATTAACTTCCCGGGGTGAAGAAACCCTTTTTGAGAACTCAGAGTGGGTAAATTGGCCATTTTCATGCACTTTTAACCATTCCATAAATCTTGTGTTTAGGGCCCCTGGAAGCATGAAAATCACTTTAAACATGCTAATTTTAGCTCTAACACTGATGATCCACCTACAAATGTGAACTGACGTTCAAAAATAAAACATTTGAAAACGGACCATTTTCCACATTTCTGAAGCATGACGTAATGGGGGGGTGTTATCTCTTTTGTCGAAAATCTGCCGTTTTTGCTCGAACATTAAATGCCTCCAAATGGTATTTATTTCACTTCCCGAGCCCCTGGAAGCATGAAAATCACTTTAAACATGCTAATTTTAGCTCTAACACTGATGATCCACCAACAAATGTGAACTGACGTTCAAAAATAAAACATTTGAAAACGGACCATTTTCCACATTTCTGAAGCATGATGTAATGGGGGGGTGTTATCTCTTTTGTCGAAAATCAGCCGTTTTTGCTCGAACATTAAATGCCTCCAAATGGTATTTATTTCACTTCCCGAGCCCCTGGAAGCATGAAAATCACTTTAAACATGCTAATTTTAGCTCTAACACTGATGATCCACCTACAAATGTGAACTGACGTTCAAAAATAAAACATTTGAAAACGGACCATTTTCCACATTTCTGAAGTATGACGTAATGGGGGGGGTGTTATCTCTTTTGTAGAAAATCAGCCGTTTTTGCTCGAACATTAAATGCCTCCAAATGGTATTTAATTAACTTCCCGGGGTGAAGAAACCCTTTTTGAGAACTCAGAGTGGGTAAATTGGCCGTTTTCATGCACTTTTAACCATTCCATAAATCTTGTGTTTAGGGCCCCTGGGAGCATGAAAATCACTTTAAACATGCTAATTTTAGCTCTAACACTGATGATCCACCTACAAATGTGAACTGACGTTCAAAAATAAAACATTTGAAAACGGACCATTTTCCACATTTCTGAAGCATGACGTAATGGGGGGGTGTTATCTCTTTTGTCGAAAATCAGCCGTTTTTGCTCGAACATTAAATGCCTCCAAATGGTATTTAATTAACTTCCCGAGCCCCTGGAAGCATGAAAATCACTTTAAACATGCTAATTTTAGCTCTAACACTGATGATCCACCTACAAATGTGAACTGACGTTCAAAAATAAAACATTTGAAAACGGACCATTTTCCACATTTCTGAAGCAGGACGTAATGGGGGGGTGTTATCTCTTTTGTCGAAAATCAGCCGTTTTTGCTCGAACATTAAATGCCTCCAAATGGTATTTATTTCACTTCCCGAGCCCCTGGAAGCATGAAAATCACTTTAAACATGCTAATTTTAGCTCTAACACTGATGATCCACCTACAAATGTGAACTGACGTTCAAAAATAAAACATTTGAAAACGGACCATTTTCCACATTTCTGAAGCAGGACGTAATGGGGGGGTGTTATCTCTTTTGTCAAAAATCAGCCGTTTTTCCTCGAACATTAAATGCCTCCAAATGGTATTTAATTAACTTCCCGAGCCCCTGGAAGCGTAAAAATCACTTTAAACATGCTAATTTTAGCTCTAACACTGATGATCCACCTACAAATGTGAACTGACGTTCAAAAATAAAACATTTGAAAACGGACCATTTTCCACATTTCTGAAGCATGACGTAATGGGGGGGTGTTATCTCTTTTGTCGAAAATCAGCCGTTTTTGCTCGAACATTAAATGCCTCCAAATGGTATTTAATTAACTTCCAGCGCCCCTGGAAGCATGAAAATCACTTTAAACATGCTAATTTTAGCTCTAACACTGATGATCCACCTACAAATGTGAACTGACATTCAAAAATAAAACATTTGAAAACGGACCATTTTCCACATTTCTGAAGCATGACGTAATGGGGGGGTGTTATCTCTTTTGTCGAAAATCAGCCGTTTTTGCTCGAACATTAAATGCCTCCAAATGGTATTTAAGTTAACTTCCAGCGCCCCTGGAAGCATGAAAATCACTTTAAACATGCTAATTTTAGCTCTAACACTGATGATCCACCTACAAATGTGAACTGACGTTCAAAAATAAAACATTTGAAAACGGACCATTTTCCACATTTCTGAAGCATGACGTAATGGGGGGGTGTTATCTCTTTTGTCGAAAATCAGCCGTTTTTGCTTGAACATTAAATGCCTCCAAATGGTATTTAATTAACTTCCCGGGGTGAGAAACCCTTTTTGAGAACTCAGAGTGGGTAAATTGGCCATTTTCATGCACTTTTAACCATTCCATAAATCTTGTGTTTAGGGCCCCTGGGAGCATGAAAATCACTTTAAACATGCTAATTTTAGCTCTAACACTGATGATCCACCTACAAATGTGAACTGACGTTCAAAAATAAAACATTTGAAAACGGACCATTTTCCACATTTCTGAAGCAGGACGTAATGGGGGGGTGTTATCTCTTTTGTCGAAAATCAGCCGTTTTTGCTCGAACATTAAATGCCTCCAAATGGTATTTATTTCACTTCCCGAGCCCCTGGAAGCATGAAAATCACTTTAAACATGCTAATTTTAGCTCTAACACTGATGATCCACCTACAAATGTGAACTGACGTTCAAAAATAAAACATTTGAAAACGGACCATTTTCCACATTTCTGAAGCAGGACGTAATGGGGGGGTGTTATCTCTTTTGTCGAAAATCAGCCGTTTTTGCTCGAACATTAAATGCCTCCAAATGGTATTTATTTCACTTCCCGAGCCCCTGGAAGAATGAAAATCACTTTAAACATGCTAATTTTAGCTCTAACAATGATGATCCACCTACAAATGTGAACTGACGTTCAAAAATAAAACATTTGAAAACGGACCATTTTCCACATTTCTGAAGCATGACGTAATGGGGGGGTGTTATCTCTTTTGTCGAAAATCAGCCGTTTTTGCTCGAACATTAAATGCCTCCAAATGGTATTTATTTCACTTCCCGGGGTGAAGAAACCCTTTTTGAGAACTCAGAGTGGGTAAATTGGCCATTTTCATGCACTTTTAACCATTCCATAAATCTTGTGTTTAGGGCCCCTGGGAGCATGAAAATCACTTTAAACATGCTAATTTTAGCTCTAACACTGACGATCCACCTACAAATGTGAACTGACGTTCAAAAATAAAACATTTGAAAACGGACCATTTTCCACATTTCTGAAGCAGGACGTAATGGGGGGGTGTTATCTCTTTTGTCAAAAATCAGCCGTTTTTCCTCGAACATTAAATGCCTCCAAATGGTATTTAATTAACTTCCCGAGCCCCTGGAAGCGTAAAAATCACTTTAAACATGCTAATTTTAGCTCTAACACTGATGATCCACCTACAAATGTGAACTGACGTTCAAAAATAAAACATTTGAAAACGGACCATTTTCCACATTTCTGAAGCATGACGTAATGGGGGGGTGTTATCTCTTTTGTCGAAAATCAGCCGTTTTTGCTCGAACATTAAATGCCTCCAAATGGTATTTAATTAACTTCCAGCGCCCCTGGAAGCATGAAAATCACTTTAAACATGCTAATTTTAGCTCTAACACTGATGATCCACCTACAAATGTGAACTGACATTCAAAAATAAAACATTTGAAAACGGACCATTTTCCACATTTCTGAAGCATGACGTAATGGGGGGGTGTTATCTCTTTTGTCGAAAATCAGCCGTTTTTGCTCGAACATTAAATGCCTCCAAATGGTATTTAAGTTAACTTCCAGCGCCCCTGGAAGCATGAAAATCACTTTAAACATGCTAATTTTAGCTCTAACACTGATGATCCACCTACAAATGTGAACTGACGTTCAAAAATAAAACATTTGAAAACGGACCATTTTCCACATTTCTGAAGCATGACGTAATGGGGGGGTGTTATCTCTTTTGTCGAAAATCAGCCGTTTTTGCTCGAACATTAAATGCCTCCAAATGGTATTTAATTAACTTCCAGCGCCCCTGGAAGCATGAAAATCACTTTAAACATGCTAATTTTAGCTCTAACACTGATGATCCACCTACAAATGTGAACTGACATTCAAAAATAAAACATTTGAAAACGGACCATTTTCCACATTTCTGAAGCATGACGTAATGGGGGGGTGTTATCTCTTTTGTCGAAAATCAGCCGTTTTTGCTCGAACATTAAATGCCTCCAAATGGTATTTATTTCACTTCCCGAGCCCCTGGAAGCATGAAAATCACTTTAAACATGCTAATTTTAGCTCTAACACTGATGATCCACCTACAAATGTGAACTGACGTTCAAAAATAAAACATTTGAAAACGGACCATTTTCCACATTTCTGAAGCAGGACGTAATGGGGGGGTGTTATCTCTTTTGTCGAAAATCAGCCGTTTTTGCTCGAACATTAAATGCCTCCAAATGGTATTTATTTCACTTCCCGAGCCCCTGGAAGAATGAAAATCACTTTAAACATGCTAATTTTAGCTCTAACAATGATGATCCACCTACAAATGTGAACTGACGTTCAAAAATAAAACATTTGAAAACGGACCATTTTCCACATTTCTGAAGCATGACGTAATGGGGGGGTGTTATCTCTTTTGTCGAAAATCAGCCGTTTTTGCTCGAACATTAAATTCCTCCAAATGGTATTTATTTCACTTCCCGGGGTGAAGAAACCCTTTTTGAGAACTCAGAGTGGGTAAATTGGCCATTTTCATGCACTTTTAACCATTCCATAAATCTTGTGTTTAGGGCCCCTGGGAGCATGAAAATCACTTTAAACATGCTAATTTTAGCTCTAACACTGATGATCCACCTACAAATGTGAACTGACGTTCAAAAATAAAACATTTGAAAACGGACCATTTTCCACAATTCTGAAGCAGGACGTAATGGGGGGGTGTTATCTCTTTTGTCGAAAATCAGCCGTTTTTGCTCAAACATTAAATGCCTCCAAATGGTATTTATTTCACTTCCCGAGCCCCTGGAAGCATGAAAATCACTTTAAACATGCTAATTTTAGCTCTAACACTGATGATCCACCTACAAATGTGAACTGACGTTCAAAAATAAAACATTTGAAAACGGACCATTTTCCACATTTCTGAAGCAGGACGTAATGGGGGGGTGTTATCTCTTTTGTCGAAAATCAGCCGTTTTTGCTCGAACATTAAATGCCTCCAAATGGTATTTATTTCACTTCCCGAGCCCCTGGAAGAATGAAAATCACTTTAAACATGCTAATTTTAGCTCTAACAATGATGATCCACCTACAAATGTGAACTGACGTTCAAAAATAAAACATTTGAAAACGGACCATTTTCCACATTTCTGAAGCATGACGTAATGGGGGGGTGTTATCTCTTTTGTCGAAAATCAGCCGTTTTTGCTCGAACATTAAATTCCTCCAAATGGTATTTATTTCACTTCCCGGGGTGAAGAAACCCTTTTTGAGAACTCAGAGTGGGTAAATTGGCCATTTTCATGCACTTTTAACCATTCCATAAATCTTGTGTTTAGGGCCCCTGGGAGCATGAAAATCACTTTAAACATGCTAATTTTAGCTCTAACACTGATGATCCACCTACAAATGTGAACTGACGTTCAAAAATAAAACATTTGAAAACGGACCATTTTCCACATTTCTGAAGCAGGACGTAATGGGGGGGTGTTATCTCTTTTGTCGAAAATCAGCCGTTTTTGCTCGAACATTAAATGCCTCCAAATGGTATTTATTTCACTTCCCGAGCCCCTGGAAGCATGAAAATCACTTTAAACATGCTAATTTTAGCTCTAACACTGATGATCCACCTACAAATGTGAACTGACGTTCAAAAATAAAACATTTGAAAACGGACCATTTTCCACATTTCTGAAGCAGGACGTAATGGGGGGGTGTTATCTCTTTTGTCGAAAATCAGCCGTTTTTGCTCGAACATTAAATGCCTCCAAATGGTATTTATTTCACTTCCCGAGCCCCTGGAAGAATGAAAATCACTTTAAACATGCTAATTTTAGCTCTAACACTGATGATCCACCTACAAATGTGAACTGACGTTCAAAAATAAAACATTTGAAAACGGACCATTTTCCACATTTCTGAAGCATGACGTAATGGGGGGGTGTTATCTCTTTTGTCGAAAATCAGCCGTTTTTGCTCGAACATTAAATGCCTCCAAATGGTATTTATTTCACTTCCCGAGCCCCTGGAAGCATGAAAATCACTTTAAACATGCTAATTTTAGCTCTAACACTGATGATCCACCTACAAATGTGAACTGACGTTCAAAAATAAAACATTTGAAAACGGACCATTTTCCACATTTCTGAAGCATGACGTAATGGGGGGGTGTTATCTCTTTTGTCGAAAATCAGCCGTTTTTGCTCGAACATTAAATGCCTCCAAATGGTATTTAATTAACTTCCAGCGCCCCTGGAAGCATAAAAATCACTTTAAACATGCTAATTTTAGCTCTAACACTGATGATCCACCTACAAATGTGAACTGACGTTCAAAAATAAAACATTTGAAAACGGACCATTTTCCACATTTCTGAAGCATGACGTAATGGGGGGGTGTTATCTCTTTTGTCGAAAATCAGCCGTTTTTGCTCGAACATTAAATGCCTCCAAATGGTATTTAATTAACTTCCAGCGCCCCTGGAAGCATAAAAATCACTTTAAACATGCTAATTTTAGCTCTAACACTGATGATCCACCTACAAATGTGAACTGACGTTCAAAAATAAAACATTTGAAAACGGACCATTTTCCACATTTCTGAAGCAGGACGTAATGGGGGGGTGTTATCTCTTTTGTCGAAAATCAGCCGTTTTTGCTCGAACATTAAATGCCTCCAAATGGTATTTAATTAACTTCCCGGGGTGAAGAAACCCTTTTTGAGAACTCAGAGTGGGTAAATTGGCCATTTTCATGCACTTTTAACCATTCCATAAATCTTGTGTTTAGGGCCCCTGGGAGCATGAAAATCACTTTAAACATGCTAATTTTAGCTCTAACACTGATGATCTGCCTACAAATGTGAACTGACGTTCAAAAATAAAACATTTGAAAACGGACCATTTTCCACATTTCTGAAGCAGGACGTAATGGGGGGGTGTTATCTCTTTTGTCGAAAATCAGCCGTTTTTGCTCGAACATTAAATGCCTCCAAATGGTATTTAATTAACCTCCAGCGCCCCTGGAAGCATGAAAATCACTTTAAACATGCTAATTTTAGCTCTAACACTGATGATCCACCTACAAATGTGAACTGACGTTCAAAAATAAAACATTTGAAAACGGACCATTTTCCACATTTCTGAAGCATGACGTAATGGGGGGGTGTTATCTCTTTTGTCAAAACTCAGCCGTTTTTGCTCGAACATTAAATGCCTCCAAATGGTATTTAATTAACTTCCCGAGCCCCTGGAAGCATGAAAATAACTTTAAACATGCTAATTTTAGCTCTAACACTGATGATCCACCTACAAATGTGAACAAACGTTCAAAAATAAAACATTTGAAAACTGACCATTTTCCACATTTCTGAAGCAGGACGTAATGGGGGGGTGTTATCTCTTTTGTCGAAAATCAGCCGTTTTTGCTCGAACATTAAATGCCTCCAAATGGTATTTATTTCACTTCCCGAGCCCCTGGAAGCATGAAAATCACTTTAAACATGCTAATTTTAGCTCTAACACTGATGATCCACCTACAAATGTGAACTGACGTTCAAAAATAAAACATTTGAAAACGGACCATTTTCCACATTTCTGAAGCAGGACGTAATGGGGGGGTGTTATCTCTTTTGTCGAAAATCAGCCGTTTTTGCTCGAACATTAAATGCCTCCAAATGGTATTTAATTAACTTCCAGCGCCCCTGGAAGCATGAAAATCACTTTAAACATGCTAATTTTAGCTCTAACACTGATGATCCACCTACAAATGTGAACTGACGTTCAAAAATAAAACATTTGAAAACGGACCATTTTCCACATTTCTGAAGCAGGACGTAATGGGGGGGTGTTATCTCTTTTGTCGAAAATCAGCCGTTTTTGCTCGAACATTAAATGCCTCCAAATGGTATTTAATTAACTTCCCGGGGTGAAGAAACCCTTTTTGAGAACTCCGAGTGGGTAAATTGGCCATTTTCATGCACTCTTAACCATTCCATAAATCTTGTGTTTAGGGCCCCTGGGAGCATGAAAATCACTTTAAACATGCTAATTTTAGCTCTAACACTGATGATCCACCTACAAATGTGAACTGACGTTCAAAAATAAAACATTTGAAAACGGACCATTTTCCACATTTCTGAAGCAGGACGTAATGGGGGGGTGTTATCTCTTTTGTCGAAAATCAGCCGTTTTTGCTCGAACATTAAATGCCTCCAAATGGTATTTAATTAACTTCCAGCGCCCCTGGAAGCATGAAAATCACTTTAAACATGCTAATTTTAGCTCTAACACTGATGATCCACCTACAAATGTGAACTGACGTTCAAAAATAAAACATTTGAAAACGGACCATTTTCCACATTTCTGAAGCATGACGTAATGGGGGGGTGTTATCTCTTTTGTCGAAAATCAGCCGTTTTTGCTCGAACATTAAATGCCTCCAAATGGTATTTAATTAACTTCCCGGGGTGAAGAAACCCTTTTTGAGAACTCAGAGTGGGTAAATTGGCCATTTTCATGCACTTTTAACCATTCCATAAATCTTGTGTTTAGGGCCCCTGGAAGCATGAAAATCACTTTAAACATGCTAATTTTAGCTCTAACACTGATGATCCACCTACAAATGTGAACTGACGTTCAAAAATAAAACATTTGAAAACGGACCATTTTCCACATTTCTGAAGCATGACGTAATGGGGGGGTGTTATCTCTTTTGTCGAAAATCTGCAGTTTTTGCTCGAACATTAAATGCCTCCAAATGGTATTTATTTCACTTCCCGAGCCCCTGGAAGCATGAAAATCACTTTAAACATGCTAATTTTAGCTCTAACACTGATGATCCACCAACAAATGTGAACTGACGTTCAAAAATAAAACATTTGAAAACGGACCATTTTCCACATTTCTGAAGCATGATGTAATGGGGGGGTGTTATCTCTTTTGTCGAAAATCAGCCGTTTTTGCTCGAACATTAAATACCTCCAAATGGTATTTATTTCACTTCCCGAGCCCCTGGAAGCATGAAAATCACTTTAAACATGCTAATTTTAGCTCTAACACTGATGATCCACCTACAAATGTGAACTGACGTTCAAAAATAAAACATTTGAAAACGGACCATTTTCCACATTTCTGAAGTATGACGTAATGGGGGGGGTGTTATCTCTTTTGTCGAAAATCAGCCGTTTTTGCTCGAACATTAAATGCCTCCAAATGGTATTTAATTAACTTCCCGGGGTGAAGAAACCCTTTTTGAGAACTCAGAGTGGGTAAATTGGCCGTTTTCATGCACTTTTAACCATTCCATAAATCTTGTGTTTAGGGCCCCTGGGAGCATGAAAATCACTTTAAACATGCTAATTTTAGCTCTAACACTGATGATCCACCTACAAATGTAAACTGACGTTCAAAAATAAAACATTTGAAAACGGATCATTTTCCACATTTCTGAAGCATGACGTAATGGGGGGGTGTTATCTCTTTTGTCGAAAATCAGCCGTTTTTGCTCGAACATTAAATGCCTCCAAATGGTATTTATTTCACTTCCCGAGCCCCTGGAAGCATGAAAATCACTTTAAACATGCTAATTTTAGCTCTAACACTGATGATCCACCTACAAATGTGAACTGACGTTCAAAAATAAAACATTTGAAAACGGACCATTTTCCACATTTCTGAAGCATGACGTAATGGGGGGGTGTTATCTCTTTTGTCGAAAATCAGCCGTTTTTGCTCGAACATTAAATGCCTCCAAATGGTATTTAATTAACTTCCCGAGCCCCTGGAAGCATGAAAATCACTTTAAACATGCTAATTTTAGCTCTAACACTGATGATCCACCTACAAATGTGAACTGACGTTCAAAAATAAAACATTTGAAAACGGACCATTTTCCACATTTCTGAAGCAGGACGTAATGGGGGGGTGAAATCTCTTTTGTCGAAAATCAGCTGTTTTTGCTCGAACATTAAATGCCTCCAAATGGTATTTATTTCACTTCCCGAGCCCCTGGAAGCATGAAAATCACTTTAAACATGCTAATTTTAGCTCTAACACTGATGATCCACCTACAAATGTGAACTGACGTTCAAAAATAAAACATTTGAAAACGGACCATTTTCCACATTTCTGAAGCAGGACGTAATGGGGGGGTGTTATCTCTTTTGTCAAAAATCAGCCGTTTTTCCTCGAACATTAAATGCCTCCAAATGGTATTTAATTAACTTCCCGAGCCCCTGGAAGCGTAAAAATCACTTTAAACATGCTAATTTTAGCTCTAACACTGATGATCCACCTACAAATGTGAACTGACGTTCAAAAATAAAACATTTGAAAACGGACCATTTTCCACATTTCTGAAGCATGACGTAATGGGGGGGTGTTATCTCTTTTGTCGAAAATCAGCCGTTTTTGCTCGAACATTAAATACCTCCAAATGGTATTTAATTAACTTCCAGCGCCCCTGGAAGCATGAAAATCACTTTAAACATGCTAATTTTAGCTCTAACACTGATGATCCACCTACAAATGTGAACTGACGTTCAAAAATAAAACATTTGAAAACGGACCATTTTCCACATTTCTGAAGCATGACGTAATGGGGGGGTGTTATCTCTTTTGTCAAAACTCAGCCGTTTTTGCTCGAACATTAAATGCCTCCAAATGGTATTTAATTAACTTCCCGAGCCCCTGGAAGCATGAAAATAACTTTAAACATGCTAATTTTAGCTCTAACACTGATGATCCACCTACAAATGTGAACAAACGTTCAAAAATAAAACATTTGAAAACTGACCATTTTCCACATTTCTGAAGCAGGACGTAATGGGGGGGTGTTATCTCTTTTGTCGAAAATCAGCCGTTTTTGCTCGAACATTAAATGCCTCCAAATGGTATTTATTTCACTTCCCGAGCCCCTGGAAGCATGAAAATCACTTTAAACATGCTAATTTTAGCTCTAACACTGATGATCCACCTACAAATGTGAACTGACGTTCAAAAATAAAACATTTGAAAACGGACCATTTTCCACATTTCTGAAGCAGGACGTAATGGGGGGGTGTTATCTCTTTTGTCGAAAATCAGCCGTTTTTGCTCGAACATTAAATGCCTCCAAATGGTATTTAATTAACTTCCAGCGCCCCTGGAAGCATGAAAATCACTTTAAACATGCTAATTTTAGCTCTAACACTGATGATCCACCTACAAATGTGAACTGACGTTCAAAAATAAAACATTTGAAAACGGACCATTTTCCACATTTCTGAAGCAGGACGTAATGGGGGGGTGTTATCTCTTTTGTCGAAAATCAGCCGTTTTTGCTCGAACATTAAATGCCTCCAAATGGTATTTAATTAACTTCCCGGGGTGAAGAAACCCTTTTTGAGAACTCCGAGTGGGTAAATTGGCCATTTTCATGCACTCTTAACCATTCCATAAATCTTGTGTTTAGGGCCCCTGGGAGCATGAAAATCACTTTAAACATGCTAATTTTAGCTCTAACACTGATGATCCACCTACAAATGTGTACTGACGTTCAAAAATAAAACATTTGAAAACGGACCATTTTCCACATTTCTGAAGCAGGACGTAATGGGGGGGTGTTATCTCTTTTGTCGAAAATCAGCCGTTTTTGCTCGAACATTAAATGCCTCCAAATGGTATTTAATTAACTTCCAGCGCCCCTGGAAGCATGAAAATCACTTTAAACATGCTAATTTTAGCTCTAACACTGATGATCCACCTACAAATGTGAACTGACGTTCAAAAATAAAACATTTGAAAACGGACCATTTTCCACATTTCTGAAGCATGACGTAATGGGGGGGTGTTATCTCTTTTGTCGAAAATCAGCCGTTTTTGCTCGAACATTAAATGCCTCCAAATGGTATTTAATTAACTTCCCGGGGTGAAGAAACCCTTTTTGAGAACTCAGAGTGGGTAAATTGGCCATTTTCATGCACTTTTAACCATTCCATAAATCTTGTGTTTAGGGCCCCTGGAAGCATGAAAATCACTTTAAACATGCTAATTTTAGCTCTAACACTGATGATCCACCTACAAATGTGAACTGACGTTCAAAAATAAAACATTTGAAAACGGACCATTTTCCACATTTCTGAAGCATGACGTAATGGGGGGGTGTTATCTCTTTTGTCGAAAATCTGCCGTTTTTGCTCGAACATTAAATGCCTCCAAATGGTATTTATTTCACTTCCCGAGCCCCTGGAAGCATGAAAATCACTTTAAACATGCTAATTTTAGCTCTAACACTGATGATCCACCAACAAATGTGAACTGACGTTCAAAAATAAAACATTTGAAAACGGACCATTTTCCACATTTCTGAAGCATGATGTAATGGGGGGGTGTTATCTCTTTTGTCGAAAATCAGCCGTTTTTGCTCGAACATTAAATGCCTCCAAATGGTATTTATTTCACTTCCCGAGCCCCTGGAAGCATGAAAATCACTTTAAACATGCTAATTTTAGCTCTAACACTGATGATCCACCTACAAATGTGAACTGACGTTCAAAAATAAAACATTTGAAAACGGACCATTTTCCACATTTCTGAAGTATGACGTAATGGGGGGGGTGTTATCTCTTTTGTAGAAAATCAGCCGTTTTTGCTCGAACATTAAATGCCTCCAAATGGTATTTAATTAACTTCCCGGGGTGAAGAAACCCTTTTTGAGAACTCAGAGTGGGTAAATTGGCCGTTTTCATGCACTTTTAACCATTCCATAAATCTTGTGTTTAGGGCCCCTGGGAGCATGAAAATCACTTTAAACATGCTAATTTTAGCTCTAACACTGATGATCCACCTACAAATGTGAACTGACGTTCAAAAATAAAACATTTGAAAACGGACCATTTTCCACATTTCTGAAGCATGACGTAATGGGGGGGTGTTATCTCTTTTGTCGAAAATCAGCCGTTTTTGCTCGAACATTAAATGCCTCCAAATGGTATTTAATTAACTTCCCGAGCCCCTGGAAGCATGAAAATCACTTTAAACATGCTAATTTTAGCTCTAACACTGATGATCCACCTACAAATGTGAACTGACGTTCAAAAATAAAACATTTGAAAACGGACCATTTTCCACATTTCTGAAGCAGGACGTAATGGGGGGGTGTTATCTCTTTTGTCGAAAATCAGCCGTTTTTGCTCGAACATTAAATGCCTCCAAATGGTATTTATTTCACTTCCCGAGCCCCTGGAAGCATGAAAATCACTTTAAACATGCTAATTTTAGCTCTAACACTGATGATCCACCTACAAATGTGAACTGACGTTCAAAAATAAAACATTTGAAAACGGACCATTTTCCACATTTCTGAAGCAGGACGTAATGGGGGGGTGTTATCTCTTTTGTCAAAAATCAGCCGTTTTTCCTCGAACATTAAATGCCTCCAAATGGTATTTAATTAACTTCCCGAGCCCCTGGAAGCGTAAAAATCACTTTAAACATGCTAATTTTAGCTCTAACACTGATGATCCACCTACAAATGTGAACTGACGTTCAAAAATAAAACATTTGAAAACGGACCATTTTCCACATTTCTGAAGCATGACGTAATGGGGGGGTGTTATCTCTTTTGTCGAAAATCAGCCGTTTTTGCTCGAACATTAAATGCCTCCAAATGGTATTTAATTAACTTCCAGCGCCCCTGGAAGCATGAAAATCACTTTAAACATGCTAATTTTAGCTCTAACACTGATGATCCACCTACAAATGTGAACTGACATTCAAAAATAAAACATTTGAAAACGGACCATTTTCCACATTTCTGAAGCATGACGTAATGGGGGGGTGTTATCTCTTTTGTCGAAAATCAGCCGTTTTTGCTCGAACATTAAATGCCTCCAAATGGTATTTAAGTTAACTTCCAGCGCCCCTGGAAGCATGAAAATCACTTTAAACATGCTAATTTTAGCTCTAACACTGATGATCCACCTACAAATGTGAACTGACGTTCAAAAATAAAACATTTGAAAACGGACCATTTTCCACATTTCTGAAGCATGACGTAATGGGGGGGTGTTATCTCTTTTGTCGAAAATCAGCCGTTTTTGCTTGAACATTAAATGCCTCCAAATGGTATTTAATTAACTTCCCGGGGTGAGAAACCCTTTTTGAGAACTCAGAGTGGGTAAATTGGCCATTTTCATGCACTTTTAACCATTCCATAAATCTTGTGTTTAGGGCCCCTGGGAGCATGAAAATCACTTTAAACATGCTAATTTTAGCTCTAACACTGATGATCCACCTACAAATGTGAACTGACGTTCAAAAATAAAACATTTGAAAACGGACCATTTTCCACATTTCTGAAGCAGGACGTAATGGGGGGGTGTTATCTCTTTTGTCGAAAATCAGCCGTTTTTGCTCGAACATTAAATGCCTCCAAATGGTATTTATTTCACTTCCCGAGCCCCTGGAAGCATGAAAATCACTTTAAACATGCTAATTTTAGCTCTAACACTGATGATCCACCTACAAATGTGAACTGACGTTCAAAAATAAAACATTTGAAAACGGACCATTTTCCACATTTCTGAAGCAGGACGTAATGGGGGGGGTGTTATCTCTTTTGTCGAAAATCAGCCGTTTTTGCTCGAACATTAAATGCCTCCAAATGGTATTTATTTCACTTCCCGAGCCCCTGGAAGAATGAAAATCACTTTAAACATGCTAATTTTAGCTCTAACAATGATGATCCACCTACAAATGTGAACTGACGTTCAAAAATAAAACATTTGAAAACGGACCATTTTCCACATTTCTGAAGCATGACGTAATGGGGGGGTGTTATCTCTTTTGTCGAAAATCAGCCGTTTTTGCTCGAACATTAAATGCCTCCAAATGGTATTTATTTCACTTCCCGGGGTGAAGAAACCCTTTTTGAGAACTCAGAGTGGGTAAATTGGCCATTTTCATGCACTTTTAACCATTCCATAAATCTTGTGTTTAGGGCCCCTGGGAGCATGAAAATCACTTTAAACATGCTAATTTTAGCTCTAACACTGACGATCCACCTACAAATGTGAACTGACGTTCAAAAATAAAACATTTGAAAACGGACCATTTTCCACATTTCTGAAGCAGGACGTAATGGGGGGGTGTTATCTCTTTTGTCAAAAATCAGCCGTTTTTCCTCGAACATTAAATGCCTCCAAATGGTATTTAATTAACTTCCCGAGCCCCTGGAAGCGTAAAAATCACTTTAAACATGCTAATTTTAGCTCTAACACTGATGATCCACCTACAAATGTGAACTGACGTTCAAAAATAAAACATTTGAAAACGGACCATTTTCCACATTTCTGAAGCATGACGTAATGGGGGGGTGTTATCTCTTTTGTCGAAAATCAGCCGTTTTTGCTCGAACATTAAATGCCTCCAAATGGTATTTAATTAACTTCCAGCGCCCCTGGAAGCATGAAAATCACTTTAAACATGCTAATTTTAGCTCTAACACTGATGATCCACCTACAAATGTGAACTGACATTCAAAAATAAAACATTTGAAAACGGACCATTTTCCACATTTCTGAAGCATGACGTAATGGGGGGGTGTTATCTCTTTTGTCGAAAATCAGCCGTTTTTGCTCGAACATTAAATGCCTCCAAATGGTATTTAAGTTAACTTCCAGCGCCCCTGGAAGCATGAAAATCACTTTAAACATGCTAATTTTAGCTCTAACACTGATGATCCACCTACAAATGTGAACTGACGTTCAAAAATAAAACATTTGAAAACGGACCATTTTCCACATTTCTGAAGCATGACGTAATGGGGGGGTGTTATCTCTTTTGTCGAAAATCAGCCGTTTTTGCTCGAACATTAAATGCCTCCAAATGGTATTTAATTAACTTCCAGCGCCCCTGGAAGCATGAAAATCACTTTAAACATGCTAATTTTAGCTCTAACACTGATGATCCACCTACAAATGTGAACTGACATTCAAAAATAAAACATTTGAAAACGGACCATTTTCCACATTTCTGAAGCATGACGTAATGGGGGGGTGTTATCTCTTTTGTCGAAAATCAGCCGTTTTTGCTCGAACATTAAATGCCTCCAAATGGTATTTATTTCACTTCCCGAGCCCCTGGAAGCATGAAAATCACTTTAAACATGCTAATTTTAGCTCTAACACTGATGATCCACCTACAAATGTGAACTGACGTTCAAAAATAAAACATTTGAAAACGGACCATTTTCCACATTTCTGAAGCAGGACGTAATGGGGGGGTGTTATCTCTTTTGTCGAAAATCAGCCGTTTTTGCTCGAACATTAAATGCCTCCAAATGGTATTTATTTCACTTCCCGAGCCCCTGGAAGAATGAAAATCACTTTAAACATGCTAATTTTAGCTCTAACAATGATGATCCACCTACAAATGTGAACTGACGTTCAAAAATAAAACATTTGAAAACGGACCATTTTCCACATTTCTGAAGCATGACGTAATGGGGGGGTGTTATCTCTTTTGTCGAAAATCAGCCGTTTTTGCTCGAACATTAAATTCCTCCAAATGGTATTTATTTCACTTCCCGGGGTGAAGAAACCCTTTTTGAGAACTCAGAGTGGGTAAATTGGCCATTTTCATGCACTTTTAACCATTCCATAAATCTTGTGTTTAGGGCCCCTGGGAGCATGAAAATCACTTTAAACATGCTAATTTTAGCTCTAACACTGATGATCCACCTACAAATGTGAACTGACGTTCAAAAATAAAACATTTGAAAACGGACCATTTTCCACAATTCTGAAGCAGGACGTAATGGGGGGGTGTTATCTCTTTTGTCGAAAATCAGCCGTTTTTGCTCAAACATTAAATGCCTCCAAATGGTATTTATTTCACTTCCCGAGCCCCTGGAAGCATGAAAATCACTTTAAACATGCTAATTTTAGCTCTAACACTGATGATCCACCTACAAATGTGAACTGACGTTCAAAAATAAAACATTTGAAAACGGACCATTTTCCACATTTCTGAAGCAGGACGTAATGGGGGGGTGTTATCTCTTTTGTCGAAAATCAGCCGTTTTTGCTCGAACATTAAATGCCTCCAAATGGTATTTATTTCACTTCCCGAGCCCCTGGAAGAATGAAAATCACTTTAAACATGCTAATTTTAGCTCTAACAATGATGATCCACCTACAAATGTGAACTGACGTTCAAAAATAAAACATTTGAAAACGGACCATTTTCCACATTTCTGAAGCATGACGTAATGGGGGGGTGTTATCTCTTTTGTCGAAAATCAGCCGTTTTTGCTCGAACATTAAATTCCTCCAAATGGTATTTATTTCACTTCCCGGGGTGAAGAAACCCTTTTTGAGAACTCAGAGTGGGTAAATTGGCCATTTTCATGCACTTTTAACCATTCCATAAATCTTGTGTTTAGGGCCCCTGGGAGCATGAAAATCACTTTAAACATGCTAATTTTAGCTCTAACACTGATGATCCACCTACAAATGTGAACTGACGTTCAAAAATAAAACATTTGAAAACGGACCATTTTCCACATTTCTGAAGCAGGACGTAATGGGGGGGTGTTATCTCTTTTGTCGAAAATCAGCCGTTTTTGCTCGAACATTAAATGCCTCCAAATGGTATTTATTTCACTTCCCGAGCCCCTGGAAGCATGAAAATCACTTTAAACATGCTAATTTTAGCTCTAACACTGATGATCCACCTACAAATGTGAACTGACGTTCAAAAATAAAACATTTGAAAACGGACCATTTTCCACATTTCTGAAGCAGGACGTAATGGGGGGGTGTTATCTCTTTTGTCGAAAATCAGCCGTTTTTGCTCGAACATTAAATGCCTCCAAATGGTATTTATTTCACTTCCCGAGCCCCTGGAAGAATGAAAATCACTTTAAACATGCTAATTTTAGCTCTAACACTGATGATCCACCTACAAATGTGAACTGACGTTCAAAAATAAAACATTTGAAAACGGACCATTTTCCACATTTCTGAAGCATGACGTAATGGGGGGGTGTTATCTCTTTTGTCGAAAATCAGCCGTTTTTGCTCGAACATTAAATGCCTCCAAATGGTATTTATTTCACTTCCCGAGCCCCTGGAAGCATGAAAATCACTTTAAACATGCTAATTTTAGCTCTAACACTGATGATCCACCTACAAATGTGAACTGACGTTCAAAAATAAAACATTTGAAAACGGACCATTTTCCACATTTCTGAAGCATGACGTAATGGGGGGGTGTTATCTCTTTTGTCGAAAATCAGCCGTTTTTGCTCGAACATTAAATGCCTCCAAATGGTATTTAATTAACTTCCAGCGCCCCTGGAAGCATAAAAATCACTTTAAACATGCTAATTTTAGCTCTAACACTGATGATCCACCTACAAATGTGAACTGACGTTCAAAAATAAAACATTTGAAAACGGACCATTTTCCACATTTCTGAAGCATGACGTAATGGGGGGGTGTTATCTCTTTTGTCGAAAATCAGCCGTTTTTGCTCGAACATTAAATGCCTCCAAATGGTATTTAATTAACTTCCAGCGCCCCTGGAAGCATAAAAATCACTTTAAACATGCTAATTTTAGCTCTAACACTGATGATCCACCTACAAATGTGAACTGACGTTCAAAAATAAAACATTTGAAAACGGACCATTTTCCACATTTCTGAAGCAGGACGTAATGGGGGGGTGTTATCTCTTTTGTCGAAAATCAGCCGTTTTTGCTCGAACATTAAATGCCTCCAAATGGTATTTAATTAACTTCCCGGGGTGAAGAAACCCTTTTTGAGAACTCAGAGTGGGTAAATTGGCCATTTTCATGCACTTTTAACCATTCCATAAATCTTGTGTTTAGGGCCCCTGGGAGCATGAAAATCACTTTAAACATGCTAATTTTAGCTCTAACACTGATGATCTGCCTACAAATGTGAACTGACGTTCAAAAATAAAACATTTGAAAACGGACCATTTTCCACATTTCTGAAGCAGGACGTAATGGGGGGGTGTTATCTCTTTTGTCGAAAATCAGCCGTTTTTGCTCGAACATTAAATGCCTCCAAATGGTATTTAATTAACCTCCAGCGCCCCTGGAAGCATGAAAATCACTTTAAACATGCTAATTTTAGCTCTAACACTGATGATCCACCTACAAATGTGAACTGACGTTCAAAAATAAAACATTTGAAAACGGACCATTTTCCACATTTCTGAAGCATGACGTAATGGGGGGGTGTTATCTCTTTTGTCAAAACTCAGCCGTTTTTGCTCGAACATTAAATGCCTCCAAATGGTATTTAATTAACTTCCCGAGCCCCTGGAAGCATGAAAATAACTTTAAACATGCTAATTTTAGCTCTAACACTGATGATCCACCTACAAATGTGAACAAACGTTCAAAAATAAAACATTTGAAAACTGACCATTTTCCACATTTCTGAAGCAGGACGTAATGGGGGGGTGTTATCTCTTTTGTCGAAAATCAGCCGTTTTTGCTCGAACATTAAATGCCTCCAAATGGTATTTATTTCACTTCCCGAGCCCCTGGAAGCATGAAAATCACTTTAAACATGCTAATTTTAGCTCTAACACTGATGATCCACCTACAAATGTGAACTGACGTTCAAAAATAAAACATTTGAAAACGGACCATTTTCCACATTTCTGAAGCAGGACGTAATGGGGGGGTGTTATCTCTTTTGTCGAAAATCAGCCGTTTTTGCTCGAACATTAAATGCCTCCAAATGGTATTTAATTAACTTCCAGCGCCCCTGGAAGCATGAAAATCACTTTAAACATGCTAATTTTAGCTCTAACACTGATGATCCACCTACAAATGTGAACTGACGTTCAAAAATAAAACATTTGAAAACGGACCATTTTCCACATTTCTGAAGCAGGACGTAATGGGGGGGTGTTATCTCTTTTGTCGAAAATCAGCCGTTTTTGCTCGAACATTAAATGCCTCCAAATGGTATTTAATTAACTTCCCGGGGTGAAGAAACCCTTTTTGAGAACTCCGAGTGGGTAAATTGGCCATTTTCATGCACTCTTAACCATTCCATAAATCTTGTGTTTAGGGCCCCTGGGAGCATGAAAATCACTTTAAACATGCTAATTTTAGCTCTAACACTGATGATCCACCTACAAATGTGAACTGACGTTCAAAAATAAAACATTTGAAAACGGACCATTTTCCACATTTCTGAAGCAGGACGTAATGGGGGGGTGTTATCTCTTTTGTCGAAAATCAGCCGTTTTTGCTCGAACATTAAATGCCTCCAAATGGTATTTAATTAACTTCCAGCGCCCCTGGAAGCATGAAAATCACTTTAAACATGCTAATTTTAGCTCTAACACTGATGATCCACCTACAAATGTGAACTGACGTTCAAAAATAAAACATTTGAAAACGGACCATTTTCCACATTTCTGAAGCATGACGTAATGGGGGGGTGTTATCTCTTTTGTCGAAAATCAGCCGTTTTTGCTCGAACATTAAATGCCTCCAAATGGTATTTAATTAACTTCCCGGGGTGAAGAAACCCTTTTTGAGAACTCAGAGTGGGTAAATTGGCCATTTTCATGCACTTTTAACCATTCCATAAATCTTGTGTTTAGGGCCCCTGGAAGCATGAAAATCACTTTAAACATGCTAATTTTAGCTCTAACACTGATGATCCACCTACAAATGTGAACTGACGTTCAAAAATAAAACATTTGAAAACGGACCATTTTCCACATTTCTGAAGCATGACGTAATGGGGGGGTGTTATCTCTTTTGTCGAAAATCTGCCGTTTTTGCTCGAACATTAAATGCCTCCAAATGGTATTTATTTCACTTCCCGAGCCCCTGGAAGCATGAAAATCACTTTAAACATGCTAATTTTAGCTCTAACACTGATGATCCACCAACAAATGTGAACTGACGTTCAAAAATAAAACATTTGAAAACGGACCATTTTCCACATTTCTGAAGCATGATGTAATGGGGGGGTGTTATCTCTTTTGTCGAAAATCAGCCGTTTTTGCTCGAACATTAAATGCCTCCAAATGGTATTTATTTCACTTCCCGAGCCCCTGGAAGCATGAAAATCACTTTAAACATGCTAATTTTAGCTCTAACACTGATGATCCACCTACAAATGTGAACTGACGTTCAAAAATAAAACATTTGAAAACGGACCATTTTCCACATTTCTGAAGTATGACGTAATGGGGGGGGTGTTATCTCTTTTGTCGAAAATCAGCCGTTTTTGCTCGAACATTAAATGCCTCCAAATGGTATTTAATTAACTTCCCGGGGTGAAGAAACCCTTTTTGAGAACTCAGAGTGGGTAAATTGGCCGTTTTCATGCACTTTTAACCATTCCATAAATCTTGTGTTTAGGGCCCCTGGGAGCATGAAAATCACTTTAAACATGCTAATTTTAGCTCTAACACTGATGATCCACCTACAAATGTAAACTGACGTTCAAAAATAAAACATTTGAAAACGGATCATTTTCCACATTTCTGAAGCATGACGTAATGGGGGGGTGTTATCTCTTTTGTCGAAAATCAGCCGTTTTTGCTCGAACATTAAATGCCTCCAAATGGTATTTATTTCACTTCCCGAGCCCCTGGAAGCATGAAAATCACTTTAAACATGCTAATTTTAGCTCTAACACTGATGATCCACCTACAAATGTGAACTGACGTTCAAAAATAAAACATTTGAAAACGGACCATTTTCCACATTTCTGAAGCATGACGTAATGGGGGGGTGTTATCTCTTTTGTCGAAAATCAGCCGTTTTTGCTCGAACATTAAATGCCTCCAAATGGTATTTAATTAACTTCCCGAGCCCCTGGAAGCATGAAAATCACTTTAAACATGCTAATTTTAGCTCTAACACTGATGATCCACCTACAAATGTGAACTGACGTTCAAAAATAAAACATTTGAAAACGGACCATTTTCCACATTTCTGAAGCAGGACGTAATGGGGGGGTGAAATCTCTTTTGTCGAAAATCAGCTGTTTTTGCTCGAACATTAAATGCCTCCAAATGGTATTTATTTCACTTCCCGAGCCCCTGGAAGCATGAAAATCACTTTAAACATGCTAATTTTAGCTCTAACACTGATGATCCACCTACAAATGTGAACTGACGTTCAAAAATAAAACATTTGAAAACGGACCATTTTCCACATTTCTGAAGCAGGACGTAATGGGGGGGTGTTATCTCTTTTGTCAAAAATCAGCCGTTTTTCCTCGAACATTAAATGCCTCCAAATGGTATTTAATTAACTTCCCGAGCCCCTGGAAGCGTAAAAATCACTTTAAACATGCTAATTTTAGCTCTAACACTGATGATCCACCTACAAATGTGAACTGACGTTCAAAAATAAAACATTTGAAAACGGACCATTTTCCACATTTCTGAAGCATGACGTAATGGGGGGGTGTTATCTCTTTTGTCGAAAATCAGCCGTTTTTGCTCGAACATTAAATACCTCCAAATGGTATTTAATTAACTTCCAGCGCCCCTGGAAGCATGAAAATCACTTTAAACATGCTAATTTTAGCTCTAACACTGATGATCCACCTACAAATGTGAACTGACATTCAAAAATAAAACATTTGAAAACGGACCATTTTCCACATTTCTGAAGCATGACGTAATGGGGGGGTGTTATCTCTTTTGTCGAAAATCAGCCGTTTTTGCTCGAACATTAAATGCCTCCAAATGGTATTTAAGTTAACTTCCAGCGCCCCTGGAAGCATGAAAATCACTTTAAACATGCTAATTTTAGCTCTAACACTGATGATCCACCTACAAATGTGAACTGACGTTCAAAAATAAAACATTTGAAAACGGACCATTTTCCACATTTCTGAAGCATGACGTAATGGGGGGGTGTTATCTCTTTTGTCGAAAATCAGCCGTTTTTGCTCGAACATTAAATGCCTCCAAATGGTATTTAATTAACTTCCCGGGGTGAGAAACCCTTTTTGAGAACTCAGAGTGGGTAAATTGGCCATTTTCATGCACTTTTAACCATTCCATAAATCTTGTGTTTAGGGCCCCTGGGAGCATGAAAATCACTTTAAACATGCTAATTTTAGCTCTAACACTGATGATCCACCTACAAATGTGAACTGACGTTCAAAAATAAAACATTTGAAAACGGACCATTTTCCACATTTCTGAAGCAGGACGTAATGGGGGGGTGTTATCTCTTTTGTCGAAAATCAGCCGTTTTTGCTCGAACATTAAATGCCTCCAAATGGTATTTATTTCACTTCCCGAGCCCCTGGAAGCATGAAAATCACTTTAAACATGCTAATTTTAGCTCTAACACTGATGATCCACCTACAAATGTGAACTGACGTTCAAAAATAAAACATTTGAAAACGGACCATTTTCCACATTTCTGAAGCATGACGTAATGGGGGGGTGTTATCTCTTTTGTCGAAAATCAGCCGTTTTTGCTCGAACATTAAATGCCTCCAAATGGTATTTATTTCACTTCCCGGGGTGAAGAAACCCTTTTTGAGAACTCAGAGTGGGTAAATTGGCCATTTTCATGCACTTTTAACCATTCCATAAATCTTGTGTTTAGGGCCCCTGGGAGCATGAAAATCACTTTAAACATGCTAATTTTAGCTCTAACACTGACGATCCACCTACAAATGTGAACTGACGTTCAAAAATAAAACATTTGAAAACGGACCATTTTCCACATTTCTGAAGCAGGACGTAATGGGGGGGTGTTATCTCTTTTGTCAAAAATCAGCCGTTTTTCCTCGAACATTAAATGCCTCCAAATGGTATTTAATTAACTTCCCGAGCCCCTGGAAGCGTAAAAATCACTTTAAACATGCTAATTTTAGCTCTAACACTGATGATCCACCTACAAATGTGAACTGACGTTCAAAAATAAAACATTTGAAAACGGACCATTTTCCACATTTCTGAAGCATGACGTAATGGGGGGGTGTTATCTCTTTTGTCGAAAATCAGCCGTTTTTGCTCGAACATTAAATGCCTCCAAATGGTATTTAATTAACTTCCAGCGCCCCTGGAAGCATGAAAATCACTTTAAACATGCTAATTTTAGCTCTAACACTGATGATCCACCTACAAATGTGAACTGACATTCAAAAATAAAACATTTGAAAACGGACCATTTTCCACATTTCTGAAGCATGACGTAATGGGGGGGTGTTATCTCTTTTGTCGAAAATCAGCCGTTTTTGCTCGAACATTAAATGCCTCCAAATGGTATTTAAGTTAACTTCCAGCGCCCCTGGAAGCATGAAAATCACTTTAAACATGCTAATTTTAGCTCTAACACTGATGATCCACCTACAAATGTGAACTGACGTTCAAAAATAAAACATTTGAAAACGGACCATTTTCCACATTTCTGAAGCATGACGTAATGGGGGGGTGTTATCTCTTTTGTCGAAAATCAGCCGTTTTTGCTCGAACATTAAATGCCTCCAAATGGTATTTAATTAACTTCCCGGGGTGAAGAAACCCTTTTTGAGAACTCAGAGTGGGTAAATTGGCCATTTTCATGCACTTTTAACCATTCCATAAATCTTGTGTTTAGGGCCCCTGGGAGCATGAAAATCACTTTAAACATGCTAATTTTAGCTCTAACACTGATGATCCACCTACAAATGTGAACTGACGTTCAAAAATAAAACATTTGAAAACGGACCATTTTCCACAATTCTGAAGCAGGACGTAATGGGGGGGTGTTATCTCTTTTGTCGAAAATCAGCCGTTTTTGCTCAAACATTAAATGCCTCCAAATGGTATTTATTTCACTTCCCGAGCCCCTGGAAGCATGAAAATCACTTTAAACATGCTAATTTTAGCTCTAACACTGACGATCCACCTACAAATGTGAACTGACGTTCAAAAATAAAACATTTGAAAACGGACCATTTTCCACATTTCTGAAGCAGGACGTAATGGGGGGGTGTTATCTCTTTTGTCAAAAATCAGCCGTTTTTCCTCGAACATTAAATGCCTCCAAATGGTATTTAATTAACTTCCCGAGCCCCTGGAAGCGTAAAAATCACTTTAAACATGCTAATTTTAGCTCTAACACTGATGATCCACCTACAAATGTGAACTGACGTTCAAAAATAAAACATTTGAAAACGGACCATTTTCCACATTTCTGAAGCATGACGTAATGGGGGGGTGTTATCTCTTTTGTCGAAAATCAGCCGTTTTTGCTCGAACATTAAATGCCTCCAAATGGTATTTAATTAACTTCCAGCGCCCCTGGAAGCATGAAAATCACTTTAAACATGCTAATTTTAGCTCTAACACTGATGATCCACCTACAAATGTGAACTGACATTCAAAAATAAAACATTTGAAAACGGACCATTTTCCACATTTCTGAAGCATGACGTAATGGGGGGGTGTTATCTCTTTTGTCGAAAATCAGCCGTTTTTGCTCGAACATTAAATGCCTCCAAATGGTATTTAAGTTAACTTCCAGCGCCCCTGGAAGCATGAAAATCACTTTAAACATGCTAATTTTAGCTCTAACACTGATGATCCACCTACAAATGTGAACTGACGTTCAAAAATAAAACATTTGAAAACGGACCATTTTCCACATTTCTGAAGCATGACGTAATGGGGGGGTGTTATCTCTTTTGTCGAAAATCAGCCGTTTTTGCTCGAACATTAAATGCCTCCAAATGGTATTTAATTAACTTCCCGGGGTGAAGAAACCCTTTTTGAGAACTCAGAGTGGGTAAATTGGCCATTTTCATGCACTTTTAACCATTCCATAAATCTTGTGTTTAGGGCCCCTGGGAGCATGAAAATCACTTTAAACATGCTAATTTTAGCTCTAACACTGATGATCCACCTACAAATGTGAACTGACGTTCAAAAATAAAACATTTGAAAACGGACCATTTTCCACAATTCTGAAGCAGGACGTAATGGGGGGGTGTTATCTCTTTTGTCGAAAATCAGCCGTTTTTGCTCAAACATTAAATGCCTCCAAATGGTATTTATTTCACTTCCCGAGCCCCTGGAAGCATGAAAATCACTTTAAACATGCTAATTTTAGCTCTAACACTGATGATCCACCTACAAATGTGAACTGACGTTCAAAAATAAAACATTTGAAAACGGACCATTTTCCACATTTCTGAAGCAGGACGTAATGGGGGGGTGTTATCTCTTTTGTCGAAAATCAGCCGTTTTTGCTCGAACATTAAATGCCTCCAAATGGTATTTATTTCACTTCCCGAGCCCCTGGAAGAATGAAAATCACTTTAAACATGCTAATTTTAGCTCTAACAATGATGATCCACCTACAAATGTGAACTGACGTTCAAAAATAAAACATTTGAAAACGGACCATTTTCCACATTTCTGAAGCATGACGTAATGGGGGGGGTGTTATCTCTTTTGTCGAAAATCAGCCGTTTTTGCTCGAACATTAAATTCCTCCAAATGGTATTTATTTCACTTCCCGGGGTGAAGAAACCCTTTTTGAGAACTCAGAGTGGGTAAATTGGCCATTTTCATGCACTTTTAACCATTCCATAAATCTTGTGTTTAGGGCCCCTGGGAGCATGAAAATCACTTTAAACATGCTAATTTTAGCTCTAACACTGATGATCCACCTACAAATGTGAACTGACGTTCAAAAATAAAACATTTGAAAACGGACCATTTTCCACATTTCTGAAGCAGGACGTAATGGGGGGGTGTTATCTCTTTTGTCGAAAATCAGCCGTTTTTGCTCGAACATTAAATGCCTCCAAATGGTATTTATTTCACTTCCCGAGCCCCTGGAAGCATGAAAATCACTTTAAACATGCTAATTTTAGCTCTAACACTGATGATCCACCTACAAATGTGAACTGACGTTCAAAAATAAAACATTTGAAAACGGACCATTTTCCACATTTCTGAAGCAGGACGTAATGGGGGGGTGTTATCTCTTTTGTCGAAAATCAGCCGTTTTTGCTCGAACATTAAATGCCTCCAAATGGTATTCATTTCACTTCCCGAGCCCCTGGAAGAATGAAAATCACTTTAAACATGCTAATTTTAGCTCTAACACTGATGATCCACCTACAAATGTGAACTGACGTTCAAAAATAAAACATTTGAAAACGGACCATTTTCCACATTTCTGAAGCATGACGTAATGGGGGGGTGTTATCTCTTTTGTCGAAAATCAGCCGTTTTTGCTCGAACATTAAATGCCTCCAAATGGTATTTATTTCACTTCCCGAGCCCCTGGAAGCATGAAAATCACTTTAAACATGCTAATTTTAGCTCTAACACTGATGATCCACCTACAAATGTGAACTGACGTTCAAAAATAAAACATTTGAAAACGGACCATTTTCCACATTTCTGAAGCATGACGTAATGGGGGGGTGTTATCTCTTTTGTCGAAAATCAGCCGTTTTTGCTCGAACATTAAATGCCTCCAAATGGTATTTAATTAACTTCCAGCGCCCCTGGAAGCATAAAAATCACTTTAAACATGCTAATTTTAGCTCTAACACTGATGATCCACCTACAAATGTGAACTGACGTTCAAAAATAAAACATTTGAAAACGGACCATTTTCCACATTTCTGAAGCATGACGTAATGGGGGGGTGTTATCTCTTTTGTCGAAAATCAGCCGTTTTTGCTCGAACATTAAATGCCTCCAAATGGTATTTAATTAACTTCCAGCGCCCCTGGAAGCATAAAAATCACTTTAAACATGCTAATTTTAGCTCTAACACTGATGATCCACCTACAAATGTGAACTGACGTTCAAAAATAAAACATTTGAAAACGGACCATTTTCCACATTTCTGAAGCAGGACGTAATGGGGGGGTGTTATCTCTTTTGTCGAAAATCAGCCGTTTTTGCTCGAACATTAAATGCCTCCAAATGGTATTTAATTAACTTCCCGGGGTGAAGAAACCCTTTTTGAGAACTCAGAGTGGGTAAATTGGCCATTTTCATGCACTTTTAACCATTCCATAAATCTTGTGTTTAGGGCCCCTGGGAGCATGAAAATCACTTTAAACATGCTAATTTTAGCTCTAACACTGATGATCTGCCTACAAATGTGAACTGACGTTCAAAAATAAAACATTTGAAAACGGACCATTTTCCACATTTCTGAAGCAGGACGTAATGGGGGGGTGTTATCTCTTTTGTCGAAAATCAGCCGTTTTTGCTCGAACATTAAATGCCTCCAAATGGTATTTAATTAACCTCCAGCGCCCCTGGAAGCATGAAAATCACTTTAAACATGCTAATTTTAGCTCTAACACTGATGATCCACCTACAAATGTGAACTGACGTTCAAAAATAAAACATTTGAAAACGGACCATTTTCCACATTTCTGAAGCATGACGTAATGGGGGGGTGTTATCTCTTTTGTCAAAACTCAGCCGTTTTTGCTCGAACATTAAATGCCTCCAAATGGTATTTAATTAACTTCCCGAGCCCTTGGAAGCATGAAAATAACTTTAAACATGCTAATTTTAGCTCTAACACTGATGATCCACCTACAAATGTGAACAAACGTTCAAAAATAAAACATTTGAAAACTGACCATTTTCCACATTTCTGAAGCAGGACGTAATGGGGGGGTGTTATCTCTTTTGTCGAAAATCAGCCGTTTTTGCTCGAACATTAAATGCCTCCAAATGGTATTTATTTCACTTCCCGAGCCCCTGGAAGCATGAAAATCACTTTAAACATGCTAATTTTAGCTCTAACACTGATGATCCACCTACAAATGTGAACTGACGTTCAAAAATAAAACATTTGAAAACGGACCATTTTCCACATTTCTGAAGCAGGACGTAATGGGGGGGTGTTATCTCTTTTGTCGAAAATCAGCCGTTTTTGCTCGAACATTAAATGCCTCCAAATGGTATTTAATTAACTTCCAGCGCCCCTGGAAGCATGAAAATCACTTTAAACATGCTAATTTTAGCTCTAACACTGATGATCCACCTACAAATGTGAACTGACGTTCAAAAATAAAACATTTGAAAACGGACCATTTTCCACATTTCTGAAGCAGGACGTAATGGGGGGGTGTTATCTCTTTTGTCGAAAATCAGCCGTTTTTGCTCGAACATTAAATGCCTCCAAATGGTATTTAATTAACTTCCCGGGGTGAAGAAACCCTTTTTGAGAACTCCGAGTGGGTAAATTGGCCATTTTCATGCACTCTTAACCATTCCATAAATCTTGTGTTTAGGGCCCCTGGGAGCATGAAAATCACTTTAAACATGCTAATTTTAGCTCTAACACTGATGATCCACCTACAAATGTGAACTGACGTTCAAAAATAAAACATTTGAAAACGGACCATTTTCCACATTTCTGAAGCAGGACGTAATGGGGGGGTGTTATCTCTTTTGTCGAAAATCAGCCGTTTTTGCTCGAACGTTAAATGCCTCCAAATGGTATTTAATTAACTTCCAGCGCCCCTGGAAGCATGAAAATCACTTTAAACATGCTAATTTTAGCTCTAACACTGATGATCCACCTACAAATGTGAACTGACGTTCAAAAATAAAACATTTGAAAACGGACCATTTTCCACATTTCTGAAGCATGACGTAATGGGGGGGTGTTATCTCTTTTGTCGAAAATCAGCTGTTTTTGCTCGAACATTAAATGCCTCCAAATGGTATTTAATTAACTTCCCGGGGTGAAGAAACCCTTTTTGAGAACTCAGAGTGGGTAAATTGGCCATTTTCATGCACTTTTAACCATTCCATAAATCTTGTGTTTAGGGCCCCTGGAAGCATGAAAATCACTTTAAACATGCTAATTTTAGCTCTAACACTGATGATCCACCTACAAATGTGAACTGACGTTCAAAAATAAAACATTTGAAAACGGACCATTTTCCACATTTCTGAAGCATGACGTAATGGGGGGGTGTTATCTCTTTTGTCGAAAATCTGCCGTTTTTGCTCGAACATTAAATGCCTCCAAATGGTATTTATTTCACTTCCCGAGCCCCTGGAAGCATGAAAATCACTTTAAACATGCTAATTTTAGCTCTAACACTGATGATCCACCAACAAATGTGAACTGATGTTCAAAAATAAAACATTTGAAAACGGACCATTTTCCACATTTCTGAAGCATGATGTAATGGGGGGGTGTTATCTCTTTTGTCGAAAATCAGCCGTTTTTGCTCGAACATTAAATGCCTCCAAATGGTATTTATTTCACTTCCCGAGCCCCTGGAAGCATGAAAATCACTTTAAACATGCTAATTTTAGCTCTAACACTGATGATCCACCTACAAATGTGAACTGACGTTCAAAAATAAAACATTTGAAAACGGACCATTTTCCACATTTCTGAAGTATGACGTAATGGGGGGGGTGTTATCTCTTTTGTCGAAAATCAGCCGTTTTTGCTCGAACATTAAATGCCTCCAAATGGTATTTAATTAACTTCCCGGGGTGAAGAAACCCTTTTTGAGAACTCAGAGTGGGTAAATTGGCCGTTTTCATGCACTTTTAACCATTCCATAAATCTTGTGTTTAGGGCCCCTGGGAGCATGAAAATCACTTTAAACATGCTAATTTTAGCTCTAACACTGATGATCCACCTACAAATGTGAACTGACGTTCAAAAATAAAACATTTGAAAACGGACCATTTTCCACATTTCTGAAGCATGACGTAATGGGGGGGTGTTATCTCTTTTGTCGAAAATCAGCCGTTTTTGCTCGAACATTAAATGCCTCCAAATGGTATTTAATTAACTTCCCGAGCCCCTGGAAGCATGAAAATCACTTTAAACATGCTAATTTTAGCTCTAACACTGATGATCCACCTACAAATGTGAACTGACGTTCAAAAATAAAACATTTGAAAACGGACCATTTTCCACATTTCTGAAGCAGGACGTAATGGGGGGGTGTTATCTCTTTTGTCGAAAATCAGCCGTTTTTGCTCGAACATTAAATGCCTCCAAATGGTATTTATTTCACTTCCCGAGCCCCTGGAAGCATGAAAATCACTTTAAACATGCTAATTTTAGCTCTAACACTGATGATCCACCTACAAATGTGAACTGACGTTCAAAAATAAAACATTTGAAAACGGACCATTTTCCACATTTCTGAAGCATGACGTAATGGGGGGGTGTTATCTCTTTTGTCGAAAATCAGCCGTTTTTGCTCGAACATTAAATGCCTCCAAATGGTATTTAATTAACTTCCAGCGCCCCTGGAAGCATAAAAATCACTTTAAACATGCTAATTTTAGCTCTAACACTGATGATCCACCTACAAATGTGAACTGACGTTCAAAAATAAAACATTTGAAAACGGACCATTTTCCACATTTCTGAAGCATGACGTAATGGGGGGGTGTTATCTCTTTTGTCGAAAATCAGCCGTTTTTGCTCGAACATTAAATGCCTCCAAATGGTATTTAATTAACTTCCAGCGCCCCTGGAAGCATAAAAATCACTTTAAACATGCTAATTTTAGCTCTAACACTGATGATCCACCTACAAATGTGAACTGACGTTCAAAAATAAAACATTTGAAAACGGACCATTTTCCACATTTCTGAAGCAGGACGTAATGGGGGGGTGTTATCTCTTTTGTCGAAAATCAGCCGTTTTTGCTCGAACATTAAATGCCTCCAAATGGTATTTAATTAACTTCCCGGGGTGAAGAAACCCTTTTTGAGAACTCAGAGTGGGTAAATTGGCCATTTTCATGCACTTTTAACCATTCCATAAATCTTGTGTTTAGGGCCCCTGGGAGCATGAAAATCACTTTAAACATGCTAATTTTAGCTCTAACACTGATGATCTGCCTACAAATGTGAACTGACGTTCAAAAATAAAACATTTGAAAACGGACCATTTTCCACATTTCTGAAGCAGGACGTAATGGGGGGGTGTTATCTCTTTTGTCGAAAATCAGCCGTTTTTGCTCGAACATTAAATGCCTCCAAATGGTATTTAATTAACCTCCAGCGCCCCTGGAAGCATGAAAATCACTTTAAACATGCTAATTTTAGCTCTAACACTGATGATCCACCTACAAATGTGAACTGACGTTCAAAAATAAAACATTTGAAAACGGACCATTTTCCACATTTCTGAAGCATGACGTAATGGGGGGGTGTTATCTCTTTTGTCAAAACTCAGCCGTTTTTGCTCGAACATTAAATGCCTCCAAATGGTATTTAATTAACTTCCCGAGCCCCTGGAAGCATGAAAATAACTTTAAACATGCTAATTTTAGCTCTAACACTGATGATCCACCTACAAATGTGAACAAACGTTCAAATATAAAACATTTGAAAACTGACCATTTTCCACATTTCTGAAGCAGGACGTAATGGGGGGGTGTTATCTCTTTTGTCGAAAATCAGCCGTTTTTGCTCGAACATTAAATGCCTCCAAATGGTATTTATTTCACTTCCCGAGCCCCTGGAAGCATGAAAATCACTTTAAACATGCTAATTTTAGCTCTAACACTGATGATCCACCTACAAATGTGAACTGACGTTCAAAAATAAAACATTTGAAAACGGACCATTTTCCACATTTCTGAAGCAGGACGTAATGGGGGGGTGTTATCTCTTTTGTCGAAAATCAGCCGTTTTTGCTCGAACATTAAATGCCTCCAAATGGTATTTAATTAACTTCCAGCACCCCTGGAAGCATGAAAATCACTTTAAACATGCTAATTTTAGCTCTAACACTGATGATCCACCTACAAATGTGAACTGACGTTCAAAAATAAAACATTTGAAAACGGACCATTTTCCACATTTCTGAAGCAGGACGTAATGGGGGGGTGTTATCTCTTTTGTCGAAAATCAGCCGTTTTTGCTCGAACATTAAATGCCTCCAAATGGTATTTAATTAACTTCCCGGGGTGAAGAAACCCTTTTTGAGAACTCCGAGTGGGTAAATTGGCCATTTTCATGCACTCTTAACCATTCCATAAATCTTGTGTTTAGGGCCCCTGGGAGCATGAAAATCACTTTAAACATGCTAATTTTAGCTCTAACACTGATGATCCACCTACAAATGTGAACTGACGTTCAAAAATAAAACATTTGAAAACGGACCATTTTCCACATTTCTGAAGCAGGACGTAATGGGGGGGTGTTATCTCTTTTGTCGAAAATCAGCCGTTTTTGCTCGAACATTAAATGCCTCCAAATGGTATTTAATTAACTTCCAGCGCCCCTGGAAGCATGAAAATCACTTTAAACATGCTAATTTTAGCTCTAACACTGATGATCCACCTACAAATGTGAACTGACGTTCAAAAATAAAACATTTGAAAACGGACCATTTTCCACATTTCTGAAGCATGACGTAATGGGGGGGTGTTATCTCTTTTGTCGAAAATCAGCCGTTTTTGCTCGAATATTAAATGCCTCCAAATGGTATTTAATTAACTTCCCGGGGTGAAGAAACCCTTTTTGAGAACTCAGAGTGGGTAAATTGGCCATTTTCATGCACTTTTAACCATTCCATAAATCTTGTGTTTAGGGCCCCTGGAAGCATGAAAATCACTTTAAACATGCTAATTTTAGCTCTAACACTGATGATCCACCTACAAATGTGAACTGACGTTCAAAAATAAAACATTTGAAAACGGACCATTTTCCACATTTCTGAAGCATGACGTAATGGGGGGGTGTTATCTCTTTTGTCGAAAATTCTGCCGTTTTTGCTCGAACATTAAATGCCTCCAAATGGTATTTATTTCACTTCCCGAGCCCCTGGAAGCATGAAAATCACTTTAAACATGCTAATTTTAGCTCTAACACTGATGATCCACCAACAAATGTGAACTGACGTTCAAAAATAAAACATTTGAAAACGGACCATTTTCCACATTTCTGAAGCATGATGTAATGAGGGGGTGTTATCTCTTTTGTCGAAAATCAGCCGTTTTTGCTCGAACATTAAATGCCTCCAAATGGTATTTATTTCACTTCCCGAGCCCCTGGAAGCATGAAAATCACTTTAAACATGCTAATTTTAGCTCTAACACTGATGATCCACCTACAAATGTGAACTGACGTTCAAAAATAAAACATTTGAAAACGGACCATTTTCCACATTTCTGAAGTATGACGTAATGGGGGGGTGTTATCTCTTTTGTCGAAAATCAGCCGTTTTTGCTCGAACATTAAATGCCTCCAAATGGTATTTAATTAACTTCCCGGGGTGAAGAAACCCTTTTTGAGAACTCAGAGTGGGTAAATTGGCCGTTTTCATGCACTTTTAACCATTCCATAAATCTTGTGTTTAGGGCCCCTGGGAGCATGAAAATCACTTTAAACATGCTAATTTTAGCTCTAACACTGATGATCCACCTACAAATGTAAACTGACGTTCAAAAATAAAACATTTGAAAACGGATCATTTTCCACATTTCTGAAGCATGACGTAATGGGGGGGTGTTATCTCTTTTGTCGAAAATCAGCCGTTTTTGCTCGAACATTAAATGCCTCCAAATGGTATTTATTTCACTTCCCGAGCCCCTGGAAGCATGAAAATCACTTTAAACATGCTAATTTTAGCTCTAACACTGATGATCCACCTACAAATGTGAACTGACGTTCAAAAATAAAACATTTGAAAACGGACCATTTTCCACATTTCTGAAGCATGACGTAATGGGGGGGTGTTATCTCTTTTGTCGAAAATCAGCCGTTTTTGCTCGAACATTAAATGCCTCCAAATGGTATTTAATTAACTTCCCGAGCCCCTGGAAGCATGAAAATCACTTTAAACATGCTAATTTTAGCTCTAACACTGATGATCCACCTACAAATGTGAACTGACGTTCAAAAATAAAACATTTGAAAACGGACCATTTTCCACATTTCTGAAGCAGGACGTAATGGGGGGGTGAAATCTCTTTTGTCGAAAATCAGCCGTTTTTGCTCGAACATTAAATGCCTCCAAATGGTATTTATTTCACTTCCCGAGCCCCTGGAAGCATGAAAATCACTTTAAACATGCTAATTTTAGCTCTAACACTGATGATCCACCTACAAATGTGAACTGACGTTCAAAAATAAAACATTTGAAAACGGACCATTTTCCACATTTCTGAAGCAGGACGTAATGGGGGGGTGTTATCTCTTTTGTCAAAAATCAGCCGTTTTTCCTCGAACATTAAATGCCTCCAAATGGTATTTAATTAACTTCCCGAGTCCCTGGAAGCGTAAAAATCACTTTAAACATGCTAATTTTAGCTCTAACACTGATGATCCACCTACAAATGTGAACTGACGTTCAAAAATAAAACATTTGAAAACGGACCATTTTCCACATTTCTGAAGCATGACGTAATGGGGGGGTGTTATCTCTTTTGTCGAAAATCAGCCGTTTTTGCTCGAACATTAAATACCTCCAAATGGTATTTAATTAACTTCCAGCGCCCCTGGAAGCATGAAAATCACTTTAAACATGCTAATTTTAGCTCTAACACTGATGATCCACCTACAAATGTGAACTGACATTCAAAAATAAAACATTTGAAAACGGACCATTTTCCACATTTCTGAAGCATGACGTAATGGGGGGGTGTTATCTCTTTTGTCGAAAATCAGCCGTTTTTGCTCGAACATTAAATGCCTCCAAATGGTATTTAAGTTAACTTCCAGCGCCCCTGGAAGCATGAAAATCACTTTAAACATGCTAATTTTAGCTCTAACACTGATGATCCACCTACAAATGTGAACTGACGTTCAAAAATAAAACATTTGAAAACGGACCATTTTCCACATTTCTGAAGCATGACGTAATGGGGGGGTGTTATCTCTTTTGTCGAAAATCAGCCGTTTTTGCTCGAACATTAAATGCCTCCAAATGGTATTTAATTAACTTCCCGGGGTGAGAAACCCTTTTTGAGAACTCAGAGTGGGTAAATTGGCCATTTTCATGCACTTTTAACCATTCCATAAATCTTGTGTTTAGGGCCCCTGGGAGCATGAAAATCACTTTAAACATGCTAATTTTAGCTCTAACACTGATGATCCACCTACAAATGTGAACTGACGTTCAAAAATAAAACATTTGAAAACGGACCATTTTCCACATTTCTGAAGCAGGACGTAATGGGGGGGTGTTATCTCTTTTGTCGAAAATCAGCCGTTTTTGCTCGAACATTAAATGCCTCCAAATGGTATTTATTTCACTTCCCGAGCCCCTGGAAGCATGAAAATCACTTTAAACATGCTAATTTTAGCTCTAACACTGATGATCCACCTACAAATGTGAACTGACGTTCAAAAATAAAACATTTGAAAACGGACCATTTTCCACATTTCTGAAGCAGGACGTAATGGGGGGGTGTTATCTCTTTTGTCGAAAATCAGCCGTTTTTGCTCGAACATTAAATGCCTCCAAATGGTATTTATTTCACTTCCCGAGCCCCTGGAAGAATGAAAATCACTTTAAACATGCTAATTTTAGCTCTAACAATGATGATCCACCTACAAATGTGAACTGACGTTCAAAAATAAAACATTTGAAAACGGACCATTTTCCACATTTCTGAAGCATGACGTAATGGGGGGGTGTTATCTCTTTTGTCGAAAATCAGCCGTTTTTGCTCGAACATTAAATGCCTCCAAATGGTATTTATTTCACTTCCCGGGGTGAAGAAACCCTTTTTGAGAACTCAGAGTGGGTAAATTGGCCATTTTCATGCACTTTTAACCATTCCATAAATCTTGTGTTTAGGGCCCCTGGGAGCATGAAAATCACTTTAAACATGCTATTTTTAGCTCTAACACTGATGATCCACCTACAAATGTGAACTGACGTTCAAAAATAAAACATTTGAAAACGGACCATTTTCCACATTTCTGAAGCAGGACGTAATGGGGGGGTGTTATCTCTTTTGTCGAAAATCAGCCGTTTTTGCTCGAACATTAAATGCCTCCATATGGTATTTATTTCACTTCCCGAGCCCCTGGAAGAATGAAAATCACTTTAAACATGCTAATTTTAGCTCTAACACTGATGATCCACCTACAAATGTGAACTGACGTTCAAAAATAAAACATTTGAAAACGGACCATTTTCCACATTTCTGAAGCATGACGTAATGGGGGGGTGTTATCTCTTTTGTCGAAAATCAGCCGTTTTTGCTCGAACATTAAATGCCTCCAAATGGTATTTATTTCACTTCCCGAGCCCCTGGAAGCATGAAAATCACTTTAAACATGCTAATTTTAGCTCTAACACTGATGATCCACCTACAAATGTGAACTGACGTTCAAAAATAAAACATTTGAAAACGGACCATTTTCCACATTTCTGAAGCATGACGTAATGGGGGGGTGTTATCTCTTTTGTCGAAAATCAGCCGTTTTTGCTCGAACATTAAATGCCTCCAAATGGTATTTATTTCACTTCCCGAGCCCCTGGAAGCATGAAAATCACTTTAAACATGCTAATTTTAGCTCTAACACTGATGATCCACCTACAAATGTGAACTGACGTTCAAAAATAAAACATTTGAAAACGGACCATTTTCCACATTTCTGAAGCATGACGTAATGGGGGGGTGTTATCTCTTTTGTCGAAAATCAGCCGTTTTTGCTCGAACATTAAATGCCTCCAAATGGTATTTAATTAACTTCCAGCGCCCCTGGAAGCATAAAAATCACTTTAAACATGCTAATTTTAGCTCTAACACTGATGATCCACCTACAAATGTGAACTGACGTTCAAAAATAAAACATTTGAAAACGGACCATTTTCCACATTTCTGAAGCAGGACGTAATTGGGGGGTGTTATCTCTTTTGTCGAAAATCAGCCGTTTTTGCTCGAACATTAAATGCCTCCAAATGGTATTTAATTAACTTCCCTGGGTGAAGAAACCCTTTTTGAGAACTCAGAGTGGGTAAATTGGCCATTTTCATGCACTTTTAACCATTCCATAAATCTTGTGTTTAGGGCCCCTGGGAGCATGAAAATCACTTTAAACATGCTAATTTTAGCTCTAACACTGATGATCCACCTACAAATGTGAACTGACGTTCAAAAATAAAACATTTGAAAACGGACCATTTTCCACATTTCTGAAGCAGGACGTAATGGGGGGGTGTTATCTCTTTTGTCGAAAATCAGCCGTTTTTGCTCGAACATTAAATGCCTCCAAATGGTATTTAATTAACTTCCAGCGCCCCTGGAAGCATGAAAATCACTTTAAACATGCTAATTTTAGCTCTAACACTGATGATCCACCTACAAATGTGAACTGACGTTCAAAAATAAAACATTTGAAAACGGACCATTTTCCACATTTCTGAAGCATGACGTAATGGGGGGGTGTTATCTCTTTTGTCAAAACTCAGCCGTTTTTGCTCGAACATTAAATGCCTCCAAATGGTATTTAATTAACTTCCCGAGCCCCTGGAAGCATGAAAATAACTTTAAACATGCTAATTTTAGCTCTAACACTGATGATCCACCTACAAATGTGAACTGACGTTCAAAAATAAAACATTTGAAAACGGACCATTTTCCACATTTCTGAAGAAGGGACGTAATGGGGGGGTGTTATCTCTTTTGTCGAAAATCAGCCGTTTTTGCTCGAACATTAAATGCCTCCAAATGGTATTTATTTCACTTCCCGAGCCCCTGGAAGAATGAAAATCACTTTAAACATGCTAATTTTAGCTCTAACACTGATGATCCACCTACAAATGTGAACTGACGTTCAAAAATAAAACATTTGAAAACGGACCATTTTCCACATTTCTGAAGCATGACGTAATGGGGGGGTGTTATCTCTTTTGTCGAAAATCAGCCGTTTTTGCTCGAACATTAAATGCCTCCAAATGGTATTTATTTCACTTCCCGAGCCCCTGGAAGCATGAAAATCACTTTAAACATGCTAATTTTAGCTCTAACACTGATGATCCACCTACAAATGTGAACTGACGTTCAAAAATAAAACATTTGAAAACGGACCATTTTCCACATTTCTGAAGCATGACGTAATGGGGGGGTGTTATCTCTTTTGTCGAAAATCAGCCGTTTTTGCTCGAACATTAAATGCCTCCAAATGGTATTTATTTCACTTCCCGAGCCCCTGGAAGCATGAAAATCACTTTAAACATGCTAATTTTAGCTCTAACACTGATGATCCACCTACAAATGTGAACTGACGTTCAAAAATAAAACATTTGAAAACGGACCATTTTCCACATTTCTGAAGCATGACGTAATGGGGGGGTGTTATCTCTTTTGTCGAAAATCAGCCGTTTTTGCTCGAACATTAAATGCCTCCAAATGGTATTTAATTAACTTCCAGCGCCCCTGGAAGCATAAAAATCACTTTAAAAATGCTAATTTTAGCTCTAACACTGATGATCCACCTACAAATGTGAACTGACGTTCAAAAATAAAACATTTGAAAACGGACCATTTTCCACATTTCTGAAGCATGACGTAATGGGGGGGTGTTATCTCTTTTGTCGAAAATCAGCCGTTTTTGCTCGAACATTAAATGCCTCCAAATGGTATTTAATTAACTTCCAGCGCCCCTGGAAGCATAAAAATCACTTTAAACATGCTAATTTTAGCTCTAACACTGATGATCCACCTACAAATGTGAACTGACGTTCAAAAATAAAACATTTGAAAACGGACCATTTTCCACATTTCTGAAGCAGGACGTAATGGGGGGGTGTTATCTCTTTTGTCGAAAATCAGCCGTTTTTGCTCGAACATTAAATGCCTCCAAATGTTATTTAATTAACTTCCCGGGGTGAAGAAACCCTTTTTGAGAACTCAGAGTGGGTAAATTGGCCATTTTCATGCACTTTTAACCATTCCATAAATCTTGTGTTTAGGGCCCCTGGGAGCATGAAAATCACTTTAAACATGCTAATTTTAGCTCTAACACTGATGATCCACCTACAAATGTGAACTGACGTTCAAAAATAAAACATTTGAAAACGGACCATTTTCCACATTTCTGAAGCAGGACGTAATGGGGGGGTGTTATCTCTTTTGTCGAAAATCAGCCGTTTTTGCTCGAACATTAAATGCCTCCAAATGGTATTTAATTAACTTCCAGCGCCCCTGGAAGCATGAAAATCACTTTAAACATGCTAATTTTAGCTCTAACACTGATGATCCACCTACAAATGTGAACTGACGTTCAAAAATAAAACATTTGAAAACTGACCATTTTCCACATTTCTGAAGCATGACGTAATGGGGGGGTGTTATCTCTTTTGTCAAAACTCAGCCGTTTTTGCTCGAACATTAAATGCCTCCAAATGGTATTTAATTAACTTCCCGAGCCCATGGAAGCATGAAAATAACTTTAAACATGCTAATTTTAGCTCTAACACTGATGATCCACCTACAAATGTGAACTGACGTTCAAAAATAAAACATTTGAAAACGGACCATTTTCCACATTTCTGAAGCAGGACGTAATGGGGGGGTGTTATCTCTTTTGTCGAAAATCAGCCGTTTTTGCTCGAACATTAAATGCCTCCAAATGGTATTTAATTAACTTCCAGCGCCCCTGGAAGCATGAAAATCACTTTAAACATGCTAATTTTAGCTCTAACACTGATGATCCACCTACAAATGTGAACTGACGTTCAAAAATAAAACATTTGAAAACGGACCATTTTCCACATTTCTGAAGCAGGACGTAATGGGGGGGTGTTATCTCTTTTGTCGAAAATCAGCCGTTTTTGCTCGAACATTAAATGCTTCCAAATGGTATTTAATTAACTTCCCGGGGTGAAGAAACCCTTTTTGAGAACTCTGAGTGGGTAAATTGGCCATTTTCATGCACTTTTAACCATTCCATAAATCTTGTGTTTAGGGCCCCTGGGAGCATGAAAATCACTTTAAACATGCTAATTTTAGCTCTAACACTGATGATCCACCTACAAATGTGAACTGACGTTCAAAAATAAAACATTTGAAAACGGACCATTTTCCACATTTCTGAAGCAGGACGTAATGGGGGGGTGTTATCTCTTTTGTCCAAAATCAGCCGTTTTTGCTCGAACATTAAATGCCTCCAAATGGTATTTATTTCACTTCCCGAGCCCCTGGAAGCATGAAAATCACTTTAAACATGCTAATTTTAGCTCTAACACTGATGATCCACCTACAAATGTGAACTGACGTTCAAAAATAAAACATTTGAAAACGGACCATTTTCCACATTTCTGAAGCATGACGTAATGGGGGGGTGTTATCTCTTTTGTCGAAAATCAGCCGTTTTTGCTCGAACATTAAATGCCTCCAAATGGTATTTAATTAACTTCCAGCGCCCCTGGAAGCATAAAAATCACTTTAAACATGCTAATTTTAGCTCTAACACTGATGATCCACCTACAAATGTGAACTGACGTTCAAAAATAAAACATTTGAAAACGGACCATTTTCCACATTTCTGAAGCAGGACGTAATGGGGGGGTGTTATCTCTTTTGTCGAAAATCAGCCGTTTTTGCTCGAACATTAAATGCCTCCAAATGGTATTTAATTAACTTCCCGGGGTGAAGAAACCCTTTTTGAGAACTCAGAGTGGGTAAATTGGCCATTTTCATGCACTTTTAACCATTCCATAAATCTTGTGTTTAGGGCCCCTGGGAGCATGAAAATCACTTTAAACATGCTAATTTTAGCTCTAACACTGATGATCCACCTACAAATGTGAACTGACGTTCAAAAATAAAACATTTGAAAACGGACCATTTTCCACATTTCTGAAGCAGGACGTAATGGGGGGGGTGTTATCTCTTTTGTCGAAAATCAGCCGTTTTTGCTCGAACATTAAATGCCTCCAAATGGTATTTAATTAACTTCCAGCGCCCCTGGAAGCATGAAAATCACTTTAAACATGCTAATTTTAGCTCTAACACTGATGATCCACCTACAAATGTGAACTGACGTTCAAAAATAAAACATTTGAAAACGGACCATTTTCCACATTTCTGAAGCAGGACGTAATGGGGGGGTGTTATCTCTTTTGTCGAAAATCAGCCGTTTTTGCTCGAACATTAAATGCCTCCAAATGGTATTTAATTAACTTCCAGCGCCCCTGGAAGCATGAAAATCACTTTAAACATGCTAATTTTAGCTCTAACACTGATGATCCACCTACAAATGTGAACTGACGTTCAAAAATAAAACATTTGAAAACGGACCATTTTCCACATTTCTGAAGCATGATGTAATGGGGGGGTGTTATCTCTTTTGTCGAAAATCAGCCGTTTTTGCTCGAACATTAAATGCCTCCAAATGGTATTTAATTAACTTCCAGCGCCCCTGGAAGCATGAAAATCACTTTAAACATGCTAATTTTAGCTCTAACACTGATGATCCACCTACAAATGTGAACTGACGTTCAAAAATAAAACATTTGAAAACGGACCATTTTCCTCATTTCTGAAGCATGACGTAATAGGGGGGTGTTATCTCTTTTGTCGAAAATCAGCCGTTTTTGCTCGAACATTAAATGCCTCCAAATGGTATTTAATTAACTTCCCGGGGTAAAGAAACCCTTTTTGAGAACTCAGAGTGGGTAAATTGGCCATTTTCATGCACTTTTAACCATTCCATAAATCTTGTGTTTAGGGCCCCTGGGAGCATGAAAATCACTTTAAACATGCTAATTTTAGCTCTAACACTGATGATCCACCTACAAATGTGAACTGACGTTCAAAAATAAAACATTTGAAAACGGACCATTTTCCACATTTCTGAAGCATGACGTAATGGGGGGGTGTTATCTCTTTTGTCGAAAATCAGCCGTTTTTGCTCGAACATTAAATGCCTCCAAATGGTATTTAATTAACTTCCAGCGCCCCTGGAAGCATAAAAATCACTTTAAACATGCTAATTTTAGCTCTAACACTGATGATCCACCTACAAATGTGAACTGACGTTCAAAAATAAAACATTTGAAAACGGACCATTTTCCACATTTCTGAAGCAGGACGTAATTGGGGGGTGTTATCTCTTTTGTCGAAAATCAGCCGTTTTTGCTCGAACATTAAATGCCTCCAAATGGTATTTAATTAACTTCCCTGGGTGAAGAAACCCTTTTTGAGAACTCAGAGTGGGTAAATTGGCCATTTTCATGCACTTTTAACCATTCCATAAATCTTGTGTTTAGGGCCCCTGGGAGCATGAAAATCACTTTAAACATGCTAATTTTAGCTCTAACACTGATGATCCACCTACAAATGTGAACTGACGTTCAAAAATAAAACATTTGAAAACGGACCATTTTCCACATTTCTGAAGCAGGACGTAATGGGGGGGTGTTATCTCTTTTGTCGAAAATCAGCCGTTTTTGCTCGAACATTAAATGCCTCCAAATGGTATTTAATTAACTTCCAGCGCCCCTGGAAGCATGAAAATCACTTTAAACATGCTAATTTTAGCTCTAACACTGATGATCCACCTACAAATGTGAACTGACGTTCAAAAATAAAACATTTGAAAACGGACCATTTTCCACATTTCTGAAGCATGACGTAATGGGGGGGTGTTATCTCTTTTGTCAAAACTCAGCCGTTTTTGCTCGAACATTAAATGCCTCCAAATGGTATTTAATTAACTTCCCGAGCCCCTGGAAGCATGAAAATAACTTTAAACATGCTAATTTTAGCTCTAACACTGATGATCCACCTACAAATGTGAACTGACGTTCAAAAATAAAACATTTGAAAACGGACCATTTTCCACATTTCTGAAGCATGACGTAATGGGGGGGTGTTATCTCTTTTGTCGAAAATCAGCCGTTTTTGCTCGAACATTAAATGCCTCCAAATGGTATTTAATTAACTTCCAGCGCCCCTGGAAGCATAAAAATCACTTTAAACATGCTAATTTTAGCTCTAACACTGATGATCCACCTACAAATGTGAACTGACGTTCAAAAATAAAACATTTGAAAACGGACCATTTTCCACATTTCTGAAGCAGGACGTAATGGGGGGGTGTTATCTCTTTTGTCGAAAATCAGCCGTTTTTGCTCGAACATTAAATGCCTCCAAATGGTATTTAATTAACTTCCCGGGGTGAAGAAACCCTTTTTGAGAACTCAGAGTGGGTAAATTGGCCATTTTCATGCACTTTTAACCATTCCATAAATCTTGTGTTTAGGGCCCCTGGGAGCATGAAAATCACTTTAAACATGCTAATTTTAGCTCTAACACTGATGATCCACCTACAAATGTGAACTGACGTTCAAAAATAAAACATTTGAAAACGGACCATTTTCCACATTTCTGAAGCAGGACGTAATGGGGGGGGTGTTATCTCTTTTGTCGAAAATCAGCCGTTTTTGCTCGAACATTAAATGCCTCCAAATGGTATTTAATTAACTTCCAGCGCCCCTGGAAGCATGAAAATCACTTTAAACATGCTAATTTTAGCTCTAACACTGATGATCCACCTACAAATGTGAACTGACGTTCAAAAATAAAACATTTGAAAACGGACCATTTTCCACATTTCTGAAGCAGGACGTAATGGGGGGGTGTTATCTCTTTTGTCGAAAATCAGCCGTTTTTGCTCGAACATTAAATGCCTCCAAATGGTATTTAATTAACTTCCAGCGCCCCTGGAAGCATGAAAATCACTTTAAACATGCTAATTTTAGCTCTAACACTGATGATCCACCTACAAATGTGAACTGACGTTCAAAAATAAAACATTTGAAAACGGACCATTTTCCACATTTCTGAAGCATGATGTAATGGGGGGGTGTTATCTCTTTTGTCGAAAATCAGCCGTTTTTGCTCGAACATTAAATGCCTCCAAATGGTATTTAATTAACTTCCAGCGCCCCTGGAAGCATGAAAATCACTTTAAACATGCTAATTTTAGCTCTAACACTGATGATCCACCTACAAATGTGAACTGACGTTCAAAAATAAAACATTTGAAAACGGACCATTTTCCTCATTTCTGAAGCATGACGTAATAGGGGGGTGTTATCTCTTTTGTCGAAAATCAGCCGTTTTTGCTCGAACATTAAATGCCTCCAAATGGTATTTAATTAACTTCCCGGGGTAAAGAAACCCTTTTTGAGAACTCAGAGTGGGTAAATTGGCCATTTTCATGCACTTTTAACCATTCCATAAATCTTGTGTTTAGGGCCCCTGGGAGCATGAAAATCACTTTAAACATGCTAATTTTAGCTCTAACACTGATGATCCACCTACAAATGTGAACTGACGTTCAAAAATAAAACATTTGAAAACGGACCATTTTCCACATTTCTGAAGCATGACGTAATGGGGGGGTGTTATCTCTTTTGTCGAAAATCAGCCGTTTTTGCTCGAACATTAAATGCCTCCAAATGGTATTTAATTAACTTCCAGCGCCCCTGGAAGCATAAAAATCACTTTAAACATGCTAATTTTAGCTCTAACACTGATGATCCACCTACAAATGTGAACTGACGTTCAAAAATAAAACATTTGAAAACGGACCATTTTCCACATTTCTGAAGCAGGACGTAATTGGGGGGTGTTATCTCTTTTGTCGAAAATCAGCCGTTTTTGCTCGAACATTAAATGCCTCCAAATGGTATTTAATTAACTTCCCTGGGTGAAGAAACCCTTTTTGAGAACTCAGAGTGGGTAAATTGGCCATTTTCATGCACTTTTAACCATTCCATAAATCTTGTGTTTAGGGCCCCTGGGAGCATGAAAATCACTTTAAACATGCTAATTTTAGCTCTAACACTGATGATCCACCTACAAATGTGAACTGACGTTCAAAAATAAAACATTTGAAAACGGACCATTTTCCACATTTCTGAAGCAGGACGTAATGGGGGGGTGTTATCTCTTTTGTCGAAAATCAGCCGTTTTTGCTCGAACATTAAATGCCTCCAAATGGTATTTAATTAACTTCCAGCGCCCCTGGAAGCATGAAAATCACTTTAAACATGCTAATTTTAGCTCTAACACTGATGATCCACCTACAAATGTGAACTGACGTTCAAAAATAAAACATTTGAAAACGGACCATTTTCCACATTTCTGAAGCATGACGTAATGGGGGGGTGTTATCTCTTTTGTCAAAACTCAGCCGTTTTTGCTCGAACATTAAATGCCTCCAAATGGTATTTAATTAACTTCCCGAGCCCCTGGAAGCATGAAAATAACTTTAAACATGCTAATTTTAGCTCTAACACTGATGATCCACCTACAAATGTGAACTGACGTTCAAAAATAAAACATTTGAAAACGGACCATTTTCCACATTTCTGAAGAAGGGACGTAATGGGGGGGTGTTATCTCTTTTGTCGAAAATCAGCCGTTTTTGCTCGAACATTAAATGCCTCCAAATGGTATTTATTTCACTTCCCGAGCCCCTGGAAGAATGAAAATCACTTTAAACATGCTAATTTTAGCTCTAACACTGATGATCCACCTACAAATGTGAACTGACGTTCAAAAATAAAACATTTGAAAACGGACCATTTTCCACATTTCTGAAGCATGACGTAATGGGGGGGTGTTATCTCTTTTGTCGAAAATCAGCCGTTTTTGCTCGAACATTAAATGCCTCCAAATGGTATTTATTTCACTTCCCGAGCCCCTGGAAGCATGAAAATCACTTTAAACATGCTAATTTTAGCTCTAACACTGATGATCCACCTACAAATGTGAACTGACGTTCAAAAATAAAACATTTGAAAACGGACCATTTTCCACATTTCTGAAGCAGGACGTAATGGGGGGGTGTTATCTCTTTTGTCGAAAATCAGCCGTTTTTGCTCGAACATTAAATGCCTCCAAATGGTATTTAATTAACTTCCAGCGCCCCTGGAAGCATGAAAATCACTGTAAACATGCTAATTTTAGCTCTAACACTGATGATCCACCTACAAATGTGAACTGACGTTCAAAAATAAAACATTTGAAAACGGACCATTTTCCACATTTCTGAAGCAGGACGTAATGGGGGGGTGTTATCTCTTTTGTCGAAAATCAGCCGTTTTTGCTCGAACATTAAATGCTTCCAAATGGTATTTAATTAACTTCCCGGGGTGAAGAAACCCTTTTTGAGAACTCTGAGTGGGTAAATTGGCCATTTTCATGCACTTTTAACCATTCCATAAATCTTGTGTTTAGGGCCCCTGGGAGCATGAAAATCACTTTAAACATGCTAATTTTAGCTCTAACACTGATGATCCACCTACAAATGTGAACTGACGTTCAAAAATAAAACATTTGAAAACGGACCATTTTCCACATTTCTGAAGCAGGACGTAATGGGGGGGTGTTATCTCTTTTGTCGAAAATCAGCCGTTTTTGCTCGAACATTAAATGCCTCCAAATGGTATTTAATTAACTTCCAGCGCCCCTGGAAGCATGAAAATCACTTTAAACATGCTAATTTTAGCTCTAACACTGATGATCCACCTACAAATGTGAACTGACGTTCAAAAATAAAACATTTGAAAACGGACCATTTTCCACATTTCTGAAGCATGACGTAATGGGGGGGTGTTATCTCTTTTGTCGAAAATCAGCCGTTTTTGCTCGAACATTAAATGCCTCCAAATGGTATTTAATTAACTTCCAGCGCCCCTGGAAGCATGAAAATCACTTTAAACATGCTAATTTTAGCTCTAACACTGATGATCCACCTACAAATGTGAACTGACGTTCAAAAATAAAACATTTGAAAACGGACCATTTTCCACATTTCTGAAGCATGACGTAATGGGGGGGTGTTATCTCTTTTGTCGAAAATCAGCCGTTTTTGCTCGAACATTAAATGCCTCCAAATGGTATTTAATTAACTTCCCGGGGTGAAGAAACCCTTTTTGAGAACTCAGAGTGGGTAAATTGGCCATTTTCATGCACTTTTAACCATTCCATAAATCTTGTGTTTAGGGCCCCTGGGAGCATGAAAATCACTTTAAACATGCTAATTTTAGCTCTAACACTGATGATCCACCTACAAATGTGAACTGACGTTCAAAAATAAAACATTTGAAAACGGACCATTTTCCACATTTCTGAAGCAGGACGTAATGGGGGGGTGTTATCTCTTTTGTCCAAAATCAGCCGTTTTTGCTCGAACATTAAATGCCTCCAAATGGTATTTATTTCACTTCCCGAGCCCCTGGAAGCATGAAAATCACTTTAAACATGCTAATTTTAGCTCTAACACTGATGATCCACCTACAAATGTGAACTGACGTTCAAAAATAAAACATTTGAAAACGGACCATTTTCCACATTTCTGAAGCATGACGTAATGGGGGGGTGTTATCTCTTTTGTCGAAAATCTGCCGTTTTTGCTCGAACATTAAATGCCTCCAAATGGTATTTATTTCACTTCCCGAGCCCCTGGAAGCATGAAAATCACTTTAAACATGCTAATTTTAGCTCTAACACTGATGATCCACCTACAAATGTGAACTGACGTTCAAAAATAAAACATTTGAAAACGGACCATTTTCCACATTTCTGAAGCATGACGTAATGGGGTGGTGTTATCTCTTTTGTCGAAAATCAGCCGTTTTTGCTCGAACATTAAACGCCTCCAAATGGTATTTATTTCACTTCCTGAGCCCCTGGAAGCATGAAAATCACTTTAAACATGCTAATTTTAGCTCTAACACTGATGATCCACCTACAAATGTGAACTGACGTTCAAAAATAAAACATTTGAAAACGGACCATTTTCCACATTTCTGAAGCATGACGTAATGGGGGGGTGTTATCTCTTTTGTCGAAAATCAGCCGTTTTTGCTCGAACATTAAATGCCTCCAAATGGTATTTAATTAACTTCCAGCGCCCCTGGAAGCATAAAAATCACTTTAAACATGCTAATTTTAGCTCTAACACTGATGATCCACCTACAAATGTGAACTGACGTTCAAAAATAAAACATTTGAAAACGGACCATTTTCCACATTTCTGAAGCAGGACGTAATGGGGGGGTGTTATCTCTTTTGTCGAAAATCAGCCGTTTTTGCTCGAACATTAAATGCCTCCAAATGGTATTTAATTAACTTCCCGGGGTGAAGAAACCCTTTTTGAGAACTCAGAGTGGGTAAATTGGCCATTTTCATGCACTTTTAACCATTCCATAAATCTTGTGTTTAGGGCCCCTGGGAGCATGAAAATCACTTTAAACATGCTAATTTTAGCTCTAACACTGATGATCCACCTACAAATGTGAACTGACGTTCAAAAATAAAACATTTGAAAACGGACCATTTTCCACATTTCTGAAGCAGGACGTAATGGGGGGGTGTTATCTCTTTTGTCGAAAATCAGCCGTTTTTGCTCGAACATTAAATGCCTCCAAATGGTATTTAATTAACTTCCAGCGCCCCTGGAAGCATGAAAATCACTTTAAACATGCTAATTTTAGCTCTAACACTGATGATCCACCTACAAATGTGAACTGACGTTCAAAAATAAAACATTTGAAAACGGACCATTTTCCACATTTCTGAAGCATGACGTAATGGGGGGGTGTTATCTCTTTTGTCAAAACTCAGCCGTTTTTGATCGAACATTAAATGCCTCCAAATGGTATTTAATTAACTTCCCGAGCCCCTGGAAGCATGAAAATAACTTTAAACATGCTAATTTTAGCTCTAACACTGATGATCCACCTACAAATGTGAACTGACGTTCAAAAATAAAACATTTGAAAACGGACCATTTTCCACATTTCTGAAGCAGGACGTAATGGGGGGGTGTTATCTCTTTTGTCGAAAATCAGCCGTTTTTGCTCGAACATTAAATGCCTCCAAATGGTATTTATTTCACTTCCCGAGCCCCTGGAAGCATGAAAATCACTTTAAACATGCTAATTTTAGCTCTAACACTGATGATCCACCTACAAATGTGAACTGATGTTCAAAAATAAAACATTTGAAAACGGACCATTTTCCACATTTCTGAAGCAGGACGTAATGGGGTGTGTGTTATCTCTTTTGTCGAAAATCAGCCGTTTTTGCTCGAACATTAAATGCCTCCAAATGGTATTTAATTAACTTCCAGCGCCCCTGGAAGCATAAAAATCACTTTAAACATGCTAATTTTAGCTCTAACACTGATGATCCACCTACAAATGTGAACTGACGTTCAAAAATAAAACATTTGAAAACGGACCATTTTCCACATTTCTGAAGCAGGACGTAATGGGGGGGTGTTATCTCTTTTGTCGAAAATCAGCCGTTTTTGCTCGAACATTAAATGCCTCCAAATGGTATTTAATTAACTTCCCGGGGTGAAGAAACCCTTTTTGAGAACTCAGAGTGGGTAAATTGGCCATTTTCATGCACTTTTAACCATTCCATAAATCTTGTGTTTAGGGCCCCTGGGAGCATGAAAATCACTTTAAACATGCTAATTTTAGCTCTAACACTGATGATCCACCTACAAATGTGAACTGACGTTCAAAAATAAAACATTTGAAAACGGACCATTTTCCACATTTCTGAAGCAGGACGTAATGGGGGGGGTGTTATCTCTTTTGTCGAAAATCAGCCGTTTTTGCTCGAACATTAAATGCCTCCAAATGGTATTTAATTAACTTCCAGCGCCCCTGGAAGCATGAAAATCACTTTAAACATGCTAATTTTAGCTCTAACACTGATGATCCACCTACAAATGTGAACTGACGTTCAAAAATAAAACATTTGAAAACGGACCATTTTCCACATTTCTGAAGCAGGACGTAATGGGGGGGTGTTATCTCTTTTGTCGAAAATCAGCCGTTTTTGCTCGAACATTAAATGCCTCCAAATGGTATTTAATTAACTTCCAGCGCCCCTGGAAGCATGAAAATCACTTTAAACATGCTAATTTTAGCTCTAACACTGATGATCCACCTACAAATGTGAACTGACGTTCAAAAATAAAACATTTGAAAACGGACCATTTTCCACATTTCTGAAGCATGATGTAATGGGGGGGTGTTATCTCTTTTGTCGAAAATCAGCCGTTTTTGCTCGAACATTAAATGCCTCCAAATGGTATTTAATTAACTTCCAGCGCCCCTGGAAGCATGAAAATCACTTTAAACATGCTAATTTTAGCTCTAACACTGATGATCCACCTACAAATGTGAACTGACGTTCAAAAATAAAACATTTGAAAACGGACCATTTTCCTCATTTCTGAAGCATGACGTAATAGGGGGGTGTTATCTCTTTTGTCGAAAATCAGCCGTTTTTGCTCGAACATTAAATGCCTCCAAATGGTATTTAATTAACTTCCCGGGGTAAAGAAACCCTTTTTGAGAACTCAGAGTGGGTAAATTGGCCATTTTCATGCACTTTTAACCATTCCATAAATCTTGTGTTTAGGGCCCCTGGGAGCATGAAAATCACTTTAAACATGCTAATTTTAGCTCTAACACTGATGATCCACCTACAAATGTGAACTGACGTTCAAAAATAAAACATTTGAAAACGGACCATTTTCCACATTTCTGAAGCATGACGTAATGGGGGGGTGTTATCTCTTTTGTCGAAAATCAGCCGTTTTTGCTCGAACATTAAATGCCTCCAAATGGTATTTAATTAACTTCCAGCGCCCCTGGAAGCATAAAAATCACTTTAAACATGCTAATTTTAGCTCTAACACTGATGATCCACCTACAAATGTGAACTGACGTTCAAAAATAAAACATTTGAAAACGGACCATTTTCCACATTTCTGAAGCAGGACGTAATTGGGGGGTGTTATCTCTTTTGTCGAAAATCAGCCGTTTTTGCTCGAACATTAAATGCCTCCAAATGGTATTTAATTAACTTCCCTGGGTGAAGAAACCCTTTTTGAGAACTCAGAGTGGGTAAATTGGCCATTTTCATGCACTTTTAACCATTCCATAAATCTTGTGTTTAGGGCCCCTGGGAGCATGAAAATCACTTTAAACATGCTAATTTTAGCTCTAACACTGATGATCCACCTACAAATGTGAACTGACGTTCAAAAATAAAACATTTGAAAACGGACCATTTTCCACATTTCTGAAGCAGGACGTAATGGGGGGGTGTTATCTCTTTTGTCGAAAATCAGCCGTTTTTGCTCGAACATTAAATGCCTCCAAATGGTATTTAATTAACTTCCAGCGCCCCTGGAAGCATGAAAATCACTTTAAACATGCTAATTTTAGCTCTAACACTGATGATCCACCTACAAATGTGAACTGACGTTCAAAAATAAAACATTTGAAAACGGACCATTTTCCACATTTCTGAAGCATGACGTAATGGGGGGGTGTTATCTCTTTTGTCAAAACTCAGCCGTTTTTGCTCGAACATTAAATGCCTCCAAATGGTATTTAATTAACTTCCCGAGCCCCTGGAAGCATGAAAATAACTTTAAACATGCTAATTTTAGCTCTAACACTGATGATCCACCTACAAATGTGAACTGACGTTCAAAAATAAAACATTTGAAAACGGACCATTTTCCACATTTCTGAAGAAGGGACGTAATGGGGGGGTGTTATCTCTTTTGTCGAAAATCAGCCGTTTTTGCTCGAACATTAAATGCCTCCAAATGGTATTTATTTCACTTCCCGAGCCCCTGGAAGAATGAAAATCACTTTAAACATGCTAATTTTAGCTCTAACACTGATGATCCACCTACAAATGTGAACTGACGTTCAAAAATAAAACATTTGAAAACGGACCATTTTCCACATTTCTGAAGCATGACGTAATGGGGGGGTGTTATCTCTTTTGTCGAAAATCAGCCGTTTTTGCTCGAACATTAAATGCCTCCAAATGGTATTTATTTCACTTCCCGAGCCCCTGGAAGCATGAAAATCACTTTAAACATGCTAATTTTAGCTCTAACACTGATGATCCACCTACAAATGTGAACTGACGTTCAAAAATAAAACATTTGAAAACGGACCATTTTCCACATTTCTGAAGCAGGACGTAATGGGGGGGTGTTATCTCTTTTGTCGAAAATCAGCCGTTTTTGCTCGAACATTAAATGCCTCCAAATGGTATTTAATTAACTTCCAGCGCCCCTGGAAGCATGAAAATCACTGTAAACATGCTAATTTTAGCTCTAACACTGATGATCCACCTACAAATGTGAACTGACGTTCAAAAATAAAACATTTGAAAACGGACCATTTTCCACATTTCTGAAGCAGGACGTAATGGGGGGGTGTTATCTCTTTTGTCGAAAATCAGCCGTTTTTGCTCGAACATTAAATGCTTCCAAATGGTATTTAATTAACTTCCAGCGCCCCTGGAAGCATGAAAATCACTTTAAACATGCTAATTTTAGCTCTAACACTGATGATCCACCTACAAATGTGAACTGACGTTCAAAAATAAAACATTTGAAAACGGACCATTTTCCACATTTCTGAAGCAGGACGTAATGGGGGGGTGTTATCTCTTTTGTCGAAAATCAGCCGTTTTTGCTCGAACATTAAATGCCTCCAAATGGTATTTAATTAACTTCCAGCGCCCCTGGAAGCATGAAAATCACTTTAAACATGCTAATTTTAGCTCTAACACTGATGATCCACCTACAAATGTGAACTGACGTTCAAAAATAAAACATTTGAAAACGGACCATTTTCCACATTTCTGAAGCATGATGTAATGGGGGGGTGTTATCTCTTTTGTCGAAAATCAGCCGTTTTTGCTCGAACATTAAATGCCTCCAAATGGTATTTAATTAACTTCCAGCGCCCCTGGAAGCATGAAAATCACTTTAAACATGCTAATTTTAGCTCTAACACTGATGATCCACCTACAAATGTGAACTGACGTTCAAAAATAAAACATTTGAAAACGGACCATTTTCCTCATTTCTGAAGCATGACGTAATAGGGGGGTGTTATCTCTTTTGTCGAAAATCAGCCGTTTTTGCTCGAACATTAAATGCCTCCAAATGGTATTTAATTAACTTCCCGGGGTAAAGAAACCCTTTTTGAGAACTCAGAGTGGGTAAATTGGCCATTTTCATGCACTTTTAACCATTCCATAAATCTTGTGTTTAGGGCCCCTGGGAGCATGAAAATCACTTTAAACATGCTAATTTTAGCTCTAACACTGATGATCCACCTACAAATGTGAACTGACGTTCAAAAATAAAACATTTGAAAACGGACCATTTTCCACATTTCTGAAGCAGGACGTAATGGGGGGGTGTTATCTCTTTTGTCGAAAATCAGCCGTTTTTGCTCGAACATTAAATGCCTCCAAATGGTATTTAATTAACTTCCAGCGCCCCTGGAAGCATGAAAATCACTTTAAACATGCTAATTTTAGCTCTAACACTGATGATCCACCTACAAATGTGAACTGACGTTCAAAAATAAAACATTTGAAAACGGACCATTTTCCACATTTCTGAAGCAGGACGTAATTGGGGGGTGTTATCTCTTTTGTCGAAAATCAGCCGTTTTTGCTCGAACATTAAATGCCTCCAAATGGTATTTAATTAACTTCCCTGGGTGAAGAAACCCTTTTTGAGAACTCAGAGTGGGTAAATTGGCCATTTTCATGCACTTTTAACCATTCCATAAATCTTGTGTTTAGGGCCCCTGGGAGCATGAAAATCACTTTAAACATGCTAATTTTAGCTCTAACACTGATGATCCACCTACAAATGTGAACTGACGTTCAAAAATAAAACATTTGAAAACGGACCATTTTCCACATTTCTGAAGCAGGACGTAATGGGGGGGTGTTATCTCTTTTGTCGAAAATCAGCCGTTTTTGCTCGAACATTAAATGCCTCCAAATGGTATTTAATTAACTTCCAGCGCCCCTGGAAGCATGAAAATCACTTTAAACATGCTAATTTTAGCTCTAACACTGATGATCCACCTACAAATGTGAACTGACGTTCAAAAATAAAACATTTGAAAACGGACCATTTTCCACATTTCTGAAGCATGACGTAATGGGGGGGTGTTATCTCTTTTGTCAAAACTCAGCCGTTTTTGCTCGAACATTAAATGCCTCCAAATGGTATTTAATTAACTTCCCGAGCCCCTGGAAGCATGAAAATAACTTTAAACATGCTAATTTTAGCTCTAACACTGATGATCCACCTACAAATGTGAACTGACGTTCAAAAATAAAACATTTGAAAACGGACCATTTTCCACATTTCTGAAGAAGGGACGTAATGGGGGGGTGTTATCTCTTTTGTCGAAAATCAGCCGTTTTTGCTCGAACATTAAATGCCTCCAAATGGTATTTATTTCACTTCCCGAGCCCCTGGAAGAATGAAAATCACTTTAAACATGCTAATTTTAGCTCTAACACTGATGATCCACCTACAAATGTGAACTGACGTTCAAAAATAAAACATTTGAAAACGGACCATTTTCCACATTTCTGAAGCATGACGTAATGGGGGGGTGTTATCTCTTTTGTCGAAAATCAGCCGTTTTTGCTCGAACATTAAATGCCTCCAAATGGTATTTATTTCACTTCCCGAGCCCCTGGAAGCATGAAAATCACTTTAAACATGCTAATTTTAGCTCTAACACTGATGATCCACCTACAAATGTGAACTGACGTTCAAAAATAAAACATTTGAAAACGGACCATTTTCCACATTTCTGAAGCAGGACGTAATGGGGGGGTGTTATCTCTTTTGTCGAAAATCAGCCGTTTTTGCTCGAACATTAAATGCCTCCAAATGGTATTTAATTAACTTCCAGCGCCCCTGGAAGCATGAAAATCACTGTAAACATGCTAATTTTAGCTCTAACACTGATGATCCACCTACAAATGTGAACTGACGTTCAAAAATAAAACATTTGAAAACGGACCATTTTCCACATTTCTGAAGCAGGACGTAATGGGGGGGTGTTATCTCTTTTGTCGAAAATCAGCCGTTTTTGCTCGAACATTAAATGCTTCCAAATGGTATTTAATTAACTTCCCGGGGTGAAGAAACCCTTTTTGAGAACTCTGAGTGGGTAAATTGGCCATTTTCATGCACTTTTAACCATTCCATAAATCTTGTGTTTAGGGCCCCTGGGAGCATGAAAATCACTTTAAACATGCTAATTTTAGCTCTAACACTGATGATCCACCTACAAATGTGAACTGACGTTCAAAAATAAAACATTTGAAAACGGACCATTTTCCACATTTCTGAAGCAGGACGTAATGGGGGGGTGTTATCTCTTTTGTCGAAAATCAGCCGTTTTTGCTCGAACATTAAATGCCTCCAAATGGTATTTAATTAACTTCCAGCGCCCCTGGAAGCATGAAAATCACTTTAAACATGCTAATTTTAGCTCTAACACTGATGATCCACCTACAAATGTGAACTGACGTTCAAAAATAAAACATTTGAAAACGGACCATTTTCCACATTTCTGAAGCATGACGTAATGGGGGGGTGTTATCTCTTTTGTCGAAAATCAGCCGTTTTTGCTCGAACATTAAATGCCTCCAAATGGTATTTAATTAACTTCCAGCGCCCCTGGAAGCATGAAAATCACTTTAAACATGCTAATTTTAGCTCTAACACTGATGATCCACCTACAAATGTGAACTGACGTTCAAAAATAAAACATTTGAAAACGGACCATTTTCCACATTTCTGAAGCATGACGTAATGGGGGGGTGTTATCTCTTTTGTCGAAAATCAGCCGTTTTTGCTCGAACATTAAATGCCTCCAAATGGTATTTAATTAACTTCCCGGGGTGAAGAAACCCTTTTTGAGAACTCAGAGTGGGTAAATTGGCCATTTTCATGCACTTTTAACCATTCCATAAATCTTGTGTTTAGGGCCCCTGGGAGCATGAAAATCACTTTAAACATGCTAATTTTAGCTCTAACACTGATGATCCACCTACAAATGTGAACTGACGTTCAAAAATAAAACATTTGAAAACGGACCATTTTCCACATTTCTGAAGCAGGACGTAATGGGGGGGTGTTATCTCTTTTGTCCAAAATCAGCCGTTTTTGCTCGAACATTAAATGCCTCCAAATGGTATTTATTTCACTTCCCGAGCCCCTGGAAGCATGAAAATCACTTTAAACATGCTAATTTTAGCTCTAACACTGATGATCCACCTACAAATGTGAACTGACGTTCAAAAATAAAACATTTGAAAACGGACCATTTTCCACATTTCTGAAGCATGACGTAATGGGGGGGTGTTATCTCTTTTGTCGAAAATCTGCCGTTTTTGCTCGAACATTAAATGCCTCCAAATGGTATTTATTTCACTTCCCGAGCCCCTGGAAGCATGAAAATCACTTTAAACATGCTAATTTTAGCTCTAACACTGATGATCCACCTACAAATGTGAACTGACGTTCAAAAATAAAACATTTGAAAACGGACCATTTTCCACATTTCTGAAGCATGACGTAATGGGGTGGTGTTATCTCTTTTGTCGAAAATCAGCCGTTTTTGCTCGAACATTAAACGCCTCCAAATGGTATTTATTTCACTTCCTGAGCCCCTGGAAGCATGAAAATCACTTTAAACATGCTAATTTTAGCTCTAACACTGATGATCCACCTACAAATGTGAACTGACGTTCAAAAATAAAACATTTGAAAACGGACCATTTTCCACATTTCTGAAGCATGACGTAATGGGGGGGTGTTATCTCTTTTGTCGAAAATCAGCCGTTTTTGCTCGAACATTAAATGCCTCCAAATGGTATTTAATTAACTTCCAGCGCCCCTGGAAGCATAAAAATCACTTTAAACATGCTAATTTTAGCTCTAACACTGATGATCCACCTACAAATGTGAACTGACGTTCAAAAATAAAACATTTGAAAACGGACCATTTTCCACATTTCTGAAGCAGGACGTAATGGGGGGGGTGTTATCTCTTTTGTCGAAAATCAGCCGTTTTTGCTCGAACATTAAATGCCTCCAAATGGTATTTAATTAACTTCCCGGGGTGAAGAAACCCTTTTTGAGAACTCAGAGTGGGTAAATTGGCCATTTTCATGCACTTTTAACCATTCCATAAATCTTGTGTTTAGGGCCCCTGGGAGCATGAAAATCACTTTAAACATGCTAATTTTAGCTCTAACACTGATGATCCACCTACAAATGTGAACTGACGTTCAAAAATAAAACATTTGAAAACGGACCATTTTCCACATTTCTGAAGCAGGACGTAATGGGGGGGTGTTATCTCTTTTGTCGAAAATCAGCCGTTTTTGCTCGAACATTAAATGCCTCCAAATGGTATTTAATTAACTTCCAGCGCCCCTGGAAGCATGAAAATCACTTTAAACATGCTAATTTTAGCTCTAACACTGATGATCCACCTACAAATGTGAACTGACGTTCAAAAATAAAACATTTGAAAACGGACCATTTTCCACATTTCTGAAGCATGACGTAATGGGGGGGTGTTATCTCTTTTGTCAAAACTCAGCCGTTTTTGATCGAACATTAAATGCCTCCAAATGGTATTTAATTAACTTCCCGAGCCCCTGGAAGCATGAAAATAACTTTAAACATGCTAATTTTAGCTCTAACACTGATGATCCACCTACAAATGTGAACTGACGTTCAAAAATAAAACATTTGAAAACGGACCATTTTCCACATTTCTGAAGCAGGACGTAATGGGGGGGTGTTATCTCTTTTGTCGAAAATCAGCCGTTTTTGCTCGAACATTAAATGCCTCCAAATGGTATTTATTTCACTTCCCGAGCCCCTGGAAGCATGAAAATCACTTTAAACATGCTAATTTTAGCTCTAACACTGATGATCCACCTACAAATGTGAACTGATGTTCAAAAATAAAACATTTGAAAACGGACCATTTTCCACATTTCTGAAGCAGGACGTAATGGGGTGTGTGTTATCTCTTTTGTCGAAAATCAGCCGTTTTTGCTCGAACATTAAATGCCTCCAAATGGTATTTAATTAACTTCCAGCGCCCCTGGAAGCATGAAAATCACTTTAAACATGCTAATTTTAGCTCTAACACTGATGATCCACCTACAAATGTGAACTGACGTTCAAAAATAAAACATTTGAAAACGGACCATTTTCCACATTTCTGAAGCAGGACGTAATGGGGGGGTGTTATCTCTTTTGTCGAAAATCAGCTGTTTTTGCTCGAACATTAAATGCCTCCAAATGGTATTTAATTAACTTCCCGGGGTGAAGAAACCCTTTTTGAGAACTCCGAGTGGGTAAATTGGCCATTTTCATGCACTTTTAACCATTCCATAAATCTTGTGTTTAGGGCCCCTGGGAGCATGAAAATCACTTTAAACATGCTAATTTTAGCTCTAACACTGATGATCCACCTACAAATGTGAACTGACGTTCAAAAATAAAACATTTGAAAACGGACCATTTTCCACATTTCTGAAGCAGGACGTAATGGGGGGGTGTTATCTCTTTTGTCGAAAATCAGCCGTTTTTGCTCGAACATTAAATGCCTCCAAATGGTATTTAATTAACTTCCAGCGCCCCTGGAAGCATGAAAATCACTTTAAACATGCTAATTTTAGCTCTAACACTGATGATCCACCTACAAATGTGAACTGACGTTCAAAAATAAAACATTTGAAAACGGACCATTTTCCACATTTCTGAAGCATGATGTAATGGGGGGGTGTTATCTCTTTTGTCGAAAATCAGCCGTTTTTGCTCGAACATTAAATGCCTCCAAATGGTATTTAATTAACTTCCAGCGCCCCTGGAAGCATGAAAATCACTTTAAACATGCTAATTTTAGCTCTAACACTGATGATCCACCTACAAATGTGAACTGACGTTCAAAAATAAAACATTTGAAAACGGACCATTTTCCTCATTTCTGAAGCATGACGTAATAGGGGGGTGTTATCTCTTTTGTCGAAAATCAGCCGTTTTTGCTCGAACATTAAATGCCTCCAAATGGTATTTAATTAACTTCCCGGGGTAAAGAAACCCTTTTTGAGAACTCAGAGTGGGTAAATTGGCCATTTTCATGCACTTTTAACCATTCCATAAATCTTGTGTTTAGGGCCCCTGGGAGCATGAAAATCACTTTAAACATGCTAATTTTAGCTCTAACACTGATGATCCACCTACAAATGTGAACTGACGTTCAAAAATAAAACATTTGAAAACGGACCATTTTCCACATTTCTGAAGCATGACGTAATGGGGGGGTGTTATCTCTTTTGTCGAAAATCAGCCGTTTTTGCTCGAACATTAAATGCCTCCAAATGGTATTTAATTAACTTCCAGCGCCCCTGGAAGCATAAAAATCACTTTAAACATGCTAATTTTAGCTCTAACACTGATGATCCACCTACAAATGTGAACTGACGTTCAAAAATAAAACATTTGAAAACGGACCATTTTCCACATTTCTGAAGCAGGACGTAATTGGGGGGTGTTATCTCTTTTGTCGAAAATCAGCCGTTTTTGCTCGAACATTAAATGCCTCCAAATGGTATTTAATTAACTTCCCTGGGTGAAGAAACCCTTTTTGAGAACTCAGAGTGGGTAAATTGGCCATTTTCATGCACTTTTAACCATTCCATAAATCTTGTGTTTAGGGCCCCTGGGAGCATGAAAATCACTTTAAACATGCTAATTTTAGCTCTAACACTGATGATCCACCTACAAATGTGAACTGACGTTCAAAAATAAAACATTTGAAAACGGACCATTTTCCACATTTCTGAAGCAGGACGTAATGGGGGGGTGTTATCTCTTTTGTCGAAAATCAGCCGTTTTTGCTCGAACATTAAATGCCTCCAAATGGTATTTAATTAACTTCCAGCGCCCCTGGAAGCATGAAAATCACTTTAAACATGCTAATTTTAGCTCTAACACTGATGATCCACCTACAAATGTGAACTGACGTTCAAAAATAAAACATTTGAAAACGGACCATTTTCCACATTTCTGAAGCATGACGTAATGGGGGGGTGTTATCTCTTTTGTCAAAACTCAGCCGTTTTTGCTCGAACATTAAATGCCTCCAAATGGTATTTAATTAACTTCCCGAGCCCCTGGAAGCATGAAAATAACTTTAAACATGCTAATTTTAGCTCTAACACTGATGATCCACCTACAAATGTGAACTGACGTTCAAAAATAAAACATTTGAAAACGGACCATTTTCCACATTTCTGAAGAAGGGACGTAATGGGGGGGTGTTATCTCTTTTGTCGAAAATCAGCCGTTTTTGCTCGAACATTAAATGCCTCCAAATGGTATTTATTTCACTTCCCGAGCCCCTGGAAGAATGAAAATCACTTTAAACATGCTAATTTTAGCTCTAACACTGATGATCCACCTACAAATGTGAACTGACGTTCAAAAATAAAACATTTGAAAACGGACCATTTTCCACATTTCTGAAGCATGACGTAATGGGGGGGTGTTATCTCTTTTGTCGAAAATCAGCCGTTTTTGCTCGAACATTAAATGCCTCCAAATGGTATTTATTTCACTTCCCGAGCCCCTGGAAGCATGAAAATCACTTTAAACATGCTAATTTTAGCTCTAACACTGATGATCCACCTACAAATGTGAACTGACGTTCAAAAATAAAACATTTGAAAACGGACCATTTTCCACATTTCTGAAGCATGACGTAATGGGGGGGTGTTATCTCTTTTGTCGAAAATCAGCCGTTTTTGCTCGAACATTAAATGCCTCCAAATGGTATTTATTTCACTTCCCGAGCCCCTGGAAGCATGAAAATCACTTTAAACATGCTAATTTTAGCTCTAACACTGATGATCCACCTACAAATGTGAACTGACGTTCAAAAATAAAACATTTGAAAACGGACCATTTTCCACATTTCTGAAGCATGACGTAATGGGGGGGTGTTATCTCTTTTGTCGAAAATCAGCCGTTTTTGCTCGAACATTAAATGCCTCCAAATGGTATTTAATTAACTTCCAGCGCCCCTGGAAGCATAAAAATCACTTTAAAAATGCTAATTTTAGCTCTAACACTGATGATCCACCTACAAATGTGAACTGACGTTCAAAAATAAAACATTTGAAAACGGACCATTTTCCACATTTCTGAAGCATGACGTAATGGGGGGGTGTTATCTCTTTTGTCGAAAATCAGCCGTTTTTGCTCGAACATTAAATGCCTCCAAATGGTATTTAATTAACTTCCAGCGCCCCTGGAAGCATAAAAATCACTTTAAACATGCTAATTTTAGCTCTAACACTGATGATCCACCTACAAATGTGAACTGACGTTCAAAAATAAAACATTTGAAAACGGACAATTTTCCACATTTCTGAAGCAGGACGTAATGGGGGGGTGTTATCTCTTTTGTCGAAAATCAGCCGTTTTTGCTCGAACATTAAATGCCTCCAAATGGTATTTAATTAACTTCCCGGGGTGAAGAAACCCTTTTTGAGAACTCAGAGTGGGTAAATTGGCCATTTTCATGCACTTTTAACCATTCCATAAATCTTGTGTTTAGGGCCCCTGGGAGCATGAAAATCACTTTAAACATGCTAATTTTAGCTCTAACACTGATGATCCACCTACAAATGTGAACTGACGTTCAAAAATAAAACATTTGAAAACGGACCATTTTCCACATTTCTGAAGCAGGACGTAATGGGGGGGTGTTATCTCTTTTGTCGAAAATCAGCCGTTTTTGCTCGAACATTAAATGCCTCCAAATGGTATTTATTTCACTTCCCGAGCCCCTGGAAGAATGAAAATCACTTTAAACATGCTAATTTTAGCTCTAACACTGATGATCCACCTACAAATGTGAACTGACGTTCAAAAATAAAACATTTGAAAACGGACCATTTTCCACATTTCTGAAGCATGACGTAATGGGGGGGTGTTATCTCTTTTGTCGAAAATCAGCCGTTTTTGCTCGAACATTAAATGCCTCCAAATGGTATTTATTTCACTTCCCGAGCCCCTGGAAGCATGAAAATCACTTTAAACATGCTAATTTTAGCTCTAACACTGATGATCCACCTACAAATGTGAACTGACGTTCAAAAATAAAACATTTGAAAACGGACCATTTTCCACATTTCTGAAGCATGACGTAATGGGGGGGTGTTATCTCTTTTGTCGAAAATCAGCCGTTTTTGCTCGAACATTAAATGCCTCCAAATGGTATTTATTTCACTTCCCGAGCCCCTGGAAGCATGAAAATCACTTTAAACATGCTAATTTTAGCTCTAACACTGATGATCCACCTACAAATGTGAACTGACGTTCAAAAATAAAACATTTGAAAACGGACCATTTTCCACATTTCTGAAGCATGACGTAATGGGGGGGTGTTATCTCTTTTGTCGAAAATCAGCCGTTTTTGCTCGAACATTAAATGCCTCCAAATGGTATTTAATTAACTTCCAGCGCCCCTGGAAGCATAAAAATCACTTTAAAAATGCTAATTTTAGCTCTAACACTGATGATCCACCTACAAATGTGAACTGACGTTCAAAAATAAAACATTTGAAAACGGACCATTTTCCACATTTCTGAAGCATGACGTAATGGGGGGGTGTTATCTCTTTTGTCGAAAATCAGCCGTTTTTGCTCGAACATTAAATGCCTCCAAATGGTATTTAATTAACTTCCAGCGCCCCTGGAAGCATAAAAATCACTTTAAACATGCTAATTTTAGCTCTAACACTGATGATCCACCTACAAATGTGAACTGACGTTCAAAAATAAAACATTTGAAAACGGACCATTTTCCACATTTCTGAAGCAGGACGTAATGGGGGGGTGTTATCTCTTTTGTCGAAAATCAGCCGTTTTTGCTCGAACATTAAATGCCTCCAAATGGTATTTAATTAACTTCCCGGGGTGAAGAAACCCTTTTTGAGAACTCAGAGTGGGTAAATTGGCCATTTTCATGCACTTTTAACCATTCCATAAATCTTGTGTTTAGGGCCCCTGGGAGCATGAAAATCACTTTAAACATGCTAATTTTAGCTCTAACACTGATGATCCACCTACAAATGTGAACTGACGTTCAAAAATAAAACATTTGAAAACGGACCATTTTCCACATTTCTGAAGCAGGACGTAATGGGGGGGTGTTATCTCTTTTGTCGAAAATCAGCCGTTTTTGCTCGAACATTAAATGCCTCCAAATGGTATTTAATTAACTTCCAGCGCCCCTGGAAGCATGAAAATCACTTTAAACATGCTAATTTTAGCTCTAACACTGATGATCCACCTACAAATGTGAACTGACGTTCAAAAATAAAACATTTGAAAACTGACCATTTTCCACATTTCTGAAGCATGACGTAATGGGGGGGTGTTATCTCTTTTGTCAAAACTCAGCCGTTTTTGCTCGAACATTAAATGCCTCCAAATGGTATTTAATTAACTTCCCGAGCCCATGGAAGCATGAAAATAACTTTAAACATGCTAATTTTAGCTCTAACACTGATGATCCACCTACAAATGTGAACTGACGTTCAAAAATAAAACATTTGAAAACGGACCATTTTCCACATTTCTGAAGCAGGACGTAATGGGGGGGTGTTATCTCTTTTGTCGAAAATCAGCCGTTTTTGCTCGAACATTAAATGCCTCCAAATGGTATTTAATTAACTTCCAGCGCCCCTGGAAGCATGAAAATCACTTTAAACATGCTAATTTTAGCTCTAACACTGATGATCCACCTACAAATGTGAACTGACGTTCAAAAATAAAACATTTGAAAACGGACCATTTTCCACATTTCTGAAGCAGGACGTAATGGGGGGGTGTTATCTCTTTTGTCGAAAATCAGCCGTTTTTGCTCGAACATTAAATGCTTCCAAATGGTATTTAATTAACTTCCCGGGGTGAAGAAACCCTTTTTGAGAACTCTGAGTGGGTAAATTGGCCATTTTCATGCACTTTTAACCATTCCATAAATCTTGTGTTTAGGGCCCCTGGGAGCATGAAAATCACTTTAAACATGCTAATTTTAGCTCTAACACTGATGATCCACCTACAAATGTGAACTGACGTTCAAAAATAAAACATTTGAAAACGGACCATTTTCCACATTTCTGAAGCAGGACGTAATGGGGGGGTGTTATCTCTTTTGTACAAAATCAGCCGTTTTTGCTCGAACATTAAATGCCTCCAAATGGTATTTATTTCACTTCCCGAGCCCCTGGAAGCATAAAAATCACTTTAAACATGCTAATTTTAGCTCTAACACTGATGATCCACCTACAAATGTGAACTGACGTTCAAAAATAAAACATTTGAAAACGGACCATTTTCCACATTTCTGAAGCATGACGTAATGGGGGGGTGTTATCTCTTTTGTCGAAAATCAGCCGTTTTTGCTCGAACATTAAATGCCTCCAAATGGTATTTAATTAACTTCCAGCGCCCCTGGAAGCATAAAAATCACTTTAAACATGCTAATTTTAGCTCTAACACTGATGATCCACCTACAAATGTGAACTGACGTTCAAAAATAAAACATTTGAAAACGGACCATTTTCCACATTTCTGAAGCAGGACGTAATGGGGGGGTGTTATCTCTTTTGTCGAAAATCAGCCGTTTTTGCTCGAACATTAAATGCCTCCAAATGGTATTTAATTAACTTCCCGGGGTGAAGAAACCCTTTTTGAGAACTCAGAGTGGGTAAATTGGCCATTTTCATGCACTTTTAACCATTCCATAAATCTTGTGTTTAGGGCCCCTGGGAGCATGAAAATCACTTTAAACATGCTAATTTTAGCTCTAACACTGATGATCCACCTACAAATGTGAACTGACGTTCAAAAATAAAACATTTGAAAACGGACCATTTTCCACATTTCTGAAGCAGGACGTAATGGGGGGGTGTTATCTCTTTTGTCGAAAATCAGCCGTTTTTGCTCGAACATTAAATGCCTCCAAATGGTATTTAATTAACTTCCAGCGCCCCTGGAAGCATGAAAATCACTTTAAACATGCTAATTTTAGCTCTAACACTGATGATCCACCTACAAATGTGAACTGACGTTCAAAAATAAAACATTTGAAAACTGACCATTTTCCACATTTCTGAAGCATGACGTAATGGGGGGGGTGTTATCTCTTTTGTCAAAACTCAGCCGTTTTTGCTCGAACATTAAATGCCTCCAAATGGTATTTAATTAACTTCCCGAGCCCATGGAAGCATGAAAATAACTTTAAACATGCTAATTTTAGCTCTAACACTGATGATCCACCTACAAATGTGAACTGACGTTCAAAAATAAAACATTTGAAAACGGACCATTTTCCACATTTCTGAAGCAGGACGTAATGGGGGGGTGTTATCTCTTTTGTCGAAAATCAGCCGTTTTTGCTCGAACATTAAATGCCTCCAAATGGTATTTAATTAACTTCCAGCGCCCCTGGAAGCATGAAAATCACTTTAAACATGCTAATTTTAGCTCTAACACTGATGATCCACCTACAAATGTGAACTGACGTTCAAAAATAAAACATTTGAAAACGGACCATTTTCCACATTTCTGAAGCAGGACGTAATGGGGGGGTGTTATCTCTTTTGTCGAAAATCAGCCGTTTTTGCTCGAACATTAAATGCTTCCAAATGGTATTTAATTAACTTCCCGGGGTGAAGAAACCCTTTTTGAGAACTCTGAGTGGGTAAATTGGCCATTTTCATGCACTTTTAACCATTCCATAAATCTTGTGTTTAGGGCCCCTGGGAGCATGAAAATCACTTTAAACATGCTAATTTTAGCTCTAACACTGATGATCCACCTACAAATGTGAACTGACGTTCAAAAATAAAACATTTGAAAACGGACCATTTTCCACATTTCTGAAGCAGGACGTAATGGGGGGGTGTTATCTCTTTTGTCGAAAATCAGCCGTTTTTGCTCGAACATTAAATGCCTCCAAATGGTATTTAATTAACTTCCAGCGCCCCTGGAAGCATGAAAATCACTTTAAACATGCTAATTTTAGCTCTAACACTGATGATCCACCTACAAATGTGAACTGACGTTCAAAAATAAAACATTTGAAAACGGACCATTTTCCACATTTCTGAAGCATGACGTAATGGGGGGGTGTTATCTCTTTTGTCGAAAATCAGCCGTTTTTGCTCGAACATTAAATGCCTCCAAATGGTATTTAATTAACTTCCAGCGCCCCTGGAAGCATGAAAATCACTTTAAACATGCTAATTTTAGCTCTAACACTGATGATCCACCTACAAATGTGAACTGACGTTCAAAAATAAAACATTTGAAAACGGACCATTTTCCACATTTCTGAAGCATGACGTAATGGGGGGGTGTTATCTCTTTTGTCGAAAATCAGCCGTTTTTGCTCGAACATTAAATGCCTCCAAATGGTATTTAATTAACTTCCCGGGGTGAAGAAACCCTTTTTGAGAACTCAGAGTGGGTAAATTGGCCATTTTCATGCACTTTTAACCATTCCATAAATCTTGTGTTTAGGGCCCCTGGGAGCATGAAAATCACTTTAAACATGCTAATTTTAGCTCTAACACTGATGATCCACCTACAAATGTGAACTGACGTTCAAAAATAAAACATTTGAAAACGGACCATTTTCCACATTTCTGAAGCAGGACGTAATGGGGGGGTGTTATCTCTTTTGTCCAAAATCAGCCGTTTTTGCTCGAACATTAAATGCCTCCAAATGGTATTTATTTCACTTCCCGAGCCCCTGGAAGCATGAAAATCACTTTAAACATGCTAATTTTAGCTCTAACACTGATGATCCACCTACAAATGTGAACTGACGTTCAAAAATAAAACATTTGAAAACGGACCATTTTCCACATTTCTGAAGCATGACGTAATGGGGGGGTGTTATCTCTTTTGTCGAAAATCTGCCGTTTTTGCTCGAACATTAAATGCCTCCAAATGGTATTTATTTCACTTCCCGAGCCCCTGGAAGCATGAAAATCACTTTAAACATGCAAATTTTAGCTCTAACACTGATGATCCACCTACAAATGTGAACTGACGTTCAAAAATAAAACATTTGAAAACGGACCATTTTCCACATTTCTGAAGCATGACGTAATGGGGTGGTGTTATCTCTTTTGTCGAAAATCAGCCGTTTTTGCTCGAACATTAAACGCCTCCAAATGGTATTTATTTCACTTCCTGAGCCCCTGGAAGCATGAAAATCACTTTAAACATGCTAATTTTAGCTCTAACACTGATGATCCACCTACAAATGTGAACTGACGTTCAAAAATAAAACATTTGAAAACGGACCATTTTCCACATTTCTGAAGCATGACGTAATGGGGGGGTGTTATCTCTTTTGTCGAAAATCAGCCGTTTTTGCTCGAACATTAAATGCCTCCAAATGGTATTTAATTAACTTCCAGCGCCCCTGGAAGCATAAAAATCACTTTAAACATGCTAATTTTAGCTCTAACACTGATGATCCACCTACAAATGTGAACTGACGTTCAAAAATAAAACATTTGAAAACGGACCATTTTCCACATTTCTGAAGCAGGACGTAATGGGGGGGGTGTTATCTCTTTTGTCGAAAATCAGCCGTTTTTGCTCGAACATTAAATGCCTCCAAATGGTATTTAATTAACTTCCCGGGGTGAAGAAACCCTTTTTGAGAACTCAGAGTGGGTAAATTGGCCATTTTCATGCACTTTTAACCATTCCATAAATCTTGTGTTTAGGGCCCCTGGGAGCATGAAAATCACTTTAAACATGCTAATTTTAGCTCTAACACTGATGATCCACCTACAAATGTGAACTGACGTTCAAAAATAAAACATTTGAAAACGGACCATTTTCCACATTTCTGAAGCAGGACGTAATGGGGGGGTGTTATCTCTTTTGTCGAAAATCAGCCGTTTTTGCTCGAACATTAAATGCCTCCAAATGGTATTTAATTAACTTCCAGCGCCCCTGGAAGCATGAAAATCACTTTAAACATGCTAATTTTAGCTCTAACACTGATGATCCACCTACAAATGTGAACTGACGTTCAAAAATAAAACATTTGAAAACGGACCATTTTCCACATTTCTGAAGCATGACGTAATGGGGGGGTGTTATCTCTTTTGTCAAAACTCAGCCGTTTTTGATCGAACATTAAATGCCTCCAAATGGTATTTAATTAACTTCCCGAGCCCCTGGAAGCATGAAAATAACTTTAAACATGCTAATTTTAGCTCTAACACTGATGATCCACCTACAAATGTGAACTGACGTTCAAAAATAAAACATTTGAAAACGGACCATTTTCCACATTTCTGAAGCAGGACGTAATGGGGGGGTGTTATCTCTTTTGTCGAAAATCAGCCGTTTTTGCTCGAACATTAAATGCCTCCAAATGGTATTTATTTCACTTCCCGAGCCCCTGGAAGCATGAAAATCACTTTAAACATGCTAATTTTAGCTCTAACACTGATGATCCACCTACAAATGTGAACTGATGTTCAAAAATAAAACATTTGAAAACGGACCATTTTCCACATTTCTGAAGCAGGACGTAATGGGGTGTGTGTTATCTCTTTTGTCGAAAATCAGCCGTTTTTGCTCGAACATTAAATGCCTCCAAATGGTATTTAATTAACTTCCAGCGCCCCTGGAAGCATGAAAATCACTTTAAACATGCTAATTTTAGCTCTAACACTGATGATCCACCTACAAATGTGAACTGACGTTCAAAAATAAAACATTTGAAAACGGACCATTTTCCACATTTCTGAAGCAGGACGTAATGGGGGGGTGTTATCTCTTTTGTCGAAAATCAGCTGTTTTTGCTCGAACATTAAATGCCTCCAAATGGTATTTAATTAACTTCCCGGGGTGAAGAAACCCTTTTTGAGAACTCCGAGTGGGTAAATTGGCCATTTTCATGCACTTTTAACCATTCCATAAATCTTGTGTTTAGGGCCCCTGGGAGCATGAAAATCACTTTAAACATGCTAATTTTAGCTCTAACACTGATGATCCACCTACAAATGTGAACTGACGTTCAAAAATAAAACATTTGAAAACGGACCATTTTCCACATTTCTGAAGCAGGACGTAATGGGGGGGTGTTATCTCTTTTGTCGAAAATCAGCCGTTTTTGCTCGAACATTAAATGCCTCCAAATGGTATTTAATTAACTTCCAGCGCCCCTGGAAGCATGAAAATCACTTTAAACATGCTAATTTTAGCTCTAACACTGATGATCCACCTACAAATGTGAACTGACGTTCAAAAATAAAACATTTGAAAACGGACCATTTTCCACATTTCTGAAGCATGATGTAATGGGGGGGTGTTATCTCTTTTGTCGAAAATCAGCCGTTTTTGCTCGAACATTAAATGCCTCCAAATGGTATTTAATTAACTTCCAGCGCCCCTGGAAGCATGAAAATCACTTTAAACATGCTAATTTTAGCTCTAACACTGATGATCCACCTACAAATGTGAACTGACGTTCAAAAATAAAACATTTGAAAACGGACCATTTTCCTCATTTCTGAAGCATGACGTAATAGGGGGGTGTTATCTCTTTTGTCGAAAATCAGCCGTTTTTGCTCGAACATTAAATGCCTCCAAATGGTATTTAATTAACTTCCCGGGGTAAAGAAACCCTTTTTGAGAACTCAGAGTGGGTAAATTGGCCATTTTCATGCACTTTTAACCATTCCATAAATCTTGTGTTTAGGGCCCCTGGGAGCATGAAAATCACTTTAAACATGCTAATTTTAGCTCTAACACTGATGATCCACCTACAAATGTGAACTGAAGTTCAAAAATAAAACATTTGAAAACGGACCATTTTCCACATTTCTGAAGCAGGACGTAATGGGGGGGTGTTATCTCTTTTGTCGAAAATCAGCCGTTTTTGCTCGAACATTAAATGCCTCCAAATGGTATTTATTTCACTTCCCGAGCCCCTGGAAGCATGAAAATCACTTTAAACATGCTAATTTTAGCTCTAACACTGATGATCCACCTACAAATGTGAACTGACGTTCAAAAATAAAACATTTGAAAACGGACCATTTTCCACATTTCTGAAGCAGGAAGTAATGGGGGGGTGTTATCTCTTTTGTCGAAAATCAGCCGTTTTTGCTCGAACATTAAATGCCTCCAAATGGTATTTATTTCACTTCCCGAGCCCCTGGAAGAATGAAAATCACTTTAAACATGCTAATTTTAGCTCTAACACTGATGATCCACCTACAAATGTGAACTGACGTTCAAAAATAAAACATTTGAAAACGGACCATTTTCCACATTTCTGAAGCATGACGTAATGGGGGGTGTTATCTCTTTTGTCGAAAATCAGCCGTTTTTGCTCGAACATTAAATGCCTCCAAATGGTATTTAATTAACTTCCAGCGCCCCTGGAAGCATGAAAATCACTTTAAACATGCTAATTTTAGCTCTAACACTGATGATCCACCTACAAATGTGAACTGACGTTCAAAAATAAAACATTTGAAAACGGACCATTTTCCACATTTCTGAAGCAGGACGTAATGGGGGGGTGTTATCTCTTTTGTCGAAAATCAGCCGTTTTTGCTCGAACATTAAATGCCTCCAAATGGTATTTAATTAACTTCCCGGGGTGAAGAAACCCTTTTTGAGAACTCCGAGTGGGTAAATTGGCCATTTTCATGCACTTTTAACCATTCCATAAATCTTGTGTTTAGGGCCCCTGGGAGCATGAAAATCACTTTAAACATGCTAATTTTAGCTCTAACACTGATGATCCACCTACAAATGTGAACTGACGTTCAAAAATAAAACATTTGAAAACGGACCATTTTCCACATTTCTGAAGCATGACGTAATGGGGGGGTGTTATCTCTTTTGTCGAAAATCAGCCGTTTTTGCTCGAACATTAAATGCCTCCAAATGGTATTTAATTAACTTCCCGGGGTGAAGAAACCCTTTTTGAGAACTCAGAGTGGGTAAATTGGCCATTTTCATGCACTTTTAACCATTCCATAAATCTTGTGTTTAGGGCCCCTGGGAGCATGAAAATCACTTTAAACATGCTAATTTTAGCTCTAACACTGATGATCCACCTGCAAATGTGAACTGACGTTCAAAAATAAAACATTTGAAAACGGACCATTTTCCACATTTCTGAAGCAGGACGTAATGGGGGGGTGTTATCTCTTTTGTCCAAAATCAGCCGTTTTTGCTCGAACATTAAATGCCTCTAAATGGTATTTATTTCACTTCCCGAGCCCCTGGAAGCATGAAAATCACTTTAAACATGCTAATTTTAGCTCTAACACTGATGATCCACCTACAAATGTGAACTGACGTTCAAAAATAAAACATTTGAAAACGGACCATTTTCCACATTTCTGAAGCAGGAAGTAATGGGGGGTGTTATCTCTTTTGTCGAAAATCAGCCGTTTTTGCTCGAACATTAAATGCCTCCAAATGGTATTTATTTCACTTCCCGAGCCCCTGGAAGAATGAAAATCACTTTAAACATGCTAATTTTAGCTCTAACACTGATGATCCACCTACAAATGTGAACTGACGTTCAAAAATAAAACATTTGAAAACGGACCATTTTCCACATTTCTGAAGCATGACGTAATGGGGGGGTGTTATCTCTTTTGTCGAAAATCAGCCGTTTTTGCTCGAACATTAAATGCCTCCAAATGGTATTTATTTCACTTCCCGGGGTGAAGAAACCCTTTTTGAGAACTCAGAGTGGGTAAATTGGCCATTTTCATGCACTTTTAACCATTCCATAAATCTTGTGTTTAGGGCCCCTGGAAGCATGAAAATCACTTTAAACATGCTAATTTTAGCTCTAACACTGATGATCCACCTACAAATGTGAACTGACGTTCAAAAATAAAACATTTGAAAACGGACCATTTTCCACATTTCTGAAGCATGACGTAATGGGGGGTGTTATCTCTTTTGTCGAAAATCAGCCGTTTTTGCTCGAACATTAAATGCCTCCAAATGGTATTTATTTCACTTCCCGAGCCCCTGGAAGCATGAAAATCACTTTAAACATGCTAATTTTAGCTCTAACACTGATGATCCACCTACAAATGTGAACTGACGTTCAAAAATAAAACATTTGAAAACGGACCATTTTCCACATTTCTGAAGCATGACGTAATGGGGGGGTGTTATCTCTTTTGTCGAAAATCAGCCGTTTTTGCTCGAACATTAAATGCCTCCAAATGGTATTTAATTAACTCCCAGAGCCCCTGGAAGCATGAAAATCACTTTAAACATGCTAATTTTAGCTCTAACACTGATGATCCACCTACAAATGTGAACTGACGTTCAAAAATAAAACATTTGAAAACGGACCATTTTCCACATTTCTGAAGCATGACGTAATGGGGGGGTGTTATCTCTTTTGTCGAAAATCAGCCGTTTTTGCTCGAACATTAAATGCCTCCAAATGGTATTTATTTCACTTCCCGAGCCCCTGGAAGCATGAAAATCACTTTAAACATGCTAATTTTAGCTCTAACACTGATGATCCACCTACAAATGTGAACTGACGTTCAAAAATAAAACATTTGAAAACGGACCATTTTCCACATTTCTGAAGCATGACGTAATGGGGGGGTGTTATCTCTTTTGTCGAAAATCAGCCGTTTTTGCTCGAACATTAAATGCCTCCAAATGGTATTTATTTCACTTCCCGAGCCCCTGGAAGCATGAAAATCACTTTAAACATGCTAATTTTAGCTCTAACACTGATGATCCACCTACAAATGTGAACTGACGTTCAAAAATAAAACATTTGAAAACGGACCATTTTCCACATTTCTGAAGCATGACGTAATGGGGGGGTGTTATCTCTTTTGTCGAAAATCAGCCGTTTTTGCTCGAACATTAAATGCCTCCAAATGGTATTTAATTAACTTCCAGCGCCCCTGGAAGCATAAAAATCACTTTAAACATGCTAATTTTAGCTCTAACACTGATGATCCACCTACAAATGTGAACTGACGTTCAAAAATAAAACATTTGAAAACGGACCATTTTCCACATTTCTGAAGCATGACGTAATGGGGGGGTGTTATCTCTTTTGTCGAAAATCAGCCGTTTTTGCTCGAACATTAAATGCCTCCAAATGGTATTTAATTAACTTCCCGGGGTGAAGAAACCCTTTTTGAGAACTCAGAGTGGGTAAATTGGCCATTTTCATGCACTTTTAACCATTCCATAAATCTTGTGTTTAGGGCCCCTGGGAGCATGAAAATCACTTTAAACATGCTAATTTTAGCTCTAACACTGATGATCCACCTACAAATGTGAACTGACGTTCAAAAATAAAACATTTGAAAACGGACCATTTTCCACATTTCTGAAGCAGGACGTAATGGGGGGGTGTTATCTCTTTTGTCGAAAATTAGCCGTTTTTGCTCGAACATTAAATGCCTCCAAATGGTATTTAATTAACTTTCAGCGCCCCTGGAAGCATGAAAATCACTTTAAACATGCTAATTTTAGCTCTAACACTGATGATCCACCTAGTTCAAAAATAAAACATTTGAAAACGACCATTTTCCACATTTCTGAAGCATGACGTAATGGGGGGGTGTTATCTCTTTTGTCGAAAATCAGCCGTTTTTGCTCGAACATTAAATGCCTCCAAATGGTATTTAATTAACTTCCCGAGCCCCTGGAAGCATGAAAATCACTTTAAACATGCTAATTTTAGCTCTAACACTGATGATCCACCTACAAATGTGAACTGACATTCAAAAATAAAACATTTGAAAACGGACCATTTTTCACATTTCTGAAGCAGGAAGTAATGGGGGGGTGTTATCTCTTTTGTCGAAAATCAGCCGTTTTTGCTCGAACATTAAATGCCTCCAAATGGTATTTATTTCACTTCCCGAGCCCCTGGAAGAATGAAAATCACTTTAAACATGCTAATTTTAGCTCTAACACTGATGATCCACCTACAAATGTGAACTGACGTTCAAAAATAAAACATTTGAAAACGGACCATTTTCCACATTTCTGAAGCATGACGTAATGGGGGGGTGTTATCTCTTTTGTCGAAAATCAGCCGTTTTTGCTCGAACATTAAATGCCTCCAAATGGTATTTATTTCACTTCCCGGGGTGAAGAAACCCTTTTTGAGAACTCAGAGTGGGTAAATTGGCCATTTTCATGCACTTTTAACCATTCCATAAATCTTGTGTTTAGGGCCCCTGGAAGCATGAAAATCACTTTAAACATGCTAATTTTAGCTCTAACACTGATGATCCACCTACAAATGTGAACTGACGTTCAAAAATAAAACATTTGAAAACGGACCATTTTCCACATTTCTGAAGCATGACGTAATGGGGGGGGTGTTATCTCTTTTGTCGAAAATCTGCCGTTTTTGCTCGAACATTAAATGCCTCCAAATGGTATTTAATTAACTTCCCGGGGTGAAGAAACCCTTTTTGAGAACTCAGAGTGGGTAAATTGGCCATTTTCATGCACTTTTAACCATTCCATAAATCTTGTGTTTAGGGCCCCTGGGAGCATGAAAATCACTTTAAACATGCTAATTTTAGCTCTAACACTGATGATCCACCTACAAATGTGAACTGACGTTCAAAAATAAAACATTTGAAAACGGACCATTTTCCACATTTCTGAAGCATGACGTAATGGGGGGTGTTATCTCTTTTGTCGAAAATCAGCCGTTTTTGCTCGAACATTAAATGCCTCCAAATGGTATTTATTTCACTTCCCGAGCCCCTGGAAGCATGAAAATCACTTTAAACATGCTAATTTTAGCTCTAACACTGATGATCCACCTACAAATGTGAACTGACGTTCAAAAATAAAACATTTGAAAACGGACCATTTTCCACATTTCTGAAGCATGACGTAATGGGGGGGTGTTATCTCTTTTGTCGAAAATCAGCCGTTTTTGCTCGAACATTAAATGCCTCCAAATGGTATTTAATTAACTTCCCGAGCCCCTGGAAGCATGAAAATCACTTTAAACATGCTAATTTTAGCTCTAACACTGATGATCCACCTACAAATGTGAACTGACGTTCAAAAATAAAACATTTGAAAATGGACCATTTTCCACATTTCTGAAGCATGACGTAATGGGGGGGTGTTATCTCTTTTGTCGAAAATCAGCCGTTTTTGCTCGAACATTAAATGCCTCCAAATGGTATTTATTTCACTTCCCGAGCCCCTGGAAGCATGAAAATCACTTTAAACATGCTAATTTTAGCTCTAACACTGATGATCCACCTACAAATGTGAACTGACGTTCAAAAATAAAACATTTGAAAACGGACCATTTTCCACATTTCTGAAGCATGACGTAATGGGGGGGGGTGTTATCTCTTTTGTCGAAAATCAGCCGTTTTTGCTCGAACATTAAATGCCTCCAAATGGTATTTATTTCACTTCCCGAGCCCCTGGAAGCATGAAAATCACTTTAAACATGCTAATTTTAGCTCTAACACTGATGATCCACCTACAAATGTGAACTGACGTTCAAAAATAAAACATTTGAAAACGGACCATTTTCCACATTTCTGAAGCATGACGTAATGGGGGGGTGTTATCTCTTTTGTCGAAAATCAGCCGTTTTTGCTCGAACATTAAATGCCTCCAAATGGTATTTAATTAACTTCCCGGGGTGAAGAAACCCTTTTTGAGAACTCAGAGTGGGTAAATTGGCCATTTTCATGCACTTTTAACCATTCCATAAATCTTGTGTTTAGGGCCCCTGGGAGCATGAAAATCACTTTAAACATGCTAATTTTAGCTCTAACACTGATGATCCACCTACAAATGTGAACTGACGTTCAAAAATAAAACATTTGAAAACGGACCATTTTCCACATTTCTGAAGCAGGACGTAATGGGGGGGTGTTATCTCTTTTGTCGAAAATCAGCCGTTTTTGCTCGAACATTAAATGCCTCCAAATGGTATTTAATTAACTTTCAGCGCCCCTGGAAGCATGAAAATCATTTTAAACATGCTAATTTTAGCTCTAACACTGATGATCCACCTAGTTCAAAAATAAAACATTTGAAAACGACCATTTTCCACATTTCTGAAGCATGACGTAATGGGGGGGTGTTATCTCTTTTGTCGAAAATCAGCCGTTTTTGCTCGAACATTAAATGCCTCCAAATGGTATTTAATTAACTTCCAGCGCCCCTGGAAGCATGAAAATCACTTTAAACATGCTAATTTTAGCTCTAACACTGATGATCCACCTACAAATGTGAACTGACGTTCAAAAATAAAACATTTGAAAACGGACCATTTTCCACATTTCTGAAGCATGACGTAATGGGGGGGTGTTATCTCTTTTGTCGAAAATCAGCCGTTTTTGCTCGAACATTAAATGTCTCCAAATGGTATTTAATTAACTTCCCGAGCCCCTGGAAGCATGAAAATCACTTTAAACATGCTAATTTTAGCTCTAACACTGATGATCCACCTACAAATGTGAACTGACGTTCAAAAATAAAACATTTGAAAACGGACCATTTTCCACATTTCTGAAGCAGGACGTAATGGGGGGGTGTTATCTCTTTTGTCGAAAATCAGCCGTTTTTGCTCGAACATTAAATGCCTCCAAATGGTATTTAATTAACTTCCAGCGCCCCTGGAAGCATGAAAATCACTTTAAACATGCTAATTTTAGCTCTAACACTGATGATCCACCTACAAATGTGAACTGACGTTCAAAAATAAAACATTTGAAAACGGACCATTTTCCACATTTCTGAAGCAGGACGTAATGGGGGGGTGTTATCTCTTTTGTCGAAAATTAGCCGTTTTTGCTCGAACATTAAATGCCTCCAAATGGTATTTAATTAACTTCCAGCGCCCCTGGAAGCATGAAAATCACTTTAAACATGCTAATTTTAGCTCTAACACTGATGATCCACCTACAAATGTGAACTGACGTTCAAAAATAAAACATTTGAAAACGGACCATTTTCCACATTTCTGAAGCATGACGTAATGGGGGGGTGTTATCTCTTTTGTCGAAAATCAGCCGTTTTTGCTCGAACATTAAATGCCTCCAAATGGTATTTAATTAACTTCCCGAGCCCCTGGAAGCATGAAAATCACTTTAAACATGCTAATTTTAGCTCTAACACTGATGATCCACCTACAAATGTGAACTGACGTTCAAAAATAAAACATTTGAAAACTGACCATTTTCCACATTTCTGAAGCAGGACGTAATGGGGGGGTGTTATCTCTTTTGTCGAAAATCAGCCGTTTTTGCTCGAACATTAAATGCCTCCAAATGGTATTTATTTCACTTCCCGAGCCCCTGGAAGCATGAAAATCACTTTAAACATGCTAATTTTAGCTCTAACACTGATGATCCACCTACAAATGTGAACTGACGTTCAAAAATAAAACATTTGAAAACGGACCATTTTCCACATTTCTGAAGCAGGACGTAATGGGGGGGTGTTATCTCTTTTGTCGAAAATCAGCCGTTTTTGATCGAACATTAAATGCCTCCAAATGGTATTTAATTAGTTTCCCGAGCCCCTGGAAGCGTAAAAATCACTTTAAACATGCTAATTTTAGCTCTAACACTGATGATCCACCTACAAATGTGAACTGACGTTCAAAAATAAAACATTTGAAAACGGACCATTTTCCACATTTCTGAAGCATGACGTAATGGGGGGGTGTTATCTCTTTTGTCGAAAATCAGCCGTTTTTGCTCGAACATTAAATGCCTCCAAATGGTATTTTATTAACTTCCAGCGCCCCTGGAAGCATGAAAATCACTTTAAACATGCTAATTTTAGCTCTAACACTGATGATCCACCTACAAATGTGAACTGAGATTCAAAAATAAAACATTTGAAAACGGACCATTTTCCACATTTCTGAAGCATGACGTAATGGGGGGGTGTTATCTCTTTTGTCGAAAATCAGCCGTTTTTGCTCGAACATTAAATGCCTCCAAATGGTATTTAATTAACTTCCAGCGCCCCTGGAAGCATGAAAATCACTTTAAACATGCTAATTTTAGCTCTAACACTGATGATCCACCTACAAATGTGAACTGACGTTCAAAAATAAAACATTTGAAAACGGACCATTTTCCACATTTCTGAAGCATGACGTAATGGGGGGGTGTTATCTCTTTTGTCGAAAATCAGCCGTTTTTGCTCGAACATTAAATGCCTCCAAATGGTATTTAATTAACTTCCCGGGGTGAAGAAACCCTTTTTGAGAACTCAGAGTGGGTAAATTGGCCATTTTCATGCACTTTTAACCATTCCATAAATCTTGTGTTTAGGTCCCCTGGGAGCATGAAAATCACGTTAAACATGCTAATTTTAGCTCTAACACTGATGATCCACCTACAAATGTGAACTGACGTTCAAAAATAAAACATTTGAAAACGGACCATTTTCCACATTTCTGAAGCAGGACGTAATGGGGGGGTGTTATCTCTTTTGTCGAAAATCAGCCGTTTTTGCTCGAACATTAAATGCCTCCAAATGGTATTTATTTCACTTCCCGAACCCCTGGAAGCATGAAAATCACTTTAAACATGCTAATTTTAGCTCTAACACTGATGATCCACCTACAAATGTGAACTGACGTTCAAAAATAAAACATTTGAAAACGGACCATTTTCCACATTTCTGAAGCAGGACGTAATGGGGGGGGTGTTATCTCTTTTGTCGAAAATCAGCCGTTTTTGCTCGAACATTAAATGCCTCCAAATGGTATTTATTTCACTTCCTGAGCCCCTGGAAGAATGAAAATCACTTTAAACATGCTAATTTTAGCTCTAACAATGATGATCCACCTACAAATGTGAACTGACGTTCAAAAATAAAACATTTGAAAACGGACCGTTTTCCACATTTCTGAAGCATAACGTAATGGGGGGGTGTTATCTCTTTTGTCGAAAATCAGCCGTTTTTGCTCGAACATTAAATGCCTCCAAATGGTAGTTATTTCACTTCCCGGGGTGAAGAAACCCTTTTTGAGAACTCAGAGTGGGTAAATTGGCCATTTTCATGCACTTTTAACCATTCCATAAATCTTGTGTTTAGGGCCCCTGGGAGCATGAAAATCACTTTAAACATGCTAATTTTAGCTCTAACACTGATGATCCACCTACAAATGTGAACTGACGTTCAAAAATAAAACATTTGAAAACGGACCATTTTCCACATTTCTGAAGCAGGACGTAATGGGGGGGTGTTATCTCTTTTGTCGAAAATCAGCCGTTTTTGCTCGAACATTAAATGCCTCCAAATGTTATTTATTTCACTTCCCGAGCCCCTGGAAGCATGAAAATCACTTTAAACATGCTAATTTTAGCTCTAACACTGATGATCCACCTACAAATGTGAACTGACGTTCAAAAATAAAACATTTGAAAACGGACCATTTTCCACATTTCTGAAGCAGGACGTAATGGGGGGGTGTTATCTCTTTTGTCGAAAATCAGCCGTTTTTGCTCGAACATTAAATGCCTCCAAATGGTATTTATTTCACTTCCCGAGCCCCTGGAAGCATGAAAATCACTTTAAACATGCTAATTTTAGCTCTAACACTGATGATCCACCTACAAATGTGAACTGACGTTCAAAAATAACACATTTGAAAACGGACCATTTTCCACATTTCTGAAGCAGGACGTAATGGGGGGGTGTTATCTCTTTTGTCGAAAATCCGCCGTTTTTGATCGAACATTAAATGCCTCCAAATGGTATTTAATTAGTTTCCCGAGCCCCTGGAAGCGTAAAAATCACTTTAAACATGCTAATTTTAGCTCTAACACTGATGATCCACCTACAAATGTGAACTGACGTTCAAAAATAAAACATTTGAAAACGGACCATTTTCCACATTTCTGAAGCATGACGTAATGGGGGGGTGTTATCTCTTTTGTCGAAAATCAGCCGTTTTTGCTCGAACATTAAATGCCTCCAAATGGTATTTAATTAACTTCCAGCGCCCCTGGAAGCATGAAAATCACTTTAAACATGCTAATTTTAGCTCTAACACTGATGATCCACCTACAAATGTGAACTGACATTCAAAAATAAAACATTTGAAAACGGACCATTTTCCACATTTCTGAAGCATGACGTAATGGGGGGGTGTTATCTCTTTTGTCGAAAATCAGCCGTTTTTGCTCGAACATTAAATGCCTCCAAATGGTATTTAATTAACTTCCAGCGCCCCTGGAAGCATGAAAATCACTTTAAACATGCTAATTTTAGCTCTAACACTGATGATCCACCTACAAATGTGAACTGACGTTCAAAAATAAAACATTTGAAAACGGACCATTTTCCACATTTCTGAAGCATGACGTAATGGGGGGGTGTTATCTCTTTTGTCGAAAATCAGCCGTTTTTGCTCGAACATTAAATGCCTCCAAATGGTATTTAATTAACTTCCCGGGGTGAAGAAACCCTTTTTGAGAACTCAGAGTGGGTAAATTGGCCATTTTCATGCACTTTTAACCATTCCATAAATCTTGTGTTTAGGTCCCCTGGGAGCATGAAAATCACTTTAAACATGCTAATTTTAGCTCTAACACTGATGATCCACCTACAAATGTGAACTGACGTTCAAAAATAAAACATTTGAAAACGGACCATTTTCCACATTTCTGAAGCAGGACGTAATGGGGGGGTGTTATCTCTTTTGTCGAAAATCAGCCGTTTTTGCTCGAACATTAAATGCCTCCAAATGGTATTTATTTCACTTCCCGAGCCCCTGGAAGAATGAAAATCACTTTAAACATGCTAATTTTAGCTCTAACAATGATGATCCACCTACAAATGTGAACTGACGTTCAAAAATAAAACATTTGAAAACGGACCATTTTCCACATTTCTGAAGCATGACGTAATGGGGGGGTGTTATCTCTTTTGTCGAAAATCAGCCGTTTTTGCTCGAACATTAAATGCCTCCAAATGGTATTTATTTCACTTCCCGGGGTGAAGAAACCCTTTTTGAGAACTCAGAGTGGGTAAATTGGCCATTTTCATGCACTTTTAACCATTCCATAAATCTTGTGTTTAGGGCCCCTGGGAGCATGAAAATCACTTTAAACATGCTAATTTTAGCTCTAACACTGATGATCCACCTACAAATGTGAACTGACGTTCAAAAATAAAACATTTGAAAACGGACCATTTTCCACATTTCTGAAGCAGGACGTAATGGGGGGGTGTTATCTCTTTTGTCGAAAATCAGCCGTTTTTGCTCGAACATTAAATGCCTCCAAATGTTATTTATTTCACTTCCCGAGCCCCTGGAAGCATGAAAATCACTTTAAACATGCTAATTTTAGCTCTAACACTGATGATCCACCTACAAATGTGAACTGACGTTCAAAAATAAAACATTTGAAAACGGACCATTTTCCACATTTCTGAAGCAGGACGTAATGGGGGGGTGTTATCTCTTTTGTCGAAAATCAGCCGTTTTTGCTCGAACATTAAATGCCTCCAAATGGTATTTATTTCACTTCCCGAGCCCCTGGAAGAATGAAAATCACTTTAAACATGCTAATTTTAGCTCTAACACTGATGATCCACCTACAAATGTGAACTGACGTTCAAAAATAAAACATTTGAAAACGGACCATTTTCCACATTTCTGAAGCATGACGTAATGGGGGGGTGTTATCTCTTTTGTCGAAAATCAGCCGTTTTTGCTCGAACATTAAATGCCTCCAAATGGTATTTATTTCACTTCCCGAGCCCCTGGAAGCATGAAAATCACTTTAAACATGCTAATTTTAGCTCTAACACTGATGATCCACCTACAAATGTGAACTGACGTTCAAAAATAAAACATTTGAAAACGGACCATTTTCCACATTTCTGAAGCAGGACGTAATGGGGGGGTGTTATCTCTTTTGTCGAAAATCAGCCGTTTTTGCTCGAACATTAAATGCCTCCAAATGGTATTTAATTAACTTCCCGGGGTGAAGAAACCCTTTTTGAGAACTCAGAGTGGGTAAATTGGCCATTTTCATGCACTTTTAACCATTCCATAAATCTTGTGTTTAGGGCCCCTGGGAGCATGAAAATCACTTTAAACATGCTAATTTTAGCTCTAACACTGATGATCCACCTACAAATGTGAACTGACGTTCAAAAATAAAACATTTGAAAACGGACCATTTTCCACATTTCTGAAGCATGACGTAATGGGGGGGTGTTATCTCTTTTGTCGAAAATCTGCCGTTTTTGCTCGAACATTAAATGCCTCCAAATGGTATTTATTTCACTTCCCGAGCCCCTGGAAGCATGAAAATCACTTTAAACATGCTAATTTTAGCTCTAACACTGATGATCCACCTACAAATGTGAACTGACGTTCAAAAATAAAACATTTGAAAACGGACCATTTTCCACATTTCTGAAGCATGACGTAATGGGGGGGTGTTATCTCTTTTGTCGAAAATCAGCCGTTTTTGCTCGAACATTAAATGCCTCCAAATGGTATTTATTTCACTTCCCGAGCCCCTGGAAGCATGAAAATCACTTTAAACATGCTAATTTTAGCTCTAACACTGATGATCCACCTACAAATGTGAACTGACGTTCAAAAATAAAATATTTGAAAACGGACCATTTTCCACATTTCTGAAGCATGACGTAATGGGGGGGTGTTATCTCTTTTGTCGAAAATCAGCCGTTTTTGCTCGAACATTAAATGCCTCCAAATGGTATTTAATTAACTTCCAGCGCCCCTGGAAGCATAAAAATCACTTTAAACATGCTAATTTTAGCTCTAACACTGATTATCCACCTACAAATGTGAACTGACGTTCAAAAATAAAACATTTGAAAACGGACCATTTTCCACATTTCTGAAGCATGACGTAATGGGGGGGGTGTTATCTCTTTTGCCGAAAATCAGCCGTTTTTGCTCGAACATTAAATGCCTTCAAATGGTATTTAATTAACTTCCAGCGCCCCTGGAAGCATAAAAATCACTTTAAACATGCTAATTTTAGCTCTAACACTGATGATCCACCTACAAATGTGAACTGACGTTCAAAAATAAAACATTTGAAAACGGACCATTTTCCACATTTCTGAAGCAGGACGTAATGGGGGGGTGTTATCTCTTTTGTCAAAAATCAGCCGTTTTTGCTCGAACATTAAATGCCTCCAAATGGTATTTAATTAACTTCCCGGGGTGAAGAAACCCTTTTTGAGAACTCAGAGTGGGTAAATTGGCCATTTTCATGCACTTTTAACCATTCCATAAATCTTGTGTTTAGGGCCCCTGGGAGCATGAAAATCACTTTAAACATGCTAATTTTAGCTCTAACACTGATGATCCACCTACAAATGTGAACTGACGTTCAAAAATAAAACATTTGAAAACGGACCATTTTTCACATTTCTGAAGCAGGACGTAATGGGGGGGTGTTATCTCTTTTGTCGAAAATCAGCCGTTTTTGCTCGAACATTAAATGCCTCCAAATGGTATTTAATTAACTTCCAGCGCCCCTGGAAGCATGAAAATCACTTTAAACATGCTAATTTTAGCTCTAACACTGATGATCCACCTACAAATGTGAACTGACGTTTAAAAATAAAACATTTGAAAACGGACCATTTTCCACATTTCTGAAGCATGACGTAATGGGGGGGTGTTATCTCTTTTGTCAAAACTCAGCCGTTTTTGCTCGAACATTAAATGCCTCCAAATGGTATTTAATTAACTTCCCGGGCCCTGGAAGCATAAAAATAACTTTAAACATGCTAATTTTAGCTCTAACACTGATGATCCACCTACAAATGTGAACTGACGTTCAAAAATAAAACATTTGAAAACGGACCATTTTCCACATTTCTGAAGCAGGACGTAATGGGGGGGTGTTATCTCTTTTGTCGAAAATCAGCCGTTTTTGCTCGAACATTAAATGCCTCCAAATGGTATTTAATTAACTTCCCGGGGTGAAGAAACCCTTTTTGAGAACTCCGAGTGGGTAAATTGGCCATTTTCATGCACTTTTAACCGTTCCATAAATCTTGTGTTTAGGGCCCCTGGGAGCATGAAAATCACTTTAAACATGCTAATTTTAGCTCTAACACTGATGATCCACCTACAAATGTGAACTGACGTTCAAAAATAAAACATTTGAAAACGGACCATTTTCCACATTTCTGAAGCATGACGTAATGGGGGGGTGTTATCTCTTTTGTCGAAAATCAGCCGTTTTTGCTCGAACATTAAATGCCTCCAAATGGTATTTATTTCACTTCCCGAGCCCCTGGAAGCATGAAAATCACTTTAAACATGCTAATTTTAGCTCTAACACTGATGATCCACCTACAAATGTGAACTGACGTTCAAAAATAAAACATTTGAAAACGGACCATTTTCCACATTTCTGAAGCATGACGTAATGGGGGGGTGTTATCTCTTTTGTCGAAAATCAGCCGTTTTTGCTCGAACATTAAATGCCTCCAAATGGTATTTAATTAACTTCCAGCGCCCCTGGAAGCATAAAAATCACTTTAAACATGCTAATTTTAGCTCTAACACTGATTATCCACCTACAAATGTGAACTGACGTTCAAAAATAAAACATTTGAAAACGGACCATTTTCCACTTTTCTGAAGCATGACGTAATGGGGGGGTGTTATCTCTTTTGCCGAAAATCAGCCGTTTTTGCTCGAACATTAAATGCCTCCAAATGGTATTTAATTAACTTCCAGCGCCCCTGGAAGCATAAAAATCACTTTAAACATGCTAATTTTAGCTCTAACACTGATGATCCACCTACAAATGTGAACTGACGTTCAAAAATAAAACATTTGAAAACGGACCATTTTCCACATTTCTGAAGCAGGACGTAATGGGGGGGTGTTATCTCTTTTGTCAAAAATCAGCCGTTTTTGCTCGAACATTAAATGCCTCCAAATGGTATTTAATTAACTTCCCGGGGTGAAGAAACCCTTTTTGAGAACTCAGAGTGGGTAAATTGGCCATTTTCATGCACTTTTAACCATTCCATAAATCTTGTGTTTAGGGCCCCTGGGAGCATGAAAATCACTTTAAACATGCTAATTTTAGCTCTAACACTGATGATCCACCTACAAATGTGAACTGACGTTCAAAAATAAAACATTTGAAAACGGACCATTTTCCACATTTCTGAAGCAGGACGTAATGGGGGGGTGTTATCTCTTTTGTCGAAAATCAGCCGTTTTTGCTCGAACATTAAATGCCTCCAAATGGTATTTAATTAACTTCCAGCGCCCCTGGAAGCATGAAAATCACTTTAAACATGCTAATTTTAGCTCTAACACTGATGATCCACCTACAAATGTGAACTGACGTTCAAAAATAAAACATTTGAAAACGGACCATTTTCCACATTTCTGAAGCATGACGTAATGGGGGGGTGTTATCTCTTTTGTCAAAACTCAGCCGTTTTTGCTCAAACATTAAATGCCTCCAAATGGTATTTAATTAACTTCCCGGGCCCCTGGAAGCATGAAAATAACTTTAAACATGCTAATTTTAGCTCTAACACTGATGATCCACCTACAAATGTGAACTGACGTTCAAAAATAAAACATTTGAAAACGGACCATTTTCCACATTTCTGAAGCAGGACGTAATGGGGGGGTGTTATCTCTTTTGTCGAAAATCAGCCGTTTTTGCTCGAACATTAAATGCCTCCAAATGGTATTTATTTCACTTCCCGAGCCCCTGGAAGCATGAAAATCACTTTAAACATGCTAATTTTAGCTCTAACACTGATGATCCACCTACAAATGTGAACTGACGTTCAAAAATAAAACATTTGAAAACGGACCATTTTCCACATTTCTGAAGCAGGACGTAATGGGGGGGTGTTATCTCTTTTGTCGAAAATCAGCCGTTTTTGCTCGAACATTAAATGCCTCCAAATGGTATTTAATTAACTTCCAGCGCCCCTGGAAGCATGAAAATCACTTTAAACATGCTAATTTTAGCTCTAACACTGATGATCCACCTACAAATGTGAACTGACGTTCAAAAATAAAACATTTGAAAACGGACCATTTTCCACATTTCTGAAGCAGGACGTAATGGGGGGTGTTATCTCTTTTGTCGAAAATCAGCCGTTTTTGCTCGAACATTAAATGCCTCCAAATGGTATTTAATTAACTTCCCGGGGTGAAGAAACCCTTTTTGAGAACTCCGAGTGGGTAAATTGGCCATTTTCATGCACTTTTAACCGTTCCATAAATCTTGTGTTTAGGGCCCCTGGGAGCATGAAAATCACTTTAAACATGCTAATTTTAGCTCTAACACTGATGATCCACCTACAAATGTGAACTGACGTTCAAAAATAAAACATTTGAAAACGGACCATTTTCCACATTTCTGAAGCAGGACGTAATGGGGGGGTGTTATCTCTTTTGTCGAAAATCAGCCGTTTTTGCTCGAACATTAAATGCCTCCAAATGGTATTTAATTAACTTCCAGCGCCCCTGGAAGCATGAAAATCACTTTAAACATGCTAATTTTAGCTCTAACACTGATGATCCACCTACAAATGTGAACTGACGTTCAAAAATAAAACATTTGAAAACGGACCATTTTCCACTTTTCTGAAGCATGACGTAATGGGGGGGTGTTATCTCTTTTGTCGAAAATCAGCCGTTTTTGCTCGAACAAAAAATGCCTCCAAATGGTATTTAATTAACTTCCAGCGCCCCTGGAAGCATGAAAATCACTTTAAACATGCTAATTTTAGCTCTAACACTGATGATCCACCTACAAATGCGAACTGACGTTCAAAAATAAAACATTTGAAAACGGACCATTTTCCTCATTTCTGAAGCATGACGTAATGGGGGGGTGTTATCTCTTTTGTCGAAAATCAGCCGTTTTTGCTCGAACATTAAATGCCTCCAAATGGTATTTAATTAACTTCCCGGGGTAAAGAAACCCTTTTTGAGAACTCAGAGTGGGTAAATTGGCCATTTTCATGCACTTTTAACCATTCCATAAATCTTGTGTTTAGGGCCCCTGGGAGCATGAAAATCACTTTAAACATGCTAATTTTAGCTCTAACACTGATGATCCACCTACAAATGTGAACTGACGTTCAAAAATAAAACATTTGAAAACGGACCATTTTCCACATTTCTGAAGCAGGACGTAATGGGGGGGTGTTATCTCTTTTGTCGAAAATCAGCCGTTTTTGCTCAAACATTAAATGCCTCCAAATGGTATTTATTTCACTTCCCGAGCCCCTGGAAGCATGAAAATCACTTTAAACATGCTAATTTTAGCTCTAACACTGATGATCCACCTACAAATGTGAACTGAAGTTCAAAAATAAAACATTTGAAAACGGACCATTTTCCACATTTCTGAAGCAGGAAGTAATGGGGGGGTGTTATCTCTTTTGTCGAAAATCAGCCGTTTTTGCTCGAACATTAAATGCCTCCAAATGGTATTTATTTCACTTCCCGAGCCCCTGGAAGAATGAAAATCACTTTAAACATGCTAATTTTAGCTCTAACACTGATGATCCACCTACAAATGTGAACTGACGTTCAAAAATAAAACATTTGAAAACGGACCATTTTCCACATTTCTGAAGCATGACGTAATGGGGGGGTGTTATCTCTTTTGTCGAAAATCAGCCGTTTTTGCTCGAACATTAAATGCCTCCAAATGGTATTTAATTAACTTCCAGCGCCCCTGGAAGCATGAAAATCACTTTAAACATGCTAATTTTAGCTCTAACACTGATGATCCACCTACAAATGTGAACTGACGTTCAAAAATAAAACATTTGAAAACGGACCATTTTCCACATTTCTGAAGCAGGACGTAATGGGGGGGTGTTATCTCTTTTGTCGCAAATCAGCCGTTTTTGCTCGAACATTAAATGCCTCCAAATGGTATTTAATTAACTTCCCGGGGTGAAGAAACCCTTTTTGAGAACTCAGAGTGGGTAAATTGGCCATTTTCATGCACTTTTAACCATTCCATAAATCTTGTGTTTAGGGCCCCTGGGAGCATGAAAATCACTTTAAACATGCTAATTTTAGCTCTAACACTGATGATCCACCTACAAATGTGAACTGACGTTCAAAAATAAAACATTTGAAAACGGACCATTTTCCACATTTCTGAAGCAGGACGTAATGGGGGGGTGTTATCTCTTTTGTCGAAAATCAGCCGTTTTTGCTCGAACATTAAATGCCTCCAAATGGTATTTATTTCACTTCCCGAGCCCCTGGAAGCATGAAAATCACTTTAAACATGCTAATTTTAGCTCTAACACTGATGATCCACCTACAAATGTGAACTGACGTTCAAAAATAAAACATTTGAAAACGGACCATTTTCCACATTTCTGAAGCAGGACGTAATGGGGGGGTGTTATCTCTTTTGTCGAAAATCAGCCGTTTTTGCTCGAACATTAAATGCCTCCAAATGGTATTTAATTAACTTCCCGGGGTGAAGAAACCCTTTTTGAGAACTCAGAGTGGGTAAATTGGCCATTTTCATGCACTTTTAACCATTCCATAAATCTTGTGTTTAGGGCCCCTGGGAGCATGAAAATCACTTTAAACATGCTAATTTTAGCTCTAACACTGATGATCCACCTACAAATGTGAACTGACGTTCAAAAATAAAACATTTGAAAACGGACCATTTTCCACATTTCTGAAGCATGACGTAATGGGGGGGTGTTATCTCTTTTGTCGAAAATCTGCCGTTTTTGCTCGAACATTAAATGCCTCCAAATGGTATTTATTTCACTTCCCGAGCCCCTGGAAGCATGAAAATCACTTTAAACATGCTAATTTTAGCTCTAACACTGATGATCCACCTACAAATGTGAACTGACGTTCAAAAATAAAACATTTGAAAACGGACCATTTTCCACATTTCTGAAGCATGACGTAATGGGGGGGTGTTATCTCTTTTGTCGAAAATCAGCCGTTTTTGCTCGAACATTAAATGCCTCCAAATGGTATTTATTTCACTTCCCGAGCCCCTGGAAGCATGAAAATCACTTTAAACATGCTAATTTTAGCTCTAACACTGATGATCCACCTACAAATGTGAACTGACGTTCAAAAATAAAACATTTGAAAACGGACCATTTTCCACATTTCTGAAGCATGACGTAATGGGGGGGTGTTATCTCTTTTGTCGAAAATCAGCCGTTTTTGCTCGAACATTAAATGCCTCCAAATGGTATTTAATTAACTTCCAGCGCCCCTGGAAGCATAAAAATCACTTTAAACATGCTAATTTTAGCTCTAACACTGATTATCCACCTACAAATGTGAACTGACGTTCAAAAATAAAACATTTGAAAACGGACCATTTTCCACATTTCTGAAGCATGACGTAATGGGGGGGGTGTTATCTCTTTTGCCGAAAATCAGCCGTTTTTGCTCGAACATTAAATGCCTCCAAATGGTATTTAATTAACTTCCAGCGCCCCTGGAAGCATAAAAATCACTTTAAACATGCTAATTTTAGCTCTGACACTGATGATCCACCTACAAATGTGAACTGACGTTCAAAAATAAAACATTTGAAAACGGACCATTTTCCACATTTCTGAAGCAGGACGTAATGGGGGGGTGTTATCTCTTTTGTCAAAAATCAGCCGTTTTTGCTCGAACATTAAATGCCTCCAAATGGTATTTAATTAACTTCCCGGGGTGAAGAAACCCTTTTTGAGAACTCAGAGTGGGTAAATTGGCCATTTTCATGCACTTTTAACCATTCCATAAATCTTGTGTTTAGGGCCCCTGGGAGCATGAAAATCACTTTAAACATGCTAATTTTAGCTCTAACACTGATGATCCACCTACAAATGTGAACTGACGTTCAAAAATAAAACATTTGAAAACGGACCATTTTCCACATTTCTGAAGCAGGACGTAATGGGGGGGTGTTATCTCTTTTGTCGAAAATCAGCCGTTTTTGCTCGAACATTAAATGCCTCCAAATGGTATTTAATTAACTTCCAGCGCCCCTGGAAGCATGAAAATCACTTTAAACATGCTAATTTTAGCTCTAACACTGATGATCCACCTACAAATGTGAACTGACGTTCAAAAATAAAACATTTGAAAACGGACCATTTTCCACATTTCTGAAGCATGACGTAATGGGGGGGTGTTATCTCTTTTGTCAAAACTCAGCCGTTTTTGCTCGAACATTAAATGCCTCCAAATGGTATTTAATTAACTTCCCGGGCCCCTGGAAGCATGAAAATAACTTTAAACATGCTAATTTTAGCTCTAACACTGATGATCCACCTACAAATGTGAACTGACGTTCAAAAATAAAACATTTGAAAACGGACCATTTTCCACATTTCTGAAGCAGGACGTAATGGGGGGGTGTTATCTCTTTTGTCGAAAATCAGCCGTTTTTGCTCGAACATTAAATGCCTCCAAATGGTATTTATTTCACTTCCCGAGCCCCTGGAAGCATGAAAATCACTTTAAACATGCTAATTTTAGCTCTAACACTGATGATCCACCTACAAATGTGAACTGACGTTCAAAAATAAAACATTTGAAAACGGACCATTTTCCACATTTCTGAAGCAGGACGTAATGGGGGGGTGTTATCTCTTTTGTCGAAAATCAGCCGTTTTTGCTCGAACATTAAATGCCTCCAAATGGTATTTAATTAACTTCCAGCGCCCCTGGAAGCATGAAAATCACTTTAAACATGCTAATTTTAGCTCTAACACTGATGATCCACCTACAAATGTGAACTGACGTTCAAAAATAAAACATTTGAAAACGGACCATTTTCCACATTTCTGAAGCAGGACGTAATGGGGGGTGTTATCTCTTTTGTCGAAAATCAGCCGTTTTTGCTCGAACATTAAATGCCTCCAAATGGTATTTAATTAACTTCCCGGGGTAAAGAAACCCTTTTTGAGAACTCCGAGTGGGTAAATTGGCCATTTTCATGCACTTTTAACCGTTCCATAAATCTTGTGTTTAGGGCCCCTGGGAGCATGAAAATCACTTTAAACATGCTAATTTTAGCTGTAACACTGATGATCCACCTACAAATGTGAACTGACGTTCAAAAATAAAACATTTGAAAACGGACCATTTTCCACATTTCTGAAGCAGGACGTAATGGGGGGGTGTTATCTCTTTTGTCGAAAATCAGCCGTTTTTGCTCGAACATTAAATGCCTCCAAATGGTATTTAATTAACTTCCAGCGCCCCTGGAAGCATGAAAATCACTTTAAACATGCTAATTTTAGCTCTAACACTGATGATCCACCTACAAATGTGAACTGACGTTCAAAAATAAAACATTTGAAAACGGACCATTTTCCACTTTTCTGAAGCATGACGTAATGGGGGGGTGTTATCTCTTTTGTCGAAAATCAGCCGTTTTTGCTCGAACATTAAATGCCTCCAAATGGTATTTAATTAACTTCCAGCGCCCCTGGAAGCATGAAAATCACTTTAAACATGCTAATTTTAGCTCTAACACTGATGATCCACCTACAAATGCGAACTGACGTTCAAAAATAAAACATTTGAAAACGGACCATTTTCCTCATTTCTGAAGCATGACGTAATGGGGGGGTGTTATCTCTTTTGTCGAAAATCAGCCGTTTTTGCTCGAACATTAAATGCCTCCAAATGGTATTTAATTAACTTCCCGGGGTAAAGAAACCCTTTTTGAGAACTCAGAGTGGGTAAATTGGCCATTTTCATGCACTTTTAACCATTCCATAAATCTTGTGTTTAGGGCCCCTGGGAGCATGAAAATCACTTTAAACATGCTAATTTTAGCTCTAACACTGATGATCCACCTACAAATGTGAACTGACGTTCAAAAATAAAACATTTGAAAACGGACCATTTTCCACATTTCTGAAGCAGGACGTAATGGGGGGGTGTTATCTCTTTTGTCGATAATCAGCCGTTTTTGCTCGAACATTAAATGCCTCCAAATGGTATTTATTTCACTTCCCGAGCCCCTGGAAGCATGAAAATCACTTTAAACATGCTAATTTTAGCTCTAACACTGATGATCCACCTACAAATGTGAACTGACGTTCAAAAATAAAACATTTGAAAACGGACCATTTTCCACATTTCTGAAGCAGGACGTAATGGGGGGGTGTTATCTCTTTTGTCGAAAATCAGCCGTTTTTGCTCGAACATTAAATGCCTCCAAATGGTATTTATTTCACTTCCCGAGCCCCTGGAAGCATGAAAATCACTTTAAACATGCTAATTTTAGCTCTAACACTGATGATCCACCTACAAATGTGAACTGACGTTCAAAAATAAAACATTTGAAAACGGACCATTTTCCACATTTCTGAAGCAGGAAGTAATGGGGGGGTGTTATCTCTTTTGTCGAAAATCAGCCGTATTTGCTCGAACATTAAATGCCTCCAAATGGTATTTAATTAACTTCCAGCGCCCCTGGAAGCATGAAAATCACTTTAAACATGCTAATTTTAGCTCTAACACTGATGATCCACCTACAAATGTGAACTGACGTTCAAAAATAAAACATTTGAAAACGGACCATTTTCCACATTTCTGAAGCATGACGTAATGGGGGGTGTTATCTCTTTTGTCGAAAATCTGCCGTTTTTGCTCGAACATTAAATGCCTCCAAATGGTATTTAATTAACTTCCCGGGGTGAAGAAACCCTTTTTGAGAACTCAGAGTGGGTAAATTGGCCATTTTCATGCACTTTTAACCATTCCATAAATCTTGTGTTTAGGGCCCCTGGGAGCATGAAAATCACTTTAAACATGCTAATTTTAGCTCTAACACTGATGATCCACCTACAAATGTGAACTGACGTTCAAAAATAAAACATTTGAAAACGGACCATTTTCCACATTTCTGAAGCATGACGTAATGGGGGGGTGTTATCTCTTTTGTCGAAAATCAGCCGTTTTTGCTCGAACATTAAATGCCTCCAAATGGTATTTATTTCACTTCCCGAGCCCCTGGAAGCATGAAAATCACTTTAAACATGCTAATTTTAGCTCTAACACTGATGATCCACCTACAAATGTGAACTGACGTTCAAAAATAAAACATTTGAAAACGGACCATTTTCCACATTTCTGAAGCATGACGTAATGGGGGGGTGTTATCTCTTTTGTCGAAAATCAGCCGTTTTTGCTCGAACATTAAATGCCTCCAAATGGTATTTAATTAACTTCCCGGGGTGAAGAAACCCTTTTTGAGAACTCAGAGTGGGTAAATTGGCCATTTTCATGCACTTTTAACCATTCCATAAATCTTGTGTTTAGGGCCCCTGGGAGCATGAAAATCACTTTAAACATGCTAATTTTAGCTCTAACACTGATGATCCACCTACAAATGTGAACTGACGTTCAAAAATAAAACATTTGAAAACGGACCATTTTCCACATTTCTGAAGCAGGACGTAATGGGGGGGTGTTATCTCTTTTGTCGAAAATCAGCCGTTTTTGCTCGAACATTAAATGCCTCCAAATGGTATTTAATTAACTTCCAGCGCCCCTGGAAGCATAAAAATCACTTTAAACATGCTAATTTTAGCTCTAACACTGATGATCCACCTCCAAATGTGAACTGACGTTCAAAAATAAAACATTTGAAAACGGAGCATTTTCCACATTTCTGAAGCAGGACGTAATGGGGGGGTGTTATCTCTTTTGTCGAAAATCAGCCGTTTTTGCTCGAACATTAAATGCCTCCAAATGGTATTTAATTAACTTCCCGGGGTGAAGAAACCCTTTTTGAGAACTCAGAGTGGGTAAATTGGCCATTTTCATGCACTTTTAACCATTCCATAAATCTTGTGTTTAGGGCCCCTGGGAGCATGAAAATCACTTTAAACATGCTAATTTTAGCTCTAACACTGATGATCCACCTACAAATGTGAACTGACGTTCAAAAATAAAACATTTGAAAACGGACCATTTTCCACATTTCTGAAGCAGGACGTAATAGGGGGGTGTTATCTCTTTTGTCGAAAATTAGCCGTTTTTGCTCGAACATTAAATGCCTCCAAATGGTATTTAATTAACTTCCAGCGCCCCTGGAAGCATGAAAATCACTTTAAACATGCTAATTTTAGCTCTAACACTGATGATCCACCTACAAATGTGAACTGACGTTCAAAAATAAAACATTTGAAAACGGACCATTTTCCACATTTCTGAAGCAGGAAGTAATGGGGGGGTGTTATCTCTTTTGTCGAAAATCAGCCGTTTTTGCTCGAACATTAAATGCCTCCAAATGGTATTTATTTCACTTCCCGAGCCCCTGGAAGAATGAAAATCACTTTAAACATGCTAATTTTAGCTCTAACACTGATGATCCACCTACAAATGTGAACTGACGTTCAAAAATAAAACATTTGAAAACGGACCATTTTCCACATTTCTGAAGCATGACGTAATGGGGGGGTGTTATCTCTTTTGTCGAAAATCAGCCGTTTTTGCTCGAACATTAAATGCCTCCAAATGGTATTTATTTCACTTCCCGGGGTGAAGAAACCCTTTTTGAGAACTCAGAGTGGGTAAATTGGCCATTTTCATGCACTTTTAACCATTCCATAAATCTTGTGTTTAGGGCCCCTGGAAGCATGAAAATCACTTTAAACATGCTAATTTTAGCTCTAACACTGATGATCCACCTACAAATGTGAACTGACGTTCAAAAATAAAACATTTGAAAACGGACCATTTTCCACATTTCTGAAGCAGGACGTAATGGGGGGGTGTTATCTCTTTTGTCGCAAATCAGCCGTTTTTGCTCGAACATTAAATGCCTCCAAATGGTATTTAATTAACTTCCCGGGGTGAAGAAACCCTTTTTGAGAACTCAGAGTGGGTAAATTGGCCATTTTCATGCACTTTTAACCATTCCATAAATCTTGTGTTTAGGGCCCCTGGGAGCATGAAAATCACTTTAAACATGCTAATTTTAGCTCTAACACTGATGATCCACCTACAAATGTGAACTGACGTTCAAAAATAAAACATTTGAAAACGGACCATTTTCCACATTTCTGAAGCAGGACGTAATGGGGGGGTGTTATCTCTTTTGTCGAAAATCAGCCGTTTTTGCTCGAACATTAAATGCCTCCAAATGGTATTTATTTCACTTCCCGAGCCCCTGGAAGCATGAAAATCACTTTAAACATGCTAATTTTAGCTCTAACACTGATGATCCACCTACAAATGTGAACTGACGTTCAAAAATAAAACATTTGAAAACGGACCATTTTCCACATTTCTGAAGCATGACGTAATGGGGGGGTGTTATCTCTTTTGTCGAAAATCAGCCGTTTTTGCTCGAACATTAAATGCCTCCAAATGGTATTTAATTAACTTCCCGAGCCCCTGGAAGCATGAAAATCACTTTAAACATGCTAATTTTAGCTCTAACACTGATGATCCACCTACAAATGTGAACTGACGTTCAAAAATAAAACATTTGAAAACGGACCATTTTCCACATTTCTGAAGCATGACGTAATGGGGGGGTGTTATCTCTTTTGTCGAAAATCAGCCGTTTTTGCTCGAACATTAAATGCCTCCAAATGGTATTTATTTCACTTCCCGAGCCCCTGGAAGCATGAAAATCACTTTAAACATGCTAATTGTAGCTCTAACACTGATGATCCACCTACAAATGTGAACTGACGTTCAAAAATAAAACATTTGAAAACGGACCATTTTCCACATTTCTGAAGCATGACGTAATGGGGGGGTGTTATCTCTTTTGTCGAAAATCAGCCGTTTTTGCTCGAACATTAAATGCCTCCAAATGGTATTTATTTCACTTCCCGAGCCCCTGGAAGCATGAAAATCACTTTAAACATGCTAATTTTAGCTCTAACACTAATGATCCACCTACAAATGTGAACTGACGTTCAAAAATAAAACATTTGAAAACGGACCATTTTCCACATTTCTGAAGCATGACGTAATGGGGGGGTGTTATCTCTTTTGTCGATAATCAGCCGTTTTTGCTCGAACATTAAATGCCTCCAAATGGTATTTAATTAACTTCCAGCGCCCCTGGAAGCATAAAAATCACTTTAAACATGCTAATTTTAGCTCTAACACTGATGATCCACCTACAAATGTGAACTGACGTTCAAAAATAAAACATTTGAAAACGGACCATTTTCCACATTTCTGAAGCATGACGTAATGGGGGGGTGTTATCTCTTTTGTCGAAAATCAGCCGTTTTTGCTCGAACATTAAATGCCTCCAAATGGTATTTAATTAACTTCCCGGGGTGAAGAAACCCTTTTTGAGAACTCAGAGTGGGTAAATTGGCCATTTTCATGCACTTTTAACCATTCCATAAATCTTGTGTTTAGGGCCCCTGGGAGCATGAAAATCACTTTAAACATGCTAATTTTAGCTCTAACACTGATGATCCACCTACAAATGTGAACTGAAGTTCAAAAATAAAACATTTGAAAACGGACCATTTTCCACATTTCTGAAGCAGGACGTAATGGGGGGGTGTTATCTCTTTTGTCGAAAATCAGCCGTTTTTGCTCAAACATTAAATGCCTCCAAATGGTATTTAATTAACTTCCAGCGCCCCTGGAAGCATGAAAATCACTTTAAACATGCTAATTTTAGCTCTAACACTGATGATCCACCTACAAATGTGAACTGACGTTCAAAAATAAAACATTTGAAAACGGACCATTTTCCACATTTCTGAAGCATGACGTAATGGGGGGGTGTTATCTCTTTTGTCGAAAATCAGCCGTTTTTGCTCGAACATTAAATGCCTCCAAATGGTATTTAATTAACTTCCCGAGCCCCTGGAAGCATGAAAATCACTTTAAACATGCTAATTTTAGCTCTAACACTGATGATCCACCTACAAATGTGAACTGACGTTCAAAAATAAAACATTTGAAAACGGACCATTTTCCACATTTCTGAAGCATCACGTAATGGGGGGGTGTTATCTCTTTTGTCGAAAATCAGCCGTTTTTGCTCGAACATTAAATGCCTCCAAATGGTATTTAATTAACTTCCAGCGCCTCTGGAAGCATAAAAATCACTTTAAACATGCTAATTTTAGCTCTAACACTGATGATCCACCTACAAATGTGAACTGACGTTCAAAAATAAAACATTTGAAAACGGACCATTTTCCACATTTCTGAAGCATGACGTAATGGGGGGGTGTTATCTCTTTTGTCGAAAATCAGCCGTTTTTGCTCGAACATTAAATGCCTCCAAATGGTATTTAATTAACTTCCCGGGGTGAAGAAACCCTTTTTGAGAACTCAGAGTGGGTAAATTGGCCATTTTCATGCACTTTTAACCATTCCATAAATCTTGTGTTTAGGGCCCCTGGGAGCATGAAAATCACTTTAAACATGCTAATTTTAGCTCTAACACTGATGATCCACCTACAAATGTGAACTGACGTTCAAAAATAAAACATTTGAAAACGGACCATTTTCCACATTTCTGAAGCAGGACGTAATGGGGGGGGTGTTATCTCTTTTGTCGAAAATTAGCCATTTTTGCTCGAACATTAAATGCCTCCAAATGGTATTTAATTAACTTTCAGCACCCCTGGAAGCATGAAAATCACTTTAAACATGCTAATTTTAGCTCTAACACTGATGATCTAACTAGTTCAAAAATAAAACATTTGAAAACGGACCATTTTCCACATTTCTGAAGCATGACGTAATGGGGGGGTGTTATCTCTTTTGTCGAAAATCAGCCGTTTTTGCTCGAACATTAAATGCCTCCAAATGGTATTTAATTAACTTCCAGCGCCCCTGGAAGCATGAAAATCACTTTAAACATGCTAATTTTAGCTCTAACACTGATGATCCACCTACAAATGTGAACTGACGTTCAAAAATAAAACATTTGAAAACGGACCATTTTCCACATTTCTGAAGCATGACGTAATGGGGGGGTGTTATCTCTTTTGTCGAAAATCAGCCGTTTTTGCTCGAACATTAAATGCCTCCAAATGGTATTTAATTAACTTCCCGAGCCCCTGGAAGCATGAAAATCACTTTAAACATGCTAATTTTAGCTCTAACACTGATGATCCACCTACAAATGTGAACTGACGTTCAAAAATAAAACATTTGAAAACGGACCATTTTCCACATTTCTGAAGCAGGACGTAATGGGGGGGTGTTATCTCTTTTGTCGAAAATCAGCCGTTTTTGCTCGAACATTAAATGTCTCCAAATGGTATTTAATTAACTTCCAGCGCCCCTGGAAGCATGAAAATCACTTTAAACATGCTAATTTTAGCTCTAACACTGATGATCCACCTACAAATGTGAACTGACGTTCAAAAATAAAACATTTGAAAACGGACCATTTTCCACATTTCTGAAGCATGACGTAATGGGGGGGTGTTATCTCTTTTGTCGAAAATCAGCCGTTTTTGCTCGAACATTAAATGCCTCCAAATGGTATTTAATTAACTTCCCGAGCCCCTGGAAGCATGAAAATCACTTTAAACATGCTAATTTTAGCTCTAACACTGATGATCCACCTACAAATGTGAACTGACGTTCAAAAATAAAACATTTGAAAACGGACCATTTTCCACATTTCTGAAGCAGGACGTAATGGGGGGGTGTTATCTCTTTTGTCGAAAATCAGACGTTTTTGCTCGAACATTAAATGCCTCCAAATGGTATTTAATTAACTTCCAGCGCCCCTGGAAGCATAAAAATCACTTTAAACATGCTAATTTTAGCTCTAACACTGATGATCCACCTACAAATGTGAACTGACGTTCAAAAATAAAACATTTGAAAACGGACCATTTTCCACATTTCTGAAGCAGGACGTAATGGGGGGGTGTTATCTCTTTTGTCAAAAATCAGCCGTTTTTGCTCGAACATTAAATGCCTCCAAATGGTATTTAATTAACTTCCCGGGGTGAAGAAACCCTTTTTGAGAACTCAGAGTGGGTAAATTGGCCATTTTCATGCACTTTTAACCATTCCATAAATCTTGTGTTTAGGGCCCCTGGGAGCATGAAAATCACTTTAAACATGCTAATTTTAGCTCTAACACTGATGATCCACCTACAAATGTGAACTGACGTTCAAAAATAAAACATTTGAAAACGGACCATTTTCCACATTTCTGAAGCAGGACGTAATGGGGGGGTGTTATCTCTTTTGTCGAAAATTAGCCGTTTTTGCTCGAACATTAAATGCCTCCAAATGGTATTTAATTAACTTCCAGCGCCCCTGGAAGCATGAAAATCACTTTAAACATGCTAATTTTAGCTCTAACACTGATGATCCACCTACAAATGTGAACAGACGTTCAAAAATAAAACATTTGAAAACGGACCATTTTCCACATTTCTGAAGCATGACGTAATGGGGGGGTGTTATCTCTTTTGTCGAAAATCAGCCGTTTTTGCTCGAACATTAAATGCCTCCAAATGGTATTTAATTAACTTCCAGCGCCCCTGGAAGCATGAAAATCACTTTAAACATGCTAATTTTAGCTGTAACACTGATGATCCACCTACAAATGTGAACTGACGTTCAAAAATAAAACATTTGAAAACGGACCATTTTCCTCATTTCTGAAGCATGACGTAATGGGGGGGTGTTATCTCTTTTGTCGAAAATCAGCGGTTTTTGCTCGAACATTAAATGCCTCCAAATGGTATTTAATTAACTTCCCGGGGTGAAGAAACCCTTTTTGAGAACTCAGAGTGGGTAAATTGGCCATTTTCATGCACTTTTAACCATTCCATAAATCTTGTGTTTAGGGCCCCTGGGAGCATGAAAATCACTTTAAACATGCTAATTTTAGCTCTAACACTGATGATCCACCTACAAATGTGAACTGACGTTCAAAAATAAAACATTTGAAAACGGACCATTTTCCACATTTCTGAAGCAGGACGTAATGGGGGGGTGTTATCTCTTTTGTCGAAAATCAGCCGTTTTTGCTCGAACATTAAATGCCTCCAAATGGTATTTATTTCACTTCCCGAGCCCCTGGAAGCATGAAAATCACTTTAAACATGCTAATTTTAGCTCTAACACTGATGATCCACCTACAAATGTGAACTGACGTTCAAAAATAAAACATTTGAAAACGGACCATTTTCCACATTTCTGAAGCAGGAAGTAATGGGGGGGTGTTATCTCTTTTGTCGAAAATCAGCCGTTTTTGCTCGAACATTAAATGCCTCCAAATGGTATTTATTTCACTTCCCGAGCCCCTGGAAGAATGAAAATCACTTTAAACATGCTAATTTTAGCTCTAACACTGATGATCCACCTACAAATGTGAACTGACGTTCAAAAATAAAACATTTGAAAACGGACCATTTTCCACATTTCTGAAGCATGACGTAATGGGGGGTGTTATCTCTTTTGTCGAAAATCAGCCGTTTTTGCTCGAACATTAAATGCCTCCAAATGGTATTTATTTCACTTCCCGGGGTGAAGAAACCCTTTTTGAGAACTCAGAGTGGGTAAATTGGCCATTTTCATGCACTTTTAACCATTCCATAAATCTTGTGTTTAGGGCCCCTGGAAGCATGAAAATCACTTTAAACATGCTAATTTTAGCTCTAACACTGATGATCCACCTACAAATGTGAACTGACGTTCAAAAATAAAACATTTGAAAACGGACCATTTTCCACATTTCTGAAGCATGACGTAATGGGGGGGTGTTATCTCTTTTGTCGAAAATCTGCCGTTTTTGCTCGAACATTAAATGCCTCCAAATGGTATTTAATTAACTTCCCGGGGTGAAGAAACCCTTTTTGAGAACTCAGAGTGGGTAAATTGGCCATTTTCATGCACTTTTAACCATTCCATAAATCTTGTGTTTAGGGCCCCTGGGAGCATGAAAATCACTTTAAACATGCTAATTTTAGCTCTAACACTGATGATCCACCTACAAATGTGAACTGACGTTCAAAAATAAAACATTTGAAAACGGACCATTTTCCACATTTCTGAAGCATGACGTAATGGGGGGGTGTTATCTCTTTTGTCGAAAATCAGCCGTTTTTGCTCGAACATTAAATGCCTCCAAATGGTATTTATTTCACTTCCCGAGCCCCTGGAAGCATGAAAATCACTTTAAACATGCTAATTTTAGCTCTAACACTGATGATCCACCTACAAATGTGAACTGACGTTCAAAAATAAAACATTTGAAAACGGACCATTTTCCACATTTCTGAAGCATGACGTAATGGGGGGGTGTTATCTCTTTTGTCGAAAATCAGCCGTTTTTGCTCGAACATTAAATGCCTCCAAATGGTATTTAATTAACTTCCCGAGCCCCTGGAAGCATGAAAATCACTTTAAACATGCTAATTTTAGCTCTAACACTGATGATCCACCTACAAATGTGAACTGACGTTCAAAAATAAAACATTTGAAAACGGACCATTTTCCACATTTCTGAAGCATGACGTAATGGGGGGGTGTTATCTCTTTTGTCGAAAATCAGCCGTTTTTGCTCGAACATTAAATGCCTCCAAAAGGTATTTATTTCACTTCCCGAGCCCCTGGAAGCATGAAAATCACTTTAAACATGCTAATTTTAGCTCTAACACTGATGATCCACCTACAAATGTGAACTGACGTTCAAAAATAAAACATTTGAAAACGGACCATTTTCCACATTTCTGAAGCATGACGTAATGGGGGGGTGTTATCTCTTTTGTCGAAAATCAGCCGTTTTTGCTCGAACATTAAATGCCTCCAAATGGTATTTATTTCACTTCCCGAGCCCCTGGAAGCATGAAAATCACTTTAAACATGCTAATTTTAGCTCTAACACTGATGATCCACCTACAAATGTGAACTGACGTTCAAAAATAAAACATTTGAAAACGGACCATTTTCCACATTTCTGAAGCATCACGTAATGGGGGGGTGTTATCTCTTTTGTCGAAAATCAGCCGTTTTTGCTCGAACATTAAATGCCTCCAAATGGTATTTAATTAACTTCCAGCGCCTCTGGAAGCATAAAAATCACTTTAAACATGCTAATTTTAGCTCTAACACTGATGATCCACCTACAAATGTGAACTGACGTTCAAAAATAAAACATTTGAAAACGGACCATTTTCCACATTTCTGAAGCATGACGTAATGGGGGGGTGTTATCTCTTTTGTCGAAAATCAGCCGTTTTTGCTCGAACATTAAATGCCTCCAAATGGTATTTAATTAACTTCCCGGGGTGAAGAAACCCTTTTTGAGAACTCAGAGTGGGTAAATTGGCCATTTTCATGCACTTTTAACCATTCCATAAATCTTGTGTTTAGGGCCCCTGGGAGCATGAAAATCACTTTAAACATGCTAATTTTAGCTCTAACACTGATGATCCACCTACAAATGTGAACTGACGTTCAAAAATAAAACATTTGAAAACGGACCATTTTCCACATTTCTGAAGCAGGACGTAATGGGGGGGTGTTATCTCTTTTGTCGAAAATTAGCCATTTTTGCTCGAACATTAAATGCCTCCAAATGGTATTTAATTAACTTTCAGCACCCCTGGAAGCATGAAAATCACTTTAAACATGCTAATTTTAGCTCTAACACTGATGATCTAACTAGTTCAAAAATAAAACATTTGAAAACGGACCATTTTCCACATTTCTGAAGCATGACGTAATGGGGGGGTGTTATCTCTTTTGTCGAAAATCAGCCGTTTTTGCTCGAACATTAAATGCCTCCAAATGGTATTTAATTAACTTCCAGCGCCCCTGGAAGCATGAAAATCACTTTAAACATGCTAATTTTAGCTCTAACACTGATGATCCACCTACAAATGTGAACTGACGTTCAAAAATAAAACATTTGAAAACGGACCATTTTCCACATTTCTGAAGCAGGACGTAATGGGGGGGTGTTATCTCTTTTGTCGAAAATCAGCCGTTTTTGCTCGAACATTAAATGTCTCCAAATGGTATTTAATTAACTTCCAGCGCCCCTGGAAGCATGAAAATCACTTTAAACATGCTAATTTTAGCTCTAACACTGATGATCCACCTACAAATGTGAACTGACGTTCAAAAATAAAACATTTGAAAACGGACCATTTTCCACATTTCTGAAGCATGACGTAATGGGGGGGTGTTATCTCTTTTGTCAAAAATCAGCCGTTTTTGCTCGAACATTAAATGCCTCCAAATGGTATTTAATTAACTTCCCGAGCCCCTGGAAGCATGAAAATCACTTTAAACATGCTAATTTTAGCTCTAACACTGATGATCCACCTACAAATGTGAACTGACGTTCAAAAATAAAACATTTAAAAACGGACCATTTTCCACATTTCTGAAGCAGGACGTAATGGGGGGGTGTTATCTCTTTTGTCGAAAATCAGACGTTTTTGCTCGAACATTAAATGCCTCCAAATGGTATTTAATTAACTTCCAGCGCCCCTGGAAGCATAAAAATCACTTTAAACATGCTAATTTTAGCTCTAACACTGATGATCCACCTACAAATGTGAACTGACGTTCAAAAATAAAACATTTGAAAACGGACCATTTTCCACATTTCTGAAGCAGGACGTAATGGGGGGGTGTTATCTCTTTTGTCGAAAATCAGCCGTTTTTGCTCGAACATTAAATGCCTCCAAATGGTATTTAATTAACTTCCCGGGGTGAAGAAACCCTTTTTGAGAACTCAGAGTGGGTAAATTGGCCATTTTCATGCACTTTTAACCATTCCATAAATCTTGTGTTTAGGGCCCCTGGGAGCATGAAAATCACTTTAAACATGCTAATTTTAGCTCTAACACTGATGATCCACCTACAAATGTGAACTGACGTTCAAAAATAAAACATTTGAAAACGGACCATTTTCCACATTTCTGAAGCAGGACGTAATAGGGGGGTGTTATCTCTTTTGTCGAAAATTAGCCGTTTTTGCTCGAACATTAAATGCCTCCAAATGGTATTTAATTAACTTCCAGCGCCCCTGGAAGCATGAAAATCACTTTAAACATGCTAATTTTAGCTCTAACACTGATGATCCACCTACAAATGTGAACTGACGTTCAAAAATAAAACATTTGAAAACGGACCATTTTCCACATTTCTGAAGCAGGAAGTAATGGGGGGGTGTTATCTCTTTTGTCGAAAATCAGCCGTTTTTGCTCGAACATTAAATGCCTCCAAATGGTATTTATTTCACTTCCCGAGCCCCTGGAAGAATGAAAATCACTTTAAACATGCTAATTTTAGCTCTAACACTGATGATCCACCTACAAATGTGAACTGACGTTCAAAAATAAAACATTTGAAAACGGACCATTTTCCACATTTCTGAAGCATGACGTAATGGGGGGGTGTTATCTCTTTTGTCGAAAATCAGCCGTTTTTGCTCGAACATTAAATGCCTCCAAATGGTATTTATTTCACTTCCCGGGGTGAAGAAACCCTTTTTGAGAACTCAGAGTGGGTAAATTGGCCATTTTCATGCACTTTTAACCATTCCATAAATCTTGTGTTTAGGGCCCCTGGAAGCATGAAAATCACTTTAAACATGCTAATTTTAGCTCTAACACTGATGATCCACCTACAAATGTGAACTGACGTTCAAAAATAAAACATTTGAAAACGGACCATTTTCCACATTTCTGAAGCATGACGTAATGGGGGGGTGTTATCTCTTTTGTCGAAAATCTGCCGTTTTTGCTCGAACATTAAATGCCTCCAAATGGTATTTAATTAACTTCCCGGGGTGAAGAAACCCTTTTTGAGAACTCAGAGTGGGTAAATTGGCCATTTTCATGCACTTTTAACCATTCCATAAATCTTGTGTTTAGGGCCCCTGGGAGCATGAAAATCACTTTAAACATGCTAATTTTAGCTCTAACACTGATGATCCACCTACAAATGTGAACTGACGTTCAAAAATAAAACATTTGAAAACGGACCATTTTCCACATTTCTGAAGCATGACGTAATGGGGGGTGTTATCTCTTTTGTCGAAAATCAGCCGTTTTTGCTCGAACATTAAATGCCTCCAAATGGTATTTATTTCACTTCCCGAGCCCCTGGAAGCATGAAAATCACTTTAAACATGCTAATTTTAGCTCTAACACTGATGATCCACCTACAAATGTGAACTGACGTTCAAAAATAAAACATTTGAAAACGGACCATTTTCCACATTTCTGAAGCATGACGTAATGGGGGGGTGTTATCTCTTTTGTCGAAAATCAGCCGTTTTTGCTCGAACATTAAATGCCTCCAAATGGTATTTAATTAACTTCCCGAGCCCCTGGAAGCATGAAAATCACTTTAAACATGCTAATTTTAGCTCTAACACTGATGATCCACCTACAAATGTGAACTGACGTTCAAAAATAAAACATTTGAAAACGGACCATTTTCCACATTTCTGAAGCATGACGTAATGGGGGGGTGTTATCTCTTTTGTCGAAAATCAGCCGTTTTTGCTCGAACATTAAATGCCTCCAAAAGGTATTTATTTCACTTCCCGAGCCCCTGGAAGCATGAAAATCACTTTAAACATGCTAATTTTAGCTCTAACACTGATGATCCACCTACAAATGTGAACTGACGTTCAAAAATAAAACATTTGAAAACGGACCATTTTCCACATTTCTGAAGCATGACGTAATGGGGGGGTGTTATCTCTTTTGTCGAAAATCAGCCGTTTTTGCTCGAACATTAAATGCCTCCAAATGGTATTTATTTCACTTCCCGAGCCCCTGGAAGCATGAAAATCACTTTAAACATGCTAATTTTAGCTCTAACACTGATGATCCACCTACAAATGTGAACTGACGTTCAAAAATAAAACATTTGAAAACGGACCATTTTCCACATTTCTGAAGCATCACGTAATGGGGGGGTGTTATCTCTTTTGTCGAAAATCAGCCGTTTTTGCTCGAACATTAAATGCCTCCAAATGGTATTTAATTAACTTCCAGCGCCTCTGGAAGCATAAAAATCACTTTAAACATGCTAATTTTAGCTCTAACACTGATGATCCACCTACAAATGTGAACTGACGTTCAAAAATAAAACATTTGAAAACGGACCATTTTCCACATTTCTGAAGCATGACGTAATGGGGGGGTGTTATCTCTTTTGTCGAAAATCAGCCGTTTTTGCTCGAACATTAAATGCCTCCAAATGGTATTTAATTAACTTCCCGGGGTGAAGAAACCCTTTTTGAGAACTCAGAGTGGGTAAATTGGCCATTTTCATGCACTTTTAACCATTCCATAAATCTTGTGTTTAGGGCCCCTGGGAGCATGAAAATCACTTTAAACATGCTAATTTTAGCTCTAACACTGATGATCCACCTACAAATGTGAACTGACGTTCAAAAATAAAACATTTGAAAACGGACCATTTTCCACATTTCTGAAGCAGGACGTAATGGGGGGGTGTTATCTCTTTTGTCGAAAATTAGCCATTTTTGCTCGAACATTAAATGCCTCCAAATGGTATTTAATTAACTTTCAGCACCCCTGGAAGCATGAAAATCACTTTAAACATGCTAATTTTAGCTCTAACACTGATGATCTAACTAGTTCAAAAATAAAACATTTGAAAACGGACCATTTTCCACATTTCTGAAGCATGACGTAATGGGGGGGTGTTATCTCTTTTGTCGAAAATCAGCCGTTTTTGCTCGAACATTAAATGCCTCCAAATGGTATTTAATTAACTTCCAGCGCCCCTGGAAGCATGAAAATCACTTTAAACATGCTAATTTTAGCTCTAACACTGATGATCCACCTACAAATGTGAACTGACGTTCAAAAATAAAACATTTGAAAACGGACCATTTTCCACATTTCTGAAGCAGGACGTAATGGGGGGGTGTTATCTCTTTTGTCGAAAATCAGCCGTTTTTGCTCGAACATTAAATGTCTCCAAATGGTATTTAATTAACTTCCAGCGCCCCTGGAAGCATGAAAATCACTTTAAACATGCTAATTTTAGCTCTAACACTGATGATCCACCTACAAATGTGAACTGACGTTCAAAAATAAAACATTTGAAAACGGACCATTTTCCACATTTCTGAAGCATGACGTAATGGGGGGGTGTTATCTCTTTTGTCAAAAAATCAGCCGTTTTTGCTCGAACATTAAATGCCTCCAAATGGTATTTAATTAACTTCCCGAGCCCCTGGAAGCATGAAAATCACTTTAAACATGCTAATTTTAGCTCTAACACTGATGATCCACCTACAAATGTGAACTGACGTTCAAAAATAAAACATTTGAAAACGGACCATTTTCCACATTTCTGAAGCAGGACGTAATGGGGGGGTGTTATCTCTTTTGTCGAAAATCAGACGTTTTTGCTCGAACATTAAATGCCTCCAAATGGTATTTAATTAACTTCCAGCGCCCCTGGAAGCATAAAAATCACTTTAAACATGCTAATTTTAGCTCTAACACTGATGATCCACCTACAAATGTGAACTGACGTTCAAAAATAAAACATTTGAAAACGGACCATTTTCCACATTTCTGAAGCAGGACGTAATGGGGGGGTGTTATCTCTTTTGTCGAAAATCAGCCGTTTTTGCTCGAACATTAAATGCCTCCAAATGGTATTTAATTAACTTCCCGGGGTGAAGAAACCCTTTTTGAGAACTCAGAGTGGGTAAATTGGCCATTTTCATGCACTTTTAACCATTCCATAAATCTTGTGTTTAGGGCCCCTGGGAGCATGAAAATCACTTTAAACATGCTAATTTTAGCTCTAACACTGATGATCCACCTACAAATGTGAACTGACGTTCAAAAATAAAACATTTGAAAACGGACCATTTTCCACATTTCTGAAGCAGGACGTAATAGGGGGGTGTTATCTCTTTTGTCGAAAATTAGCCGTTTTTGCTCGAACATTAAATGCCTCCAAATGGTATTTAATTAACTTCCAGCGCCCCTGGAAGCATGAAAATCACTTTAAACATGCTAATTTTAGCTCTAACACTGATGATCCACCTACAAATGTGAACTGACGTTCAAAAATAAAACATTTGAAAACGGACCATTTTCCACATTTCTGAAGCAGGAAGTAATGGGGGGGTGTTATCTCTTTTGTCGAAAATCAGCCGTTTTTGCTCGAACATTAAATGCCTCCAAATGGTATTTATTTCACTTCCCGAGCCCCTGGAAGAATGAAAATCACTTTAAACATGCTAATTTTAGCTCTAACACTGATGATCCACCTACAAATGTGAACTGACGTTCAAAAATAAAACATTTGAAAACGGACCATTTTCCACATTTCTGAAGCATGACGTAATGGGGGGGTGTTATCTCTTTTGTCGAAAATCAGCCGTTTTTGCTCGAACATTAAATGCCTCCAAATGGTATTTATTTCACTTCCCGGGGTGAAGAAACCCTTTTTGAGAACTCAGAGTGGGTAAATTGGCCATTTTCATGCACTTTTAACCATTCCATAAATCTTGTGTTTAGGGCCCCTGGAAGCATGAAAATCACTTTAAACATGCTAATTTTAGCTCTAACACTGATGATCCACCTACAAATGTGAACTGACGTTCAAAAATAAAACATTTGAAAACGGACCATTTTCCACATTTCTGAAGCATGACGTAATGGGGGGGTGTTATCTCTTTTGTCGAAAATCTGCCGTTTTTGCTCGAACATTAAATGCCTCCAAATGGTATTTAATTAACTTCCCGGGGTGAAGAAACCCTTTTTGAGAACTCAGAGTGGGTAAATTGGCCATTTTCATGCACTTTTAACCATTCCATAAATCTTGTGTTTAGGGCCCCTGGGAGCATGAAAATCACTTTAAACATGCTAATTTTAGCTCTAACACTGATGATCCACCTACAAATGTGAACTGACGTTCAAAAATAAAACATTTGAAAACGGACCATTTTCCACATTTCTGAAGCATGACGTAATGGGGGGTGTTATCTCTTTTGTCGAAAATCAGCCGTTTTTGCTCGAACATTAAATGCCTCCAAATGGTATTTATTTCACTTCCCGAGCCCCTGGAAGCATGAAAATCACTTTAAACATGCTAATTTTAGCTCTAACACTGATGATCCACCTACAAATGTGAACTGACGTTCAAAAATAAAACATTTGAAAACGGACCATTTTCCACATTTCTGAAGCATGACGTAATGGGGGGGTGTTATCTCTTTTGTCGAAAATCAGCCGTTTTTGCTCGAACATTAAATGCCTCCAAATGGTATTTAATTAACTTCCCGAGCCCCTGGAAGCATGAAAATCACTTTAAACATGCTAATTTTAGCTCTAACACTGATGATCCACCTACAAATGTGAACTGACGTTCAAAAATAAAACATTTGAAAACGGACCATTTTCCACATTTCTGAAGCATGACGTAATGGGGGGGTGTTATCTCTTTTGTCGAAAATCAGCCGTTTTTGCTCGAACATTAAATGCCTCCAAATGGTATTTATTTCACTTCCCGAGCCCCTGGAAGCATGAAAATCACTTTAAACATGCTAATTGTAGCTCTAACACTGATGATCCACCTACAAATGTGAACTGACGTTCAAAAATAAAACATTTGAAAACGGACCATTTTCCACATTTCTGAAGCATGACGTAATGGGGGGGTGTTATCTCTTTTGTCGAAAATCAGCCGTTTTTGCTCGAACATTAAATGCCTCCAAATGGTATTTATTTCACTTCCCGAGCCCCTGGAAGCATGAAAATCACTTTAAACATGCTAATTTTAGCTCTAACACTAATGATCCACCTACAAATGTGAACTGACGTTCAAAAATAAAACATTTGAAAACGGACCATTTTCCACATTTCTGAAGCATGACGTAATGGGGGGGTGTTATCTCTTTTGTCGATAATCAGCCGTTTTTGCTCGAACATTAAATGCCTCCAAATGGTATTTAATTAACTTCCAGCGCCCCTGGAAGCATAAAAATCACTTTAAACATGCTAATTTTAGCTCTAACACTGATGATCCACCTACAAATGTGAACTGACGTTCAAAAATAAAACATTTGAAAACGGACCATTTTCCACATTTCTGAAGCATGACGTAATGGGGGGGTGTTATCTCTTTTGTCGAAAATCAGCCGTTTTTGCTCGAACATTAAATGCCTCCAAATGGTATTTAATTAACTTCCCGGGGTGAAGAAACCCTTTTTGAGAACTCAGAGTGGGTAAATTGGCCATTTTCATGCACTTTTAACCATTCCATAAATCTTGTGTTTAGGGCCCCTGGGAGCATGAAAATCACTTTAAACATGCTAATTTTAGCTCTAACACTGATGATCCACCTACAAATGTGAACTGAAGTTCAAAAATAAAACATTTGAAAACGGACCATTTTCCACATTTCTGAAGCAGGACGTAATGGGGGGGTGTTATCTCTTTTGTCGAAAATTAGCCGTTTTTGCTCGAACATTAAATGCCTCCAAATGGTATTTAATTAACTTTCAGCGCCCCTGGAAGCATGAAAATCACTTTAAACATGCTAATTTTAGCTCTAACACTGATGATCCAACTAGTTCAAAAATAAAACATTTGAAAACGGACCATTTTCAACATTTCTGAAGCATGACGTAATGGGGGGGTGTTATCTCTTTTGTCGAAAATCAGCCGTTTTTGCTCGAACATTAAATGCCTCCAAATGGTATTTAATTAACTTCCCGAGCCCCTGGAAGCATGAAAATCACTTTAAACATGCTAATTTTAGCTCTAACACTGATGATCCACCTACAAATGTGAACTGACGTTCAAAAATAAAACATTTGAAAACGGACCATTTTCCACATTTCTGAAGCAGGACGTAATGGGGGGGTGTTATCTCTTTTGTCGAAAATCAGCCGTTTTTGCTCGAACATTAAATGTCTCCAAATGGTATTTAATTAACTTCCAGCGCCCCTGGAAGCATGAAAATCACTTTAAACATGCTAATTTTAGCTTTAACACTGATGATCCACCTACAAATGTGAACTGACGTTCAAAAATAAAACATTTGAAAACGGACCATTTTCCACATTTCTGAAGCATGACGTAATGGGGGGGTGTTATCTCTTTTGTCGAAAATCAGCCGTTTTTGCTCGAACATTAAATGCCTCCAAATGGTATTTAATTAACTTCCCGAGCCCCTGGAAGCATGAAAATCACTTTAAACATGCTAATTTTAGCTCTAACACTGATGATCCACCTACAAATGTGAACTGACGTTCAAAAATAAAACATTTGAAAACGGACCATTTTCCACATTTCTGAAGCAGGACGTAATGGGGGGGTGTTATCTCTTTTGTCGAAAATCAGCCGTTTTTGCTCGAACATTAAATGCCTCCAAATGGTATTTAATTAACTTCCAGCGCCCCTGGAAGCATAAAAATCACTTTAAACATGCTAATTTTAGCTCTAACACTGATGATCCACCTACAAATGTGAACTGACGTTCAAAAATAAAACATTTGAAAACGGACCATTTTCCACATTTCTGAAGCAGGACGTAATGGGGGGGGTGTTATCTCTTTTGTCGAAAATCAGCCGTTTTTGCTCGAACATTAAATGCCTCCAAATGGTATTTAATTAACTTCCCGGGGTGAAGAAACCCTTTTTGAGAACTCAGAGTGGGTAAATTGGCCATTTTCATGCACTTTTAACCATTCCATAAATCTTGTGTTTAGGGCCCCTGGGAGCATGAAAATCACTTTAAACATGCTAATTTTAGCTCTAACACTGATGATCCACCTACAAATGTGAACTGACGTTCAAAAATAAAACATTTGAAAACGGACCATTTTCCACATTTCTGAAGCAGGACGTAATGGGGGGGTGTTATCTCTTTTGTCGAAAATTAGCCGTTTTTGCTCGAACATTAAATGCCTCCAAATGGTATTTAATTAACTTCCAGCGCCCCTGGAAGCATGAAAATCACTTTAAACATGCTAATTTTAGCTCTAACACTGATGATCCACCTACAAATGTGAACTGACGTTCAAAAATAAAACATTTGAAAACGGACCATTTTCCACATTTCTGAAGCAGGAAGTAATGGGGGGGTGTTATCTCTTTTGTCGAAAATCAGCCGTTTTTGCTCGAACATTAAATGCCTCCAAATGGTATTTAATTAACTTCCAGCGCCCCTGGAAGCATGAAAATCACTTTAAACATGCTAATTTTAGCTCTAACACTGATGATCCACCTACAAATGTGAACTGACGTTCAAAAATAAAACATTTGAAAACGGACCATTTTCCACATTTCTGAAGCAGGAAGTAATGGGGGGGTGTTATCTCTTTTGTCGAAAATCAGCCGTTTTTGCTCGAACATTAAATGCCTCCAAATGGTATTTATTTCACTTCCCGAGCCCCTGGAAGAATGAAAATCACTTTAAACATGCTAATTTTAGCTCTAACACTGATGATCCACCTACAAATGTGAACTGACGTTCAAAAATAAAACATTTGAAAACGGACCATTTTCCACATTTCTGAAGCATGACGTAATGGGGGGGTGTTATCTCTTTTGTCGAAAATCAGCCGTTTTTGCTCGAACATTAAATGCCTCCAAATGGTATTTATTTCACTTCCCGGGGTGAAGAAACCCTTTTTGAGAACTCAGAGTGGGTAAATTGGCCATTTTCATGCACTTTTAACCATTCCATAAATCTTGTGTTTAGGGCCCCTGGAAGCATGAAAATCACTTTAAACATGCTAATTTTAGCTCTAACACTGATGATCCACCTACAAATGTGAACTGACGTTCAAAAATAAAACATTTGAAAACGGACCATTTTCCACATTTCTGAAGCATGACGTAATGGGGGGGTGTTATCTCTTTTGTCGAAAATCTGCCGTTTTTGCTCGAACATTAAATGCCTCCAAATGGTATTTAATTAACTTCCCGGGGTGAAGAAACCCTTTTTGAGAACTCAGAGTGGGTAAATTGGCCATTTTCATGCACTTTTAACCATTCCATAAATCTTGTGTTTAGGGCCCCTGGGAGCATGAAAATCACTTTAAACATGCTCATTTTAGCTCTAACACTGATGATCCACCTACAAATGTGAACTGACGTTCAAAAATAAAACATTTGAAAACGGACCATTTTCCACATTTCTGAAGCATGACGTAATGGGGGGGTGTTATCTCTTTTGTCGAAAATCAGCCGTTTTTGCTCGAACATTAAATGCCTCCAAATGGTATTTATTTCACTTCCCGAGCCCCTGGAAGCATGAAAATCACTTTAAACATGCTAATTTTAGCTCTAACACTGATGATCCACCTACAAATGTGAACTGACGTTCAAAAATAAAACATTTGAAAACGGACCATTTTCCACATTTCTGAAGCATGACGTAATGGGGGGGTGTTATCTCTTTTGTCGAAAATCAGCCGTTTTTGCTCGAACATTAAATGCCTCCAAATGGTATTTAATTAACTTCCCGAGCCCCTGGAAGCATGAAAATCACTTTAAACATGCTAATTTTAGCTCTAACACTGATGATCCACCTACAAATGTGAACTGACGTTCAAAAATAAAACATTTGAAAACGGACCATTTTCCACATTTCTGAAGCATGACGTAATGGGGGGGTGTTATCTCTTTTGTCGAAAATCAGCCGTTTTTGCTCGAACATTAAATGCCTCCAAATGGTATTTATTTCACTTCCCGAGCCCCTGGAAGCATGAAAATCACTTTAAACATGCTAATTGTAGCTCTAACACTGATGATCCACCTACAAATGTGAACTGACGTTCAAAAATAAAACATTTGAAAACGGACCATTTTCCACATTTCTGAAGCATGACGTAATGGGGGGGTGTTATCTCTTTTGTCGAAAATCAGCCGTTTTTGCTCGAACATTAAATGCCTCCAAATGGTATTTATTTCACTTCCCGAGCCCCTGGAAGCATGAAAATCACTTTAAACATGCTAATTTTAGCTCTAACACTAATGATCCACCTACAAATGTGAACTGACGTTCAAAAATAAAACATTTGAAAACGGACCATTTTCCACATTTCTGAAGCATGACGTAATGGGGGGGTGTTATCTCTTTTGTCGAAAATCAGCCGTTTTTGCTCGAACATTAAATGCCTCCAAATGGTATTTAATTAACTTCCAGCGCCCCTGGAAGCATAAAAATCACTTTAAACATGCTAATTTTAGCTCTAACACTGATGATCCACCTACAAATGTGAACTGACGTTCAAAAATAAAACATTTGAAAACGGACCATTTTCCACATTTCTGAAGCATGACGTAATGGGGGGGTGTTATCTCTTTTGTCGAAAATCAGCCGTTTTTGCTCGAACATTAAATGCCTCCAAATGGTATTTAATTAACTTCCCGGGGTGAAGAAACCCTTTTTGAGAACTCAGAGTGGGTAAATTGGCCATTTTCATGCACTTTTAACCATTCCATAAATCTTGTGTTTAGGGCCCCTGGGAGCATGAAAATCACTTTAAACATGCTAATTTTAGCTCTAACACTGATGATCCACCTACAAATGTGAACTGACGTTCAAAAATAAAACATTTGAAAACGGACCATTTTCCACATTTCTGAAGCAGGACGTAATGGGGGGGTGTTATCTCTTTTGTCGAAAATTAGCCGTTTTTGCTCGAACATTAAATGCCTCCAAATGGTATTTAATTAACTTTCAGCGCCCCTGGAAGCATGAAAATCACTTTAAACATGCTAATTTTAGCTCTAACACTGATGATCCACCTACAAATGTGAACTGACGTTCAAAAATAAAACATTTGAAAACGGACCATTTTCCACATTTCTGAAGCATGACGTAATGGGGGGGTGTTATCTCTTTTGTCGAAAATCAGCCATTTTTGCTCGAACATTAAATGCCTCCAAATGGTATTTAATTAACTTCCCGAGCCCCTGGAAGCATGAAAATCACTTTAAACATGCTAATTTTAGCTCTAACACTGATGATCCACCTACAAATGTGAACTGACGTTCAAAAATAAAACATTTGAAAACTGACCATTTTCCACATTTCTGAAGCATGACGTAATGGGGGGGTGTTATCTCTTTTGTCGAAAATCAGCCGTTTTTGCTCGAACATTAAATGCCTCCAAATGGTATTTATTTCACTTCCCGAGCCCCTGGAAGCATGAAAATCACTTTAAACATGCTAATTGTAGCTCTAACACTGATGATCCACCTACAAATGTGAACTGACGTTCAAAAATAAAACATTTGAAAACGGACCATTTTCCACATTTCTGAAGCATGACGTAATGGGGGGGTGTTATCTCTTTTGTCGAAAATCAGCCGTTTTTGCTCGAACATTAAATGCCTCCAAATGGTATTTATTTCACTTCCCGAGCCCCTGGAAGCATGAAAATCACTTTAAACATGCTAATTTTAGCTCTAACACTAATGATCCACCTACAAATGTGAACTGACGTTCAAAAATAAAACATTTGAAAACGGACCATTTTCCACATTTCTGAAGCATGACGTAATGGGGGGGTGTTATCTCTTTTGTCGAAAATCAGCCGTTTTTGCTCGAACATTAAATGCCTCCAAATGGTATTTAATTAACTTCCAGCGCCCCTGGAAGCATAAAAATCACTTTAAACATGCTAATTTTAGCTCTAACACTGATGATCCACCTACAAATGTGAACTGACGTTCAAAAATAAAACATTTGAAAACGGACCATTTTCCACATTTCTGAAGCATGACGTAATGGGGGGGTGTTATCTCTTTTGTCGAAAATCAGCCGTTTTTGCTCGAACATTAAATGCCTCCAAATGGTATTTAATTAACTTCCCGGGGTGAAGAAACCCTTTTTGAGAACTCAGAGTGGGTAAATTGGCCATTTTCATGCACTTTTAACCATTCCATAAATCTTGTGTTTAGGGCCCCTGGGAGCATGAAAATCACTTTAAACATGCTAATTTTAGCTCTAACACTGATGATCCACCTACAAATGTGAACTGACGTTCAAAAATAAAACATTTGAAAACGGACCATTTTCCACATTTCTGAAGCAGGACGTAATGGGGGGGTGTTATCTCTTTTGTCGAAAATTAGCCGTTTTTGCTCGAACATTAAATGCCTCCAAATGGTATTTAATTAACTTTCAGCGCCCCTGGAAGCATGAAAATCACTTTAAACATGCTAATTTTAGCTCTAACACTGATGATCCAACTAGTTCAAAAATAAAACATTTGAAAACGGACCATTTTCAACATTTCTGAAGCATGACGTAATGGGGGGTGTTATCTCTTTTGTCGAAAATCAGCCGTTTTTGCTCGAACATTAAATGCCTCCAAATGGTATTTAATTAACTTCCCGAGCCCCTGGAAGCATGAAAATCACTTTAAACATGCTAATTTTAGCTCTAACACTGATGATCCACCTACAAATGTGAACTGACGTTCAAAAATAAAACATTTGAAAACGGACCATTTTCCACATTTCTGAAGCAGGACGTAATGGGGGGGTGTTATCTCTTTTGTCGAAAATCAGCCGTTTTTGCTCGAACATTAAATGTCTCCAAATGGTATTTAATTAACTTCCAGCGCCCCTGGAAGCATGAAAATCACTTTAAACATGCTAATTTTAGCTTTAACACTGATGATCCACCTACAAATGTGAACTGACGTTCAAAAATAAAACATTTGAAAACGGACCATTTTCCACATTTCTGAAGCATGACGTAATGGGGGGGTGTTATCTCTTTTGTCGAAAATCAGCCGTTTTTGCTCGAACATTAAATGCCTCCAAATGGTATTTAATTAACTTCCCGAGCCCCTGGAAGCATGAAAATCACTTTAAACATGCTAATTTTAGCTCTAACACTGATGATCCACCTACAAATGTGAACTGACGTTCAAAAATAAAACATTTGAAAACGGACCATTTTCCACATTTCTGAAGCAGGACGTAATGGGGGGGTGTTATCTCTTTTGTCGAAAATCAGCCGTTTTTGCTCGAACATTAAATGCCTCCAAATGGTATTTAATTAACTTCCAGCGCCCCTGGAAGCATAAAAATCACTTTAAACATGCTAATTTTAGCTCTAACACTGATGATCCACCTACAAATGTGAACTGACGTTCAAAAATAAAACATTTGAAAACGGACCATTTTCCACATTTCTGAAGCAGGACGTAATGGGGGGGTGTTATCTCTTTTGTCGAAAATCAGCCGTTTTTGCTCGAACATTAAATGCCTCCAAATGGTATTTAATTAACTTCCCGGGGTGAAGAAACCCTTTTTGAGAACTCAGAGTGGGTAAATTGGCCATTTTCATGCACTTTTAACCATTCCATAAATCTTGTGTTTAGGGCCCCTGGGAGCATGAAAATCACTTTAAACATGCTAATTTTAGCTCTAACACTGATGATCCACCTACAAATGTGAACTGACGTTCAAAAATAAAACATTTGAAAACGGACCATTTTCCACATTTCTGAAGCAGGACGTAATGGGGGGGGTGTTATCTCTTTTGTCGAAAATTAGCCGTTTTTGCTCGAACATTAAATGCCTCCAAATGGTATTTAATTAACTTCCAGCGCCCCTGGAAGCATGAAAATCACTTTAAACATGCTAATTTTAGCTCTAACACTGATGTTCCACCTACAAATGTGAACTGACGTTCAAAAATAAAACATTTGAAAACGGACCATTTTCCACATTTCTGAAGCAGGAAGTAATGGGGGGGTGTTATCTCTTTTGTCGAAAATCAGCCGTTTTTGCTCGAACATTAAATGCCTCCAAATGGTATTTAATTAACTTCCAGCGCCCCTGGAAGCATGAAAATCACTTTAAACATGCTAATTTTAGCTCTAACACTGATGATCCACCTACAAATGTGAACTGACGTTCAAAAATAAAACATTTGAAAACGGACCATTTTCCACATTTCTGAAGCAGGAAGTAATGGGGGGGTGTTATCTCTTTTGTCGAAAATCAGCCGTTTTTGCTCGAACATTAAATGCCTCCAAATGGTATTTATTTCACTTCCCGAGCCCCTGGAAGAATGAAAATCACTTTAAACATGCTAATTTTAGCTCTAACACTGATGATCCACCTACAAATGTGAACTGACGTTCAAAAATAAAACATTTGAAAACGGACCATTTTCCACATTTCTGAAGCATGACGTAATGGGGGGGTGTTATCGCTTTTGTCGAAAATCAGCCGTTTTTGCTCGAACATTAAATGCCTCCAAATGGTATTTATTTCACTTCCCGGGGTGAAGAAACCCTTTTTGAGAACTCAGAGTGGGTAAATTGGCCATTTTCATGCACTTTTAACCATTCCATAAATCTTGTGTTTAGGGCCCCTGGAAGCATGAAAATCACTTTAAACATGCTAATTTGAGCTCTAACACTGATGATCCACCTACAAATGTGAACTGACGTTCAAAAATAAAACATTTGAAAACGGACCATTTTCCACATTTCTGAAGCATGACGTAATGGGGGGGTGTTATCTCTTTTGTCGAAAATCTGCCGTTTTTGCTCGAACATTAAATGCCTCCAAATGGTATTTAATTAACTTCCCGGGGTGAAGAAACCCTTTTTGAGAACTCAGAGTGGGTAAATTGGCCATTTTCATGCACTTTTAACCATTCCATAAATCTTGTGTTTAGGGCCCCTGGGAGCATGAAAATCACTTTAAACATGCTCATTTTAGCTCTAACACTGATGATCCACCTACAAATGTGAACTGACGTTCAAAAATAAAACATTTGAAAACGGACCATTTTCCACATTTCTGAAGCATGACGTAATGGGGGGGTGTTATCTCTTTTGTCGAAAATCAGCCGTTTTTGCTCGAACATTAAATGCCTCCAAATGGTATTTATTTCACTTCCCGAGCCCCTGGAAGCATGAAAATCACTTTAAACATGCTAATTTTAGCTCTAACACTGATGATCCACCTACAAATGTGAACTGACGTTCAAAAATAAAACATTTGAAAACGGACCATTTTCCACATTTCTGAAGCATGACGTAATGGGGGGGTGTTATCTCTTTTGTCGAAAATCAGCCGTTTTTGCTCGAACATTAAATGCCTCCAAATGGTATTTAATTAACTTCCCGAGCCCCTGGAAGCATGAAAATCACTTTAAACATGCTAATTTTAGCTCTAACACTGATGATCCACCTACAAATGTGAACTGACGTTCAAAAATAAAACTTTTGAAAACGGACCATTTTCCACATTTCTGAAGCATGACGTAATGGGGGGGTGTTATCTCTTTTGTCGAAAATCAGCCGTTTTTGCTCGAACATTAAATGCCTCCAAATGGTATTTATTTCACTTCCCGAGCCCCTGGAAGCATGAAAATCACTTTAAACATGCAAATTTTAGCTCTAACACTGATGATCCACCTACAAATGTGAACTGACGTTCAAAAATAAAACATTTGAAAACGGACCATTTTCCACATTTCTGAAGCATGACGTAATGGGGGGGTGTTATCTCTTTTGTCGAAAATCAGCCGTTTTTGCTCGAACATTAAATGCCTCCAAATGGTATTTATTTCACTTCCCGAGCCCCTGGAAGCATGAAAATCACTTTAAACATGCTAATTTTAGCTCTAACACTGATGATCCACCTACAAATGTGAACTGACGTTCAAAAATAAAACATTTGAAAACGGACCATTTTCCACATTTCTGAAGCATGACGTAATGGGGGGGTGTTATCTCTTTTGTCGAAAATCAGCCGTTTTTGCTCGAACATTAAATGCCTCCAAATGGTATTTAATTAACTTCCAGCGCCCCTGGAAGCATAAAAATCACTTTAAACATGCTAATTTTAGCTCTAACACTGATGATCCACCTACAAATGTGAACTGACGTTCAAAAATAAAATATTTGAAAACGGACCATTTTCCACATTTCTGAAGCATGACGTAATGGGGGGGTGTTATCTCTTTTGTCGAAAATCAGCCGTTTTTGCTCGAACATTAAATGCCTCCAAATGGTATTTAATTAACTTCCCGGGGTGAAGAAACCCTTTTTGAGAACTCAGAGTGGGTAAATTGGCCATTTTCATGCACTTTTAACCATTCCATAAATCTTGTGTTTAGGGCCCCTGGGAGCATGAAAATCACTTTAAACATGCTAATTTTAGCTCTAACACTGATGATCCACCTACAAATGTGAACTGACGTTCAAAAATAAAACATTTGAAAACGGACCATTTTCCACATTTCTGAAGCAGGACGTAATGGGGGGGTGTTATCTCTTTTGTCGAAAATTAGCCGTTTTTGCTCGAACATTAAATGCCTCCAAATGGTATTTAATTAACTTTCAGCGCCCCTGGAAGCATGAAAATCACTTTAAACATGCTAATTTTAGCTCTGACACTGATGATCCAACTAGTTCAAAAATAAAACATTTGAAAACGGACCATTTTCCACATTTCTGAAGCATGACGTAATGGGGGGGTGTTATCTCTTTTGTCGAAAATCAGCCGTTTTTGCTCGAACATTAAATGCCTCCAAATGGTATTTAATTAACTTCCCGAGCCCCTGGAAGCATGAAAATCACTTTAAACATGCTAATTTTAGCTCTAACACTGATGATCCACCTACAAATGTGAACTGACGTTCAAAAATAAAACATTTGAAAACGGACCATTTTCCACATTTCTGAAGCAGGACGTAATGGGGGGGTGTTATCTCTTTTGTCGAAAATCAGCCGTTTTTGCTCGAACATTAAATGTCTCCAAATGGTATTTAATTAACTTCCAGCGCCCCTGGAAGCATGAAAATCACTTTAAACATGCTAATTTTAGCTCTAACACTGATGATCCACCTACAAATGTGAACTGACGTTCAAAAATAAAACATTTGAAAACGGACCATTTTCCACATTTCTGAAGCATGACGTAATGGGGGGGTGTTATCTCTTTTGTCGAAAATCAGCCGTTTTTGCTCGAACATTAAATGCCTCCAAATGGTATTTAATTAACTTCCCGAGCCCCTGGAAGCATGAAAATCACTTTAAACATGCTAATTTTAGCTCTAACACTGATGATCCACCTACAAATGTGAACTGACGTTCAAAAATAAAACATTTGAAAACGGACCATTTTCCACATTTCTGAAGCAGGACGTAATGGGGGGGTGTTATCTCTTTTGTCGAAAATCAGCCGTTTTTGCTCGAACATTAAATGCCTCCAAATGGTATTTAATTAACTTCCAGCGCCCCTGGAAGCATAAAAATCACTTTAAACATGCTAATTTTAGCTCTAACACTGATGATCCACCTACAAATGTGAACTGACGTTCAAAAATAAAACATTTGAAAACGGACCATTTTCCACATTTCTGAAGCAGGACGTAATGGGGGGGTGTTATCTCTTTTGTCGAAAATCAGCCGTTTTTGCTCGAACATTAAATGCCTCCAAATGGTATTTAATTAACTTCCCGGGGTGAAGAAACCCTTTTTGAGAACTCAGAGTGGGTAAATTGGCCATTTTCATGCACTTTTAACCATTCCATAAATCTTGTGTTTAGGGCCCCTGGGAGCATGAAAATCACTTTAAACATGCTAATTTTAGCTCTAACACTGATGATCCACCTACAAATGTGAACTGACGTTCAAAAATAAAACATTTGAAAACGGACCATTTTCCACATTTCTGAAGCAGGACGTAATGGGGGGGTGTTATCTCTTTTGTCGAAAATTAGCCGTTTTTGCTCGAACATTAAATGCCTCCAAATGGTATTTAATTAACTTCCAGCGCCCCTGGAAGCATGAAAATCACTTTAAACATGCTAATTTTAGCTCTAACACTGATGATCCACCTACAAATGTGAACTGACGTTCAAAAATCAAACATTTGAAAACGGACCATTTTCCACATTTCTGAAGCATGACGTAATGGGGGGGTGTTATCTCTTTTGTCGAAAATCAGCCATTTTTGCTCGAACATTAAATGCCTCCAAATGGTATTTAATTAACTTCCCGAGCCCCTGGAAGCATGAAAATCACTTTAAACATGCTAATTTTAGCTCTAACACTGATGATCCACCTACAAATGTGAACTGACGTTCAAAAATAAAACATTTGAAAACGGACCATTTTCCAAATTTCTGAAGCAGGACGTAATGGGGGGGTGTTATCTCTTTTGTCGAAAATCAGCCGTTTTTGCTCGAACATTAAATGCCTCCAAATGGTATTTATTTCACTTCCCGAGCCCCTGGAAGCATGAAAATCACTTTAAACATGCTAATTTTAGCTCTAACACTGATGATCCACCTACAAATGTGAACTGACGTTCAAAAATAAAACATTTGAAAACGGACCATTTTCCACATTTCTGAAGCAGGACGTAATGGGGGGGTGTTATCTCTTTTGTCGAAAATCAGCCGTTTTTGCTCGAACATTAAATGCCTCCAAATGGTATTTAATTAACTTCCCGAGCCCCTGGAAGCGTAAAAATCACTTTAAACATGCTAATTTGAGCTCTAACACTGATGATCCACCTACAAATGTGAACTGACGTTCAAAAATAAAACATTTGAAAACGGACCATTTTCCACATTTCTGAAGCATGACGTAATGGGGGGGTGTTATCTCTTTTGTCGAAAATCAGCCGTTTTTGCTCGAACATTAAATGCCTCCAAATGGTATTTAATTAACTTCCAGCGCCCCTGGAAGCATGAAAATCACTTTAAACATGCTAATTTTAGCTCTAACACTGATGATCCACCTACAAATGTGAACTGACATTCAAAAATAAAACATTTGAAAACGGACCATTTTCCACATTTCTGAAGCAGGACGTAATGGGGGGGTGTTATCTCTTTTGTCGAAAATCAGCCGTTTTTGCTCGAACATTAAATGCCTCCAAATGGTATTTATTTCACTTCCCGAGCCCCTGGAAGAATGAAAATCACTTTAAACATGCTAATTTTAGCTCTAACACTGATGATCCACCTACAAATGTGAACTGACGTTCAAAAATAAAACATTTGAAAACGGACCATTTTCCACATTTCTGAAGCAGGACGTAATGGGGGGGTGTTATCTCTTTTGTCGAAAATCAGCCGTTTTTGCTCGAACATTAAATGCCTCCAAATGGTATTTATTTCACTTCCCGAGCCCCTGGAAGCATGAAAATCACTTTAAACATGCTAATTTTAGCTCTAACACTGATGATCCACCTACAAATGTGAACTGACGTTCAAAAATAAAACATTTGAAAACGGACCATTTTCCACATTTCTGAAGCATGACGTAATGGGGGGGTGTTATCTCTTTTGTCGAAAATCAGACGTTTTTGGTCGAACATTAAATGCCTCCAAATGGTATTTATTTCACTTCCCGAGCCCCTGGAAGCATGAAAATCACTTTAAACATGCTAATTTTAGCTCTAACACTGATGATCCACCTACAAATGTGAACTGACGTTCAAAAATAAAACATTTGAAAACGGACCATTTTCCACATTTCTGAAGCATGACGTAATGGGGGGGTGTTATCTCTTTTGTCGAAAATCAGCCGTTTTTGCTCGAACATTAAATGCCTCCAAATGGTATTTAATTAACTTCCAGCGCCCCTGGAAGCATAAAAATCACTTTAAACATGCTAATTTTAGCTCTAACACTGATGATCCACCTACAAATGTGAACTGACGTTCAAAAATAAAACATTTGAAAACGGACCATTTTCCACATTTCTGAAGCATGACGTAATGGGGGGGTGTTATCTCTTTTGTCGAAAATCAGCCGTTTTTGCTCGAACATTAAATGCCTCCAAATGGTATTTAATTAACTTCCAGCGCCCCTGGAAGCATAAAAATCACTTTAAACATGCTAATTTTAGCTCTAACACTGATGATCCACCTACAAATGTGAACTGACGTTCAAAAATAAAACATTCGAAAACGGACCATTTTCCACATTTCTGAAGCATGACATAATGGGGGGGTGTTATCTCTTTTGTCAAAACTCAGCTGTTTTTGCTCGAACATTAAATGCCTCCAAATGGTATTTAATTAACTTCTCGAGCCCCTGGAAGCATGAAAATAACTTTAAACATGCTAATTTTAGCTCTAACACTGATGATCCACCTACAAATGTGAACTGACGTTCAAAAATAAAACATTTGAAAACGGACAATTTTCCACATTTCTGAAGCAGGACGTAATGGGGGGGTGTTATCTCTTTTGTCGAAAATCAGCCGTTTTTGCTCGAACATTAAATGCCTCCAAATGGTATTTATTTCACTTCCCGAGCCCCTGGAAGCATGAAAATCACTTTAAACATGCTAATTTTAGCTCTAACACTGATGATCCACCTACAAATGTGAACTGACGTTCAAAAATAAAACATTTGAAAACGGACCATTTTCCACATTTCTGAAGCAGGACGTAATGGGGGGGTGTTATCTCTTTTGTCGAAAATCAGCCGTTTTTGCTCGAACATTAAATGCCTCCAAATGGTATTTAATTAACTTCCAGCGCCCCTGGAAGCATGAAAATCACTTTAAACATGCTAATTTTAGCTCTAACACTGATGATCCACCTACAAATGTGAACTGACGTTAAAAAATAAAACATTTGAAAACGGACCATTTTCCACATTTCTGAAGCAGGACGTAATGGGGGGGTGTTATCTCTTTTGTCGAAAATCAGCCGTTTTTGCTCGAACATTAAATGCCTCCAAATGGTATTTAATTAACTTCCCGGGGTGAAGAAACCTTTTTTGAGAACTCCGAGTGGGTAAATTGGCCATTTTCATGCACTTTTAACCATTCCATAAATCTTGTGTTTAGGGCCCCTGGGAGCATGAAAATCACTTTAAACATGCTAATTTTAGCTCTAACACTGATGATCCACCTACAAATGTGAACTGACGTTCAAAAATAAAACATTTGAAAACGGACCATTTTCCACATTTCTGAAGCAGGACGTAATGGGGGGGTGTTATCTCTTTTGTCGAAAATCAGCCGTTTTTGCTCGAACATTAAATGCCTCCAAATGGTATTTAATTAACTTCCAGCGCCCCTGGAAGCATGAAAATCACTTTAAACATGCTAATTTTAGCTCTAACACTGATGATCCACCTACAAATGTGAACTGATGTTCAAAAATAAAACATTTGAAAACGGACCATTTTCCACATTTCTGAAGCATGATGTAATGGGGGGGTGTTATCTCTTTTGTCGAAAATCAGCCGTTTTTGCTCGAACATTAAATGCCTCCAAATGGTATTTAATTAACTTCCAGCACCCCTGGAAGCATGAAAATCACTTTAAACATGCTAATTTTAGCTCTAACACTGATGATCCACCTACAAATGTGAACTGACGTTCAAAAATAAAACATTTGAAAACGGACCATTTTCCACATTTCTGAAGCATGACGTAATGGGGGGGTGTTATCTCTTTTGTCAAAAATCAGCCGTTTTTGCTCGAACATTAAATGCCTCCAAATGGTATTTAATTAACTTCCCGGGGTGAAGAAACCCTTTTTGAGAACTCAGAGTGGGTAAATTGGCCATTTTCATGCACTTTTAACCATTCCATAAATCTTGTGTTTAGGGCCCCTGGGAGCATGAAAATCTCTTTAAACATGCTAATTTTAGCTCTAACACTGATGATCCACCTACAAATGTGAACTGACTTTCAAAAATAAAACATTTGAAAACGGACCATTTTCCACATTTCTGAAGCAGGACGTAATGGGGGGGTGTTATCTCTTTTGTCGAAAATCAGCCGTTTTTGCTCGAACATTAAATGCCTCCAAATGGTATTTATTTCACTTCCCGAGCCCCTGGAAGCATGAAAATCACTTTAAACATGCTAATTTTAGCTCTAACACTGATGATCCACCTACAAATGTGAACTGACGTTCAAAAATAAAACATTTGAAAACGGACCATTTTCCACATTTCTGAAGCAGGACGTAATGGGGGGGTGTTATCTCTTTTGTCGAAAATCAGCCGTTTTTGCTCGAACATTAAATGCCTCCAAATGGTATTTATTTCACTTCCCGAGCCCCTGGAAGCATGAAAATCACTTTAAACATGCTAATTTTAGCTCTAACACTGATGATCCACCTACAAATGTGAACTGACGTTCAAAAATAAAACATTTGAAAACGGACCATTTTCCACATTTCTGAAGCATGACGTAATGGGGGGGTGTTATCTCTTTTGTCGAAAATCTGCCGTTTTTGCTCGAACATTAAATGCCTCCAAATGGTATTTAATTAACTTCCCGGGGTGAAGAAACCCTTTTTGAGAACTCAGAGTGGGTAAATTGGCCATTTTCATGCACTTTTAACCATTCCATAAATCTTGTGTTTAGGGCCCCTGGGAGCATGAAAATCACTTTAAACATGCTCATTTTAGCTCTAACACTGATGATCCACCTACAAATGTGAACTGACGTTCAAAAATAAAACATTTGAAAACGGACCATTTTCCACATTTCTGAAGCATGACGTAATGGGGGGGTGTTATCTCTTTTGTCGAAAATCAGCCGTTTTTGCTCGAACATTAAATGCCTCCAAATGGTATTTATTTCACTTCCCGAGCCCCTGGAAGCATGAAAATCACTTTAAACATGCTAATTTTAGCTCTAACACTGATGATCCACCTACAAATGTGAACTGACGTTCAAAAATAAAACATTTGAAAACGGACCATTTTCCACATTTCTGAAGCATGACGTAATGGGGGGGTGTTATCTCTTTTGTCGAAAATCAGCTGTTTTTGCTCGAACATTAAATGCCTCCAAATGGTATTTAATTAACTTCCCGAGCCCCTGGAAGCATGAAAATCACTTTAAACATGCTAATTTTAGCTCTAACACTGATGATCCACCTACAAATGTGAACTGACGTTCAAAAATAAAACTTTTGAAAACGGACCATTTTCCACATTTCTGAAGCATGACGTAATGGGGGGGTGTTATCTCTTTTGTCGAAAATCAGCCGTTTTTGCTCGAACATTAAATGCCTCCAAATGGTATTTATTTCACTTCCCGAGCCCCTGGAAGCATGAAAATCACTTTAAACATGCTAATTTTAGCTCTAACACTGATGATCCACCTACAAATGTGAACTGACGTTCAAAAATAAAACATTTGAAAACGGACCATTTTCCACATTTCTGAAGCATGACGTAATGGGGGGGTGTTATCTCTTTTGTCGAAAATCAGCCGTTTTTGCTCGAACATTAAATGCCTCCAAATGGTATTTATTTCACTTCCCGAGCCCCTGGAAGCATGAAAATCACTTTAAACATGCTAATTTTAGCTCTAACACTGATGATCCACCTACAAATGTGAACTGACGTTCAAAAATAAAACATTTGAAAACGGACCATTTTCCACATTTCTGAAGCATGACGTAATGGGGGGGTGTTATCTCTTTTGTCGAAAATCAGCCGTTTTTGCTCGAACATTAAATGCCTCCAAATGGTATTTAATTAACTTCCAGCGCCCCTGGAAGCATAAAAATCACTTTAAACATGCTAATTTTAGCTCTAACACTGATGATCCACCTACAAATGTGAACTGACGTTCAAAAATAAAACATTTGAAAACGGACCATTTTCCACATTTCTGAAGCATGACGTAATGGGGGGGTGTTATCTCTTTTGTCGAAAATCAGCCGTTTTTGCTCGAACATTAAATGCCTCCAAATGGTATTTAATTAACTTCCCGGGGTGAAGAAACCCTTTTTGAGAACTCAGAGTGGGTAAATTGGCCATTTTCATGCACTTTTAACCATTCCATAAATCTTGTGTTTAGGGCCCCTGGGAGCATGAAAATCACTTTAAACATGCTAATTTTAGCTCTAACACTGATGATCCACCTACAAATGTGAACTGACGTTCAAAAATAAAACATTTGAAAACGGACCATTTTCCACATTTCTGAAGCAGGACGTAATGGGGGGGTGTTATCTCTTTTGTCGAAAATTAGCCGTTTTTGCTCGAACATTAAATGCCTCCAAATGGTATTTAATTAACTTTCAGCGCCCCTGGAAGCATGAAAATCACTTTAAACATGCTAATTTTAGCTCTGACACTGATGATCCAACTAGTTCAAAAATAAAACATTTGAAAACGGACCATTTTCCACATTTCTGAAGCATGACGTAATGGGGGGGTGTTATCTCTTTTGTCGAAAATCAGCCGTTTTTGCTCGAACATTAAATGCCTCCAAATGGTATTTAATTAACTTCCCGAGCCCCTGGAAGCATGAAAATCACTTTAAACATGCTAATTTTAGCTCTAACACTGATGATCCACCTACAAATGTGAACTGACGTTCAAAAATAAAACATTTGAAAACGGACCATTTTCCACATTTCTGAAGCAGGACGTAATGGGGGGGTGTTATCTCTTTTGTCGAAAATCAGCCGTTTTTGCTCGAACATTAAATGTCTCCAAATGGTATTTAATTAACTTCCAGCGCCCCTGGAAGCATGAAAATCACTTTAAACATGCTAATTTTAGCTCTAACACTGATGATCCACCTACAAATGTGAACTGACGTTCAAAAATAAAACATTTGAAAACGGACCATTTTCCACATTTCTGAAGCATGACGTAATGGGGGGGTGTTATCTCTTTTGTCGAAAATCAGCCGTTTTTGCTCGAACATTAAATGCCTCCAAATGGTATTTAATTAACTTCCCGAGCCCCTGGAAGCATGAAAATCACTTTAAACATGCTAATTTTAGCTCTAACACTGATGATCCACCTACAAATGTGAACTGACGTTCAAAAATAAAACATTTGAAAACGGACCATTTTCCACATTTCTGAAGCAGGACGTAATGGGGGGGTGTTATCTCTTTTGTCGAAAATCAGCCGTTTTTGCTCGAACATTAAATGCATCCAAATGGTATTTAATTAACTTCCCGGGGTGAAGAAACCCTTTTTGAGAACTCAGAGTGGGTAAATTGGCCATTTTCATGCACTTTTAACCATTCCATAAATCTTGTGTTTAGGGCCCCTGGGAGCATGAAAATCACTTTAAGCATGCTAATTTTAGCTCTAACACTGATGATCCACCTACAAATGTGAACTGACGTTCAAAAATAAAACATTTGAAAACGGACCATTTTCCACATTTCTGAAGCAGGACGTAATGGGGGGGTGTTATCTCTTTTGTCGAAAATTAGCCGTTTTTGCTCGAACATTAAATGCCTCCAAATGGTATTTAATTAACTTCCAGCGCCCCTGGAAGCATGAAAATCACTTTAAACATGCTAATTTTAGCTCTAACACTGATGATCCACCTACAAATGTGAACTGACGTTCAAAAATCAAACATTTGAAAACGGACCATTTTCCACATTTCTGAAGCATGACGTAATGGGGGGGTGTTATCTCTTTTGTCGAAAATCAGCCATTTTTGCTCGAACATTAAATGCCTCCAAATGGTATTTAATTAACTTCCCGAGCCCCTGGAAGCATGAAAATCACTTTAAACATGCTAATTTTAGCTCTAACACTGATGATCCACCTACAAATGTGAACTGACGTTCAAAAATAAAACATTTGAAAACGGACCATTTTCCACATTTCTGAAGCAGGACGTAATGGGGGGGTGTTATCTCTTTTGTCGAAAATCAGCCGTTTTTGCTCGAACATTAAATGCCTCCAAATGGTATTTATTTCACTTCCCGAGCCCCTGGAAGCATGAAAATCACTTTAAACATGCTAATTTTAGCTCTAACACTGATGATCCACCTACAAATGTGAACTGACGTTCAAAAATAAAACATTTGAAAACGGACCATTTTCCACATTTCTGAAGCAGGACGTAATGGGGGGGTGTTATCTCTTTTGTCGAAAATCAGCCGTTTTTGCTCGAACATTAAATGCCTCCAAATGGTATTTAATTAACTTCCCGAGCCCCTGGAAGCGTAAAAATCACTTTAAACATGCTAATTTGAGCTCTAACACTGATGATCCACCTACAAATGTGAACTGACATTCAAAAATAAAACATTTGAAAACGGACCATTTTCCACATTTCTGAAGCATGACGTAATGGGGGGGTGTTATCTCTTTTGTCGAAAATCAGCCGTTTTTGCTCGAACATTAAATGCCTCCAAATGGTATTTAATTAACTTCCAGCGCCCCTGGAAGCATGAAAATCACTTTAAACATGCTAATTTTAGCTCTAACACTGATGATCCACCTACAAATGTGAACTGACATTCAAAAATAAAACATTTGAAAACGGACCATTTTCCACATTTCTGAAGCAGGACGTAATGGGGGGGTGTTATCTCTTTTGTCGAAAATCAGCCGTTTTTGCTCGAACATTAAATGCCTCCAAATGGTATTTATTTCACTTCCCGAGCCCCTGGAAGAATGAAAATCACTTTAAACATGCTAATTTTAGCTCTAACACTGATGATCCACCTACAAATGTGAACTGACGTTCAAAAATAAAACATTTGAAAACGGACCATTTTCCACATTTCTGAAGCATGACGTAATGGGGGGGTGTTATCTCTTTTGTCGAAAATCAGACGTTTTTGGTCGAACATTAAATGCCTCCAAATGGTATTTATTTCACTTCCCGAGCCCCTGGAAGCATGAAAATCACTTTAAACATGCTAATTTTAGCTCTAACACTGATGATCCACCTACAAATGTGAACTGACGTTCAAAAATAAAACATTTGAAAACGGACCATTTTCCACATTTCTGAAGCATGACGTAATGGGGGGGTGTTATCTCTTTTGTCGAAAATCAGCCGTTTTTGCTCGAACATTAAATGCCTCCAAATGGTATTTAATTAACTTCCAGCGCCCCTGGAAGCATAAAAATCACTTTAAACATGCTAATTTTAGCTCTAACACTGATGATCCACCTACAAATGTGAACTGACGTTCAAAAATAAAACATTTGAAAACGGACCATTTTCCACATTTCTGAAGCATGACGTAATGGGGGGGTGTTATCTCTTTTGTCGAAAATCAGCCGTTTTTGCTCGAACATTAAATGCCTCCAAATGGTATTTAATTAACTTCCAGCGCCCCTGGAAGCATAAAAATCACTTTAAACATGCTAATTTTAGCTCTAACACTGATGATCCACCTACAAATGTGAACTGACGTTCAAAAATAAAACATTCGAAAACGGACCATTTTCCACATTTCTGAAGCATGACGTAATGGGGGGGTGTTATCTCTTTTGTCAAAACTCAGCTGTTTTTGCTCGAACATTAAATGCCTCCAAATGGTATTTAATTAACTTCCCGAGCCCCTGGAAGCATGAAAATAACTTTAAACATGATAATTTTAGCTCTAACACTGATGATCCACCTACAAATGTGAACTGACGTTCAAAAATAAAACATTTGAAAACGGACAATTTTCCACATTTCTGAAGCAGGACGTAATGGGGGGGTGTTATCTCTTTTGTCGAAAATCAGCCGTTTTTGCTCGAACATTAAATGCCTCCAAATGGTATTTATTTCACTTCCCGAGCCCCTGGAAGCATGAAAATCACTTTAAACATGCTAATTTTAGCTCTAACACTGATGATCCACCTACAAATGTGAACTGACGTTCAAAAATAAAACATTTGAAAACGGACCATTTTCCACATTTCTGAAGCAGGACGTAATGGGGGGGTGTTATCTCTTTTGTCGAAAATCAGCCGTTTTTGCTCGAACATTAAATGCCTCCAAATGGTATTTAATTAACTTCCAGCGCCCCTGGAAGCATGAAAATCACTTTAAACATGCTAATTTTAGCTCTAACACTGATGATCCACCTACAAATGTGAACTGATGTTCAAAAATAAAACATTTGAAAACGGACCATTTTCCACATTTCTGAAGCATGACGTAATGGGGGGGTGTTATCTCTTTTGTCGAAAATCAGCCGTTTTTGCTCGAACATTAAATGCCTCCAAATGGTATTTAATTAACTTCCCGGGGTGAAGAAACCCTTTTTGAGAACTCAGAGTGGGTAAATTGGCCATTTTCATGCACTTTTAACCATTCCATAAATCTTGTGTTTAGGGCCCCTGGGAGCATGAAAATCACTTTAAACATGCTAATTTTAGCTCTAACACTGATGATCCACCTACAAATGTGAACTGACTTTCAAAAATAAAACATTTGAAAACGGACCATTTTCCACATTTCTGAAGCAGGACGTAATGGGGGGGTGTTATCTCTTTTGTCGAAAATCAGCCGTTTTTGCTCGAACATTAAATGCCTCCAAATGGTATTTATTTCACTTCCCGAGCCCCTGGAAGCATGAAAATCACTTTAAACATGCTAATTTTAGCTCTAACACTGATGATCCACCTACAAATGTGAACTGACGTTCAAAAATAAAACATTTGAAAACGGACCATTTTCCACATTTCTGAAGCAGGACGTAATGGGGGGGTGTTATCTCTTTTGTCGAAAATCAGCCGTTTTTGCTCGAACATTAAATGCCTCCAAATGGTATTTATTTCACTTCCCGAGCCCCTGGAAGCATGAAAATCACTTTAAACATGCTAATTTTAGCTCTAACACTGATGATCCACCTACAAATGTGAACTGACGTTCAAAAATAAAACATTTGAAAACGGACCATTTTCCACATTTCTGAAGCATGACGTAATGGGGGGGTGTTATCTCTTTTGTCGAAAATCTGCCGTTTTTGCTCGAACATTAAATGCCTCCAAATGGTATTTAATTAACTTCCCGGGGTGAAGAAACCCTTTTTGAGAACTCAGAGTGGGTAAATTGGCCATTTTCATGCACTTTTAACCATTCCATAAATCTTGTGTTTAGGGCCCCTGGGAGCATGAAAATCACTTTAAACATGCTCATTTTAGCTCTAACACTGATGATCCACCTACAAATGTGAACTGACGTTCAAAAATAAAACATTTGAAAACGGACCATTTTCCACATTTCTGAAGCATGACGTAATGGGGGGGTGTTATCTCTTTTGTCGAAAATCAGCCGTTTTTGCTCGAACATTAAATGCCTCCAAATGGTATTTATTTCACTTCCCGAGCCCCTGGAAGCATGAAAATCACTTTAAACATGCTAATTTTAGCTCTAACACTGATGATCCACCTACAAATGTGAACTGACGTTCAAAAATAAAACATTTGAAAACGGACCATTTTCCACATTTCTGAAGCATGACGTAATGGGGGGGTGTTATCTCTTTTGTCGAAAATCAGCTGTTTTTGCTCGAACATTAAATGCCTCCAAATGGTATTTAATTAACTTCCCGAGCCCCTGGAAGCATGAAAATCACTTTAAACATGCTAATTTTAGCTCTAACACTGATGATCCACCTACAAATGTGAACTGACGTTCAAAAATAAAACTTTTGAAAACGGACCATTTTCCACATTTCTGAAGCATGACGTAATGGGGGGGTGTTATCTCTTTTGTCGAAAATCAGCCGTTTTTGCTCGAACATTAAATGCCTCCAAATGGTATTTATTTCACTTCCCGAGCCCCTGGAAGCATGAAAATCACTTTAAACATGCTAATTTTAGCTCTAACACTGATGATCCACCTACAAATGTGAACTGACGTTCAAAAATAAAACATTTGAAAACGGACCATTTTCCACATTTCTGAAGCATGACGTAATGGGGGGGTGTTATCTCTTTTGTCGAAAATCAGCCGTTTTTGCTCGAACATTAAATGCCTCCAAATGGTATTTATTTCACTTCCCGAGCCCCTGGAAGCATGAAAATCACTTTAAACATGCTAATTTTAGCTCTAACACTGATGATCCACCTACAAATGTGAACTGACGTTCAAAAATAAAACATTTGAAAACGGACCATTTTCCACATTTCTGAAGCATGACGTAATGGGGGGGTGTTATCTCTTTTGTCGAAAATCAGCCGTTTTTGCTCGAACATTAAATGCCTCCAAATGGTATTTAATTAACTTCCAGCGCCCCTGGAAGCATAAAAATCACTTTAAACATGCTAATTTTAGCTCTAACACTGATGATCCACCTACAAATGTGAACTGACGTTCAAAAATAAAACATTTGAAAACGGACCATTTTCCACATTTCTGAAGCATGACGTAATGGGGGGGTGTTATCTCTTTTGTCGAAAATCAGCCGTTTTTGCTCGAACATTAAATGCCTCCAAATGGTATTTAATTAACTTCCCGGGGTGAAGAAACCCTTTTTGAGAACTCAGAGTGGGTAAATTGGCCATTTTCATGCACTTTTAACCATTCCATAAATCTTGTGTTTAGGGCCCCTGGGAGCATGAAAATCACTTTAAACATGCTAATTTTAGCTCTAACACTGATGATCCACCTACAAATGTGAACTGACGTTCAAAAATAAAACATTTGAAAACGGACCATTTTCCACATTTCTGAAGCAGGACGTAATGGGGGGGTGTTATCTCTTTTGTCGAAAATTAGCCGTTTTTGCTCGAACATTAAATGCCTCCAAATGGTATTTAATTAACTTTCAGCGCCCCTGGAAGCATGAAAATCACTTTAAACATGCTAATTTTAGCTCTGACACTGATGATCCAACTAGTTCAAAAATAAAACATTTGAAAACGGACCATTTTCCACATTTCTGAAGCATGACGTAATGGGGGGGTGTTATCTCTTTTGTCGAAAATCAGCCGTTTTTGCTCGAACATTAAATGCCTCCAAATGGTATTTAATTAACTTCCCGAGCCCCTGGAAGCATGAAAATCACTTTAAACATGCTAATTTTAGCTCTAACACTGATGATCCACCTACAAATGTGAACTGACGTTCAAAAATAAAACATTTGAAAACGGACCATTTTCCACATTTCTGAAGCAGGACGTAATGGGGGGGTGTTATCTCTTTTGTCGAAAATCAGCCGTTTTTGCTCGAACATTAAATGTCTCCAAATGGTATTTAATTAACTTCCAGCGCCCCTGGAAGCATGAAAATCACTTTAAACATGCTAATTTTAGCTCTAACACTGATGATCCACCTACAAATGTGAACTGACGTTCAAAAATAAAACATTTGAAAACGGACCATTTTCCACATTTCTGAAGCATGACGTAATGGGGGGGTGTTATCTCTTTTGTCGAAAATCAGCCGTTTTTGCTCGAACATTAAATGCCTCCAAATGGTATTTCATTAACTTCCCGAGCCCCTGGAAGCATGAAAATCACTTTAAACATGCTAATTTTAGCTCTAACACTGATGATCCACCTACAAATGTGAACTGACGTTCAAAAATAAAACATTTGAAAACGGACCATTTTCCACATTTCTGAAGCAGGACGTAATGGGGGGGTGTTATCTCTTTTGTCGAAAATCAGCCGTTTTTGCTCGAACATTAAATGCATCCAAATGGTATTTAATTAACTTCCCGGGGTGAAGAAACCCTTTTTGAGAACTCAGAGTGGGTAAATTGGCCATTTTCATGCACTTTTAACCATTCCATAAATCTTGTGTTTAGGGCCCCTGGGAGCATGAAAATCACTTTAAACATGCTAATTTTAGCTCTAACACTGATGATCCACCTACAAATGTGAACTGACGTTCAAAAATAAAACATTTGAAAACGGACCATTTTCCACATTTCTGAAGCAGGACGTAATGGGGGGGTGTTATCTCTTTTGTCGAAAATTAGCCGTTTTTGCTCGAACATTAAATGCCTCCAAATGGTATTTAATTAACTTCCAGCGCCCCTGGAAGCATGAAAATCACTTTAAACATGCTAATTTTAGCTCTAACACTGATGATCCACCTACAAATGTGAACTGACGTTCAAAAATCAAACATTTGAAAACGGACCATTTTCCACATTTCTGAAGCATGACGTAATGGGGGGGTGTTATCTCTTTTGTCGAAAATCAGCCATTTTTGCTCGAACATTAAATGCCTCCAAATGGTATTTAATTAACTTCCCGAGCCCCTGGAAGCATGAAAATCACTTTAAACATGCTAATTTTAGCTCTAACACTGATGATCCACCTACAAATGTGAACTGACGTTCAAAAATAAAACATTTGAAAACGGACCATTTTCCACATTTCTGAAGCAGGACGTAATGGGGGGGTGTTATCTCTTTTGTCGAAAATCAGCCGTTTTTGCTCGAACATTAAATGCCTCCAAATGGTATTTATTTCACTTCCCGAGCCCCTGGAAGCATGAAAATCACTTTAAACATGCTAATTTTAGCTCTAACACTGATGATCCACCTACAAATGTGAACTGACGTTCAAAAATAAAACATTTGAAAACGGACCATTTTCCACATTTCTGAAGCAGGACGTAATGGGGGGGTGTTATCTCTTTTGTCGAAAATCAGCCGTTTTTGCTCGAACATTAAATGCCTCCAAATGGTATTTAATTAACTTCCCGAGCCCCTGGAAGCGTAAAAATCACTTTAAACATGCTAATTTGAGCTCTAACACTGATGATCCACCTACAAATGTGAACTGACGTTCAAAAATAAAACATTTGAAAACGGACCATTTTCCACATTTCTGAAGCATGACGTAATGGGGGGGTGTTATCTCTTTTGTCGAAAATCAGCCGTTTTTGCTCGAACATTAAATGCCTCCAAATGGTATTTAATTAACTTCCAGCGCCCCTGGAAGCATGAAAATCACTTTAAACATGCTAATTTTAGCTCTAACACTGATGATCCACCTACAAATGTGAACTGACATTCAAAAATAAAACATTTGAAAACGGACCATTTTCCACATTTCTGAAGCAGGACGTAATGGGGGGGTGTTATCTCTTTTGTCGAAAATCAGCCGTTTTTGCTCGAACATTAAATGCCTCCAAATGGTATTTATTTCACTTCCCGAGCCCCTGGAAGAATGAAAATCACTTTAAACATGCTAATTTTAGCTCTAACACTGATGATCCACCTACAAATGTGAACTGACGTTCAAAAATAAAACATTTGAAAACGGACCATTTTCCACATTTCTGAAGCATGACGTAATGGGGGGGTGTTATCTCTTTTGTCGAAAATCAGCCGTTTTTGCTCGAACATTAAATGCCTCCAAATGGTATTTATTTCACTTCCCGAGCCCCTGGAAGCATGAAAATCACTTTAAACATGCTAATTTTAGCTCTAACACTGATGATCCACCTACAAATGTGAACTGACGTTCAAAAATAAAACATTTGAAAACGGACCATTTTCCACATTTCTGAAGCATGACGTAATGGGGGGGTGTTATCTCTTTTGTCGAAAATCAGACGTTTTTGGTCGAACATTAAATGCCTCCAAATGGTATTTATTTCACTTCCCGAGCCCCTGGAAGCATGAAAATCACTTTAAACATGCTAATTTTAGCTCTAACACTGATGATCCACCTACAAATGTGAACTGACGTTCAAAAATAAAACATTTGAAAACGGACCATTTTCCACATTTCTGAAGCATGACGTAATGGGGGGGTGTTATCTCTTTTGTCGAAAATCAGCCGTTTTTGCTCGAACATTAAATGCCTCCAAATGGTATTTAATTAACTTCCAGCGCCCCTGGAAGCATAAAAATCACTTTAAACATGCTAATTTTAGCTCTAACACTGATGATCCACCTACAAATGTGAACTGACGTTCAAAAATAAAACATTTGAAAACGGACCATTTTCCACATTTCTGAAGCATGACGTAATGGGGGGGTGTTATCTCTTTTGTCGAAAATCAGCCGTTTTTGCTCGAACATTAAATGCCTCCAAATGGTATTTAATTAACTTCCAGCGCCCCTGGAAGCATAAAAATCACTTTAAACATGCTAATTTTAGCTCTAACACTGATGATCCACCTACAAATGTGAACTGACGTTCAAAAATAAAACATTCGAAAACGGACCATTTTCCACATTTCTGAAGCATGACGTAATGGGGGGGTGTTATCTCTTTTGTCAAAACTCAGCTGTTTTTGCTCGAACATTAAATGCCTCCAAATGGTATTTAATTAACTTCCCGAGCCCCTGGAAGCATGAAAATAACTTTAAACATGCTAATTTTAGCTCTAACACTGATGATCCACCTACAAATGTGAACTGACGTTCAAAAATAAAACATTTGAAAACGGACAATTTTCCACATTTCTGAAGCAGGACGTAATGGGGGGGTGTTATCTCTTTTGTCGAAAATCAGCCGTTTTTGCTCGAACATTAAATGCCTCCAAATGGTATTTATTTCACTTCCCGAGCCCCTGGAAGCATGAAAATCACTTTAAACATGCTAATTTTAGCTCTAACACTGATGATCCACCTACAAATGTGAACTGACGTTCAAAAATAAAACATTTGAAAACGGACCATTTTCCACATTTCTGAAGCAGGACGTAATGGGGGGGTGTTATCTCTTTTGTCGAAAATCAGCCGTTTTTGCTCGAACATTAAATGCCTCCAAATGGTATTTAATTAACTTCCAGCGCCCCTGGAAGCATGAAAATCACTTTAAACATGCTAATTTTAGCTCTAACACTGATGATCCACCTACAAATGTGAACTGACGTTCAAAAATAAAACATTTGAAAACGGACCATTTTCCACATTTCTGAAGCAGGACGTAATGGGGGGGTGTTATCTCTTTTGTCGAAAATCAGCCGTTTTTGCTCGAACATTAAATGCCTCCAAATGGTATTTAATTAACTTCCCGGGGTGAAGAAACCTTTTTTGAGAACTCCGAGTGGGTAAATTGGCCATTTTCATGCACTTTTAACCATTCCATAAATCTTGTGTTTAGGGCCCCTGGGAGCATGAAAATCACTTTAAACATGCTAATTTTAGCTCTAACACTGATGATCCACCTACAAATGTGAACTGACGTTCAAAAATAAAACATTTGAAAACGGACCATTTTCCACATTTCTGAAGCAGGACGTAATGGGGGGGTGTTATCTCTTTTGTCGAAAATCAGCCGTTTTTGCTCGAACATTAAATGCCTCCAAATGGTATTTAATTAACTTCCAGCGCCCCTGGAAGCATGAAAATCACTTTAAACATGCTAATTTTAGCTCTAACACTGATGATCCACCTACAAATGTGAACTGATGTTCAAAAATAAAACATTTGAAAACGGACCATTTTCCACATTTCTGAAGCATGACGTAATGGGGGGGTGTTATCTCTTTTGTCGAAAATCAGCCGTTTTTGCTCGAACATTAAATGCCTCCAAATGGTATTTAATTAACTTCCAGCGCCCCTGGAAGCATGAAAATCACTTTAAACATGCTAATTTTAGCTCTAACACTGATGATCCACCTACAAATGTGAACTGACGTTCAAAAATAAAACATTTGAAAACGGACCATTTTCCACATTTCTGAAGCATGACGTAATGGGGGGGTGTTATCTCTTTTGTCAAAAATCAGCCGTTTTTGCTCGAACATTAAATGCCTCCAAATGGTATTTAATTAACTTCCCGGGGTGAAGAAACCCTTTTTGAGAACTCAGAGTGGGTAAATTGGCCATTTTCATGCACTTTTAACCATTCCATAAATCTTGTGTTTAGAGCCCCTGGGAGCATGAAAATCACTTTAAACATGCTAATTTTAGCTCTAACACTGATGATCCACCTACAAATGTGAACTGACTTTCAAAAATAAAACATTTGAAAACGGACCATTTTCCACATTTCTGAAGCAGGACGTAATGGGGGGGTGTTATCTCTTTTGTCGAAAATCAGCCATTTTTGCTCGAACATTAAATGCCTCCAAATGGTATTTATTTCACTTCCCGAGCCCCTGGAAGCATGAAAATCACTTTAAACATGCTAATTTTAGCTCTAACACTGATGATCCACCTACAAATGTGAACTGACGTTCAAAAATAAAACATTTGAAAACGGACCATTTTCCACATTTCTGAAGCAGGACGTAATGGGGGGGTGTTATCTCTTTTGTCGAAAATCAGCCGTTTTTGCTCGAACATTAAATGCCTCCAAATGGTATTTATTTCACTTCCCGAGCCCCTGGAAGAATGAAAATCACTTTAAAAATGCTAATTTTAGCTCTAACACTGATGATCCACCTACAAATGTGAACTGACGTTCAAAAATAAAACATTTGAAAACGGACCATTTTCCACATTTCTGAAGCATGACGTAATGGGGGGGTGTTATCTCTTTTGTCGAAAATCAGCCGTTTTTGCTCGAACATTAAATGCCTCCAAATGGTATTTATTTCACTTACCGGGGTGAAGAAACCCTTTTTGAGAACTCAGAGTGGGTAAATTGGCCATTTTCATGCACTTTTAACCATTCCATAAATCTTGTGTTTAGGGCCCCTGGAATCATGAAAATCACTTTAAACATGCTAATTTTAGCTCTAACACTGATGATCCACCTACAAATGTGAACTGACGTTCAAAAATAAAACATTTGAAAACGGACCATTTTCCATATTTCTGAAGCATGACGTAATGGGGGGGTGTTATCTCTTTTGTCGAAAATCAGCCGTTTTTGCTCGAACATTAAATGCCTCCAAATGGTATTTAATTAACTTCCAGCGCCCCTGGAAGCATGAAAATCACTTTAAACATGCTAATTTTAGCTCTAACACTGATGATCCACCTACAAATGTGAACTGACGTTCAAAAATAAAACATTTGAAAACGGACCATTTTCCACATTTCTGAAGCAGGACGTAATGGGGGGGTGTTATCTCTTTTGTCGAAAATCAGCCGTTTTTGCTCGAACATTAAATGCCTCCAAATGGTATTTATTTCACTTCCCGAGCCCCTGGAAGCATGAAAATCACTTTAAACATGCTAATTTTAGCTCTAACACTGATGATCCACCTACAAATGTGAACTGACGTTCAAAAATAAAACATTTGAAAACTGACCATTTTCCACATTTCTGAAGCAGGACGTAATGGGGGGGTGTTATCTCTTTTGTCGAAAATCAGCCGTTTTTGCTCGAACATTAAATGCCTCCAAATGGTATTTATTTCACTTCCCGAGCCCCTGGAAGAATGAAAATCACTTTAAACATGCTAATTTTAGCTCTAACACTGATGATCCACCTACAAATGTGAACTGACGTTCAAAAATAAAACATTTGAAAACGGACCATTTTCCAC